>NW_028186434.1:592967-781528 GCF_003343005.1 Rhea americana
GGGGCGGCGGCGGCCGGCTCGCTGCTTCGCCTTCCTCCCGCTGCCCGCGCCGCCCGTGCCCGCCTCCCTCCCGGTGTCGCCTCGGGCGCCCCCCCGCTTCTCCGCTCCCGGCCGCTGCCTCAGCTCCCCGCTCTCCAGCGGCGCGCGGAGCACGGGGACGGCTGCAGCCCGCTCCCCGGCGGCATGCGGCTAGCCGGCGAGCACACGTGGGGCGGCTCTGCTCGCCTTCACGCCGGGCCGGGCCGGGCCGCGCCGTCCTCGGGAGGCGGGGCGGCGCGGGCACCTATGGGGGCCGCGACGCCTTCCTCCGCCGCGCTCGCCGCCTGCGGAGCGGGAAGAGCAGCGGCCACCGCGGAGCCGCCCGCTGGCCGGGCAGCCGCAGCGCCGCCCCCCTCCCCCGCGGCGGCCATTACCTCATGGCCCTGCCCCGCCGCGGGGGCGGGGCCGCGCGTCGCCAGGCAACCGGGCCCGGCGCCCCGGCCGGGGGGCGGCCAGGGCGGGGGGAGCCGCGACCGCCCTCCTGCGAGCGCCCGCCGAGCTGCCCGGCGGCTCGTCGTGGGCCGGGGAGACAGCTGTACTTTCGCCGAGCGTCGGGGTTTCTGAAGAAAGACCTAGGCTTTGCCCCGCTTKTGCCATCGTGCTTTGGAGTGACCTGCACGGGCGCAGCCGGGTGACAGCGACAGGGCCCCTGTTCCTAGCCTGGCCGCACCATGTGCAAGAGCGCGGCCTCCCCGACCTGGGCCAAAGGCTCAGAGAAAACCCCAGCCCTCCACCCAGCCGGACGCCGGGGAGGCTAGTTGCCGGAAGAGCCGGCAAGGGAAGTGGGGGGAGGGCTGTGGTGAAAGGCAGACACTCAGGGTATGTGTTTCTACAAGTTTTGTAGGGGGTGAAGGAGGGGAATCCTGCTCGTGCCCTCGCGGAGGGGGATGTTGCAGTAGGAGTGCAACACATTAGACACCAGAAAATCCCCACTGGAAAAGACTTGCTACTAGTGCCCCACTTAGAGGGATACACTTCAGTCTGAGATCTCAGTGAATCCAATCATAAAAAAGTAACCCACAGGACATTAGGATTTATTATTTCTGCAGTTCAAAGAACTATTTGTTGGAGGAAGTTTTGATTGTTTTCTGTTTACTGGTAGGGGAAGAACAGAATTATGTCTGAGGTTACAGCRCTTAAGATCAAAGGAGTTGCAGTCATGCAGGTGGCAGGATTCTGAAAGTGTGGAATCTATCCTCAAATTAGTATAAATTTGTTTTGGGGTTTGACCTTGAGTAACCTGTAGGAAGACACAATCCAACAGTTTACATATGCAACCAAATACAGCCACAGGTGGGGATGTATGTGACAGAAAAGAAGGAAGGAAGTTACAAGGACAGCACAGGATTCACACACATCTGCCAAACAAGCGTGTCTTTAGCATAGATCCCCTGGAAGTGACTAAGGGTGCAGTTAGGTGAAACATGTGAGTCAACCTAAAAGGTTGCTGCTGCCAAAAGGAGCAGGCTGCTCTCCCCCACTTTTCCTATGGAGACAGGCAATCTTGTTCCTCCCTTGGGCTGGCTTTGGTGCTTATCTGATGCTTCACTGAGCGATTCAGTTCACTAACCTGACAGAGAACTGTTTTATTTTTTTCTTTTCAAAAGTTTTCTGCCAGATTAGTGAACTGGACGGATTCAGCCCAAAGTCATATAAATATCAGAGTAAGCACAAAGGAAGAGCTGAAACTCTATGTCTGGGAGAAACAGGAYCACTGCAGTGTGACATCATCTCAGTTGTCTCATCTAAGGAATCCCTAGAACTGAAGCTTCATCTTACACCTAGGAAATCTAACATCCTTRAAAGGGGTGGCCCCTCCAGCCCTTACACTCAGTTGCATGCTCCTATTGCTTCCTTTATGCCCAATTTTGTATATATGTGAGAGAGCAGGTGAGAGAGCTAAGTTAGGAGAAAGCCAAGAAAAAAGGAACAATATTCTGACAAATTCCTGAAACAGCTAACTGTGGGGTCATATGAGAGACAGTTTGCACAAAAGAAGGAACAAGACTGTGCAGATGGGAATGAGATGCAGCCACCTTTCTGGAGCTGTTGGTATTTGTTAATAACATGGAACATAAGCCCAGGACAGCAGTGAAGAGAAAAGGGCTAGTGCTGTGATAGAGAACTAGAGGTTAAGAACATATTTTGCTCCATGTTCTAAAGAGCAAGAAGCAGAGAAAAAAGTGGAGATAGGCTGATGAGGGAAAAAAAAGAGCTTTCAGTTCCATAAAAACAGAAGAAGACACACCAYAGAGATAGCTTGGGATTCCTTGGATAGAAAGAAAATCCAACATTTAAAAACAAAAAAAGGAAGACTTCTTGTTAAGAACTGAGTGATCCTGTCATTGGATCAGATCAAGAAAAGAGCCATGTGATCTATCTGTAAGGAACAAGGATTTGAGCTGTTCTGCTAAGACTGAAAAAGAATTGGCAGAGTGAGCAGAAGTCCTTCACAACGGGACAAATGACAAGCCTATATGCACTATTTKTGTACAAACACAGTCCAAGAATAAACAAAGAAAGTAATCTACAGTAAARAAATCATTAACATTTCCAATATAGCTCTTCTTCATAGCTCTTTGAAGCAGTAGCTTTTCAACTGAAATATTTTTTAGGCAGTGTTTAAACCATTGTGATTTTTGTGTATTTAAAAAATGCTCTTTAACTATTTTTAAACRAAAGCAAATTAAAAAGAGAATCTCACATTTTTGTTTATGAATAAATATAGTATTTTTAAATCTGCAGATTTAAATACAATCTGCTTGTAAGAAATTTAAATTAGTTAAGGAATCTTGCTTAGGRTAAATAGTTTTGAGTGTGGTAGCTGAGATTTGGTTGAATATTACAGATTTGAAAAAGATATTCTATGTCTACATGGCATATTCACTACAGCTGTTTAGCCAGTTTTACTATTAGGAATAACTGAAGAAGATCTGAACTACATGTAACCACATAGCAAATTTACACCTTGTTCACGGTAGGAAAGTGCTCTGTGGACTATGACCTGATGACCTGATATTAAAGGAGTAGTTCTTGTCTGTACTGTATCATACTATGTCTATACTGGGTCTATACTTGCCTATACTGCATCATGTCAAGCAGTATGTAAGTCAACACATCTTTTAACTTAAGATTTGCCTGACTTAAATGAGGCTGGCTGCATGGAGGGAGATGCGGATTCCATATACAAAAGATCTTAGGAGACTGCCACTAGCGCCTAGCTTTGAGTCCACCAGGGAGAGGAGCTGGGGGTAGGGGATAGCCTGTTCCTCACGCAYACGGTGTGCATCTGCATGCAAGTCACGCGATACAGGAGCAGGTGTTTGGTGGCTGCGTATACCTCTTCTTCCTTCTGACTTTGTTGTGGCTTCCAATAGTGCCTATAAACATACTCCTTTGCATTCTTACTGCTGTCTAACCTTATCTACATAGTAATTCTGAAGCTGGCAATACAGTTAYGGTAAGCAGATGTTTTCAGTGAACCCCTTTCCTCCATTTCCCAGATTTCTCTGCTCTCTTTGTTTTCATTATCATCTAAATTTTTACTCCCTTAATTATCACATTATATTTATCACACTCATTCATTCTCAGTTTTGCTTATCACATCTCTAAAATATTTCSTAGCTGCCCTACTAAAATTGAAGACTTCTGAGATGTACTTTTCAGTGAGCATGCTGATCTTTTTATTGCATGTTCCTCACTCACATTGTCCCTACAGCTTCTTTTGTGCTCCTTGTAAAACAGTCAAAGAATACAATATTGCCTTTRAAGCATTTGAGACAGATTTCAGAATTCTCAGGTTAGTTTGCTAGCTGAAGATTGTGGTAGCAACCATGATKGTATAGTAAATGGTTTTAATCCCAGAGACCTAGAGAATTCCAATAGGCATGAATAAATGATCTGATAAAATAAAAATCATTGAAATATATCCTGCAACTATATCTGTTACCTGGATCACAGAGCTAAGAAGGAAAGAGTTGCACTGCTTCTTCTTTTTGTTCTTCTGTTGCAACTTTATCTTACTGGCCCTATTTCTTCTTTCATATCAGCATGCACTAAGTAATGCCCTGAGTCCTTGACAAGGATCCATGCCTAGACAACATCTTTTCTTGTTTAAATTTTGTTTTCTGGAAAGATCATTATTGCTGTTACCTGAATATCAGTAGAAAAGATTTTCTTGCTCAGAGCTCTAAGCTTGCTTCATCTARTATAGCCAGCACTGATGCTATCTCCTTCAGCTGATTTCCTTCCACTTTCTTTCCTGTAAGAATGTAAAAATATATTCTTKTTTCTGCCCCAAATCATTCCAGCCCACAGCACTGCAAGAGATAAAGCTGCAAATGGGAACAAGTCCTCAAACTCTTTAGACTGGCTTCTCTTTCTTCTTTTCCTTTATGTTTTATGTTCATTTTTTTTTTGCTTCACACAGAAGTCTACAAATCCAAGCTCTTCCTAATCATGCCTATACAATTACTGTAGTACACTACTGAGTCTGCACTAGTGTTCTAACGACCCAGATATTCACGAGTTCAATGCTCTAGTACATGATGAGAGCTCTCACACATGGATTAACTAGTACCCTTAAGGAAGCTGATCAGCACGCCAATCCCAACACCAATCTTCATTTCATCTTCTATCTGTAACGACCAAGTGCTACAGAAGAACTTCTTAAACTGTCAGCTGTCACTGACAGTATGAGTGCTCCTAGTACCTTTCAGTGGGGCATCAAACAAGTCAGCTAAAACCATCCTCTCAGTATGTWTCTGTACAGAACAATTGCAAGGAATTTAAGGAACTCTTTTTTTCAGCAAGTGCTTTATGAGACAGAACACCATAGGCGAGGAAGGAATAGAAGCTGAATGTCTCACCGCTCTTCCTTTCTCACCCTTTATGTTTCAATCCAGAACGTGGTGTCAAAAGGGAGCTCTGGTAACAATATCAAATCAGAAGCTAAAAGATTGTAGCTCAAACAGAAAAAAATAATAATAATAATTTAAGTGAGAATAACTATTGCAGTATCAGATATGTGATCCCGGCCATCAAATGGGATATCCTAAAGAAGCTGAATAGAATTAAAAAAAACCCAAGAGCCAGTATCCAATTAGCATACTTGCAAAGGATTCCCTTGTAAAGACAACAGCATCTAGATGTGGTATCCTTTAAAAAAAGAGGAGATACTTATTTTTATTCCTTGAAAACCTGCACAAAATTCTGAAAATGCMCCAAAGACATTTTCAAATCACAAAAGTATTAAAAAGAAAAGTGCTTTCAACAGTTGTGATCATCATCATTACTGGAGGAACAGCAAATCGATAGATTTAAAAACTGCAAAACAGGTGACTTGTCATGATTTTGAAAGAACTTACTTGGTTACTGGTTATTAATAGGGTTGAAAGACTCAGCYGAGCCCTTACTAATTCTAACAATAGCAGTAGATAAAGTTAACAAAGAAAGAAGCTCAAATTTGAAGAGCTTGAGGATGCTTTAAGCTGAAATTTTTGAGGGGCGGTCAACAGCAGTCTTTCCTTCTGTTCGTGCCATGCTCCTTTCTGCTTGCCCCATCCATTATACYTTGAACTGACCCTAAAATGAGCCTRGTTCAGGAAATTAAACTGCCTGAAAATAAAAATGGTTAAGGGACTGSAGCATCTCTCATATGAGGTTGAGAGAGCTGAGATTGTTTAGCCTCCAGTAGAGAAGGCTCAGCAGGGATCTTCTCAATGTGAATAAATATCTGAAGGGAGGAGGTGAAGGTTTCAGTATAGCTCAGTCCCTCAATCCAGTTTGCTGAATTCAGTGTCCACAAAAACTCTTCCACCAGGACAGAAGAGAGACTGATGGAAGCAAGAACTAAGAGTCMTGTGAAGGGGCTGCATCTTTCATAAGAAATGCCAGCTTATGGCATTGGTTAAAGTGTTAATGAAACTTTGACCTAAGGAGAGCCAATACAGATAATTCAAAAAGGAACAAAAGGTGAGAGGCTAAATTAAAAATAYGAAAATTTATGCACAAGCTAAAACATTATGACAAAACAATGGAGACAAAATTAGAGGAAGATAGAAAGGTCTTAAGGAGAAAACTCATTTTTAAAAATGTCCTGCATAAAATGATTGTATATTATAACTGTGACATGAGAAAGGACTATTCCAAAGGCTACAATTTGGGGAAAAAAAAAAAACAGAAAAAATCCACCACAATGAGAACACAAATAGTGACTCAGAGGATGGAGTTTTGCACATATTTGACATTAACGAAATGCAAGTTAGAATAAAGAGTTTGTAACTTCAGATTAGCATTAGAAGTGAAGACAAGTACACAAACAAAGAGCAAATTAACTACATGATCACAAAATCAGAGCATTTGGAAAAGGAAAAAAAAATGCAATCAAGAGAGATCAAATGAAAATTACACTGTGGAATAATGATAATACCTTAAAATGTAAGTTCTAATCAGGATACAAAGGCTATCCTGAGTATACAGGCTGAATCTTCAGAGAATGCAATATAAAAGCTATTGCTTTCTGCTGAAAAAAAATGGAAATGCAAACTCAGTAATAAAGCATCTGACTCTCTATATATTTTTTGGATGAGTTCAAACCATTATGTGTATTTGAAGAAAATGGGATGTCCTCCAGAGATAYTATACCTAGAACAGATAAAAGTAATTCAGCCAGCACAGCATCTGCTTTGCAGAGTGTCTGTTRCATTAGGATAAGGAATAATTTAAACACTGAAATACATACAAAAAGAAAGCATCACTAACAATTTTGCATAATCTACAAATTACGTAAGCAGCAAGATGGTAATTGAAAAAGCTATCTATATTTGAAGAACTGTTACTCYGAATGAATATTTGAAGAATTGTTACTCTGAGTGAAACCATTTTGTGTTCTGTGATTACAAGATTTTGACAAGGCCTATCCAGCCTTTCTGGATAAGAAAGAAGCCAATTCATCAGATTTTGKAAACCAGCAGGTACATTTAGGTGCTGAGAATGCTGTTAGTAGTGAGACTCAAAGCAGGAGAGTATSAGCTCTGCCAGCCAGCCTCGCAAGTCCCCATCATAGCTGATGATACTCAGGAATGCAGATCTCAGGAAYGTCTGGTAGAAACTGTGGTATTCATTAAAATTAACTCATTAGTAGATAAAATGAAATACAAAAAAGTTGAAGTTATTTTTGATTTCAGTATCATATGCAGACCAGTTGCTGACCTCCCAAGGAAACTGAGTAATTCTRGAAAGGTAAAAGTAGTCTGCAATATGCAAAACTTTAAAGGTATTAACTCAAAGAATATTAAAATCTGCAAATTATATTACCACATCTCTTTCCAACCTTGAAGGTACGCAAAGTATTGAGACCATAGTGGAGAAAGACAGAACACAARCATGCTGTACATGCAGTATTGGTGATCTTACAGGTTAATCTAGTGAGGGAAGATTTGGAGTACTGCTCTTATAAAAGAGAACACTACCARTTTTTGCCTCCTCACCAACACAAACACACTGGATTGTTTTGCAGTAGTGTTTCCACTGTGAAAATTTCAAACTGAGATTGAGAAAACAAACTTCCAAACAGAAAAATCTCAGAAGCTACCAAAAGAATTTGAAAAATCATTCCTATTCCCAAACATCAGCAGCATATGACACTGAAACTGTAACATTTCAATTTATTTAACAACTTCAGGGAAGGGCCAGTGAATAGAGCTGACTTCTTATCCAGAGTATCCGTGTACTGGCAAAGCGAGATGACTAAATCATGATATGAGAACCTTAGTGTTATCACAGAAATACAGAAAATAAAAAGCTACACAAATTTTTACTCAAACAAGGAAACTATATGCTAGTTTCAAGAAAGCACTGGAAAAATATGAGAATAAAAAAGACAAGATAAAGATGTGTTCATGTGCTTGTCTATCGTTCTGCCAATATGGTCAAAGACAGGAAGAGTGGCCCTGTTTACTTCTCAAGAATGACAGAACTATCAAGACTAATGGAAAATAAAAATAGTATTGTGTAAAGGCAACTGAATCATAATACCCAGAAATGCTGAGAATAGAAACTCTCTTGAGAATGGGGGTCAGTGCTAAGAAAGCAAGATACACCATGTACTAGCAAGATGGGATAGGGCGTGAGTAATCGTGACAGCTGGGATGAAATCCAGGACACATGGCAAAATAAGACAAAAGTGTGTAGCATCTTCAACAGGCATTAGAGTGAACTACAGAACAGACCTTCTACCAAAGGAAAAGAAACATTGAAACATACCTTAATATTTTAGTCTATTAGTCAGACTTCTGGGAATCAGATAAAATGTCACAGCCTTCCACAGTACTTGCTGCAGTTTGAGCCATGAAGTCTTAGCARTCGTGAACTCTGTGGTTTCAACCATGAGATCCCAGTTTACTTTAGTCATATGTTTATTTGAGAACTCAAATTTCATTACATCTGATCATCCCATATGATAGCCAGAAAAATAGTAAAGCTGAGTTTGCTGTAGAAATTGCCAAGAGTATTAAAAAGTAGCGAATAGCAAAGAGACTATTTAGCATTCCATTCCTGAATGTTGAAAATATTCCCACAGAAAAGTTTACAGTAGTTGGGTACAATGCTTGAAGTCACGTTCAGTAACTGGCAGTGGAAGGAATAACATACAAAAAACAGTAAGAAAAAAGGCCAAGCTTACTATAACAAGGTTAAGGGTCTCCCAGAATTGCAATTCTTATACTGAGGCAACGGGTAGAAATCCCCATCTGGAGTGTACTGAAATTATGCATCCAGTTGCTGAGAAAGATACAGACACTTGTAATGAAGTGTGTATGAACAACAACAATAGAGTGCCRTAGTTCATAACTAAAAGGAATTGGAAAAAGTAAAAATTCATTATGAAGACATTTATTTTGAAAGGCTATGAATCTGTCTTGTTTGATATCAAAGTAGTTTTCCCATGTGTTTCTCTGCCTATACTTTGTATTGCTATAGCTACTTTGTTAAAGTTCATACCACCCTCCTCACAAGAAATGGGATGTTTATCCCTTTCACAGCTATTTTATTATACTTAAACACTTCCCCAGAACACAGCACTATGCAATATATAACATTAAAAAAATCCTCAGAACTAGTTCAACCAAAAGCTCTACATAGGACAAAATACTAGAATCTGAAGCAAAGGCTGTACCTTGGCGGTTATTATGGTTTAGTCTTGCCTTCTTGGAGAGGGAGAAGCAAATTGACGTTTCTAAGTTCTGCCATCAAATTGATGTCAAAACCAGCTCTGTGCTTAAACTAATATAACTAATATTCTATTCTTTCTTCTTTGTATTAGTCAACTTTATCAGAGACAAAAATAAAAGACAAATATTAATAATATAAATAAATCCCCCTTCAAAGCATACTTTTCTTGTGTTGACTAAAAGAAACTAGGTGACACCTACTTATATATTCAGTTTATTTATATCAACTATGCATTTTGTTAACACAAAGAAATATGCAACTTATTTTGCTTGTGCAGTTTCAAAGCCACAACTTTGTTAGTAATTACACATCAACTCTGTAACAGTTGAAAACACATGCGGCAAAATAGGACAGAAACTGAAGATATTAATACATATGGTATTTTCCATTGCTTATGAACCCATGCGATTCAATATGGACTTTCAACAAAAGAGCAAAAGTTAAGTCTGTGTTYGGCACAGAACCCTTACCAATTCCTTTTAACTCCCTACCAAACCCTTCTGCACCTGAACTGTCACAAAACGGTGATTKGCTGAGCTGTGTAACTAAGGAAGCCTGATTACCTCTAGATTTCTGCTCTGTGGCTACAGCATATGCTAAGTTAAAGGTATGTAACAAAGCTGAAGTATTTATTGCAGTTGACRGTTTTCTAACATCCCTCTCCCAGGTAGCTTTTTTTCCCTTTTTTTTAAAAACAGTATTTAAGACGGGAACAGGGGCTAAGTTCATGCTGAAATCTTTTCCACAGTGTGTGGGGGAGGCGCAGTATCTGACCATCTCTTATCATGCAGCATAAATAAACACTGAATCCTTCCTGTTAGGATCCTTCCTTCCTTTATCAAATCTAATTGAAATGGCTCAATGAGTTCAGAAGCTGTTAGGAGGGCAAAGAGAAGGTGGAACAACTGACATAATTATTTAAAACTTTCCTTAGAAAGACATGCCCGAAGTTGTTAAAGTAAGGTCACTTGTTTGGCCTTTTAGAGGCCAAAAAATAAAGAAAAAAACCAATACTAAACCACCTTCAGATGAAAAATAATAATAAAACTCAATTTTACTACTAAAAATGGAAAACACTTGCTCTAAGGGCTAAATTTTGTCACAACAAACCGTTCACCAATTAGGTGCTTACAAATCGCCTTAAAAGCGTCATAACCAAATGCACTGTTTAAACGTTTGCTAGAACTAAGTAGGTTCAATACCCTATAATCGTGTAATATGTTTCCAATGAAAACCCCAAACTGGGCCCCCCCACCCCCCAGAAAACGCAAAGCACTTGGGCACCTCACGGTCGCCCTCGGCTGCGTTCACCCACCCCCGCCTGCCCGCGCGGCCTCGCCCTCCCGTCCGCTAACCCAGGAGTGGCGGTTGCCTGGCAACAAGGCAACTGCCCCCGTCCCCCGTCCCCATGCCCCGCCCCGTCAGGCACGCGCTCGCCCCAGGCCCCTCCCCCCGCCGCCAGCTCCCCGCCGCGGCGCTCTCCCCGCGCCGCGGAGAGGCACCGCCCCCTCCCTCCGAGGKCGAACCCCGCAGCATCCGGGAACTCCCCCGCAAACCGGGCACGKGGGGCAGTGAACCCGCTCTGACGTAACCCTTCCTCGACCAATCGCGGCTCCACTCTGTTTCCGGCGTCGGGCTCTGTATCCTGGATACGGGGCGAGGTGGCGACCACGCGAACGCTGGTCGGGGAGTGAGGCGGCAGTCCCGCGTGGTCCTTGGCGGAGTCTTCCTGCTAAAATAAGGACAAAAAACAGGTCCCCGATTTTATCTGGCTTTTGTCATGTCACCACTCTCACTGGCTGCGTTTTCTGGTGTTTAGGCGCAAATTTCCCCTTCGTATACACCCAGGTCCCTTCTCCCCCGCGCTGCAGCATGGGAGATTCCGTCCCGGGGGCGGGGCTCTGTGGATTTCGGTTGATGGCTGCCTAGGTACGGCCGCCGCCCCCCCGCGCGCCTAACGGTCCTGGCGCGGCTGGCTCCGCCCCTCCGCGGGCGCACGCCGCGGCCCGCAGGTTAGAGGGCAGGCGGGCCCGGTCTGGGGCACAGCCGCGGGGGGGTGGCGTGCCGCACGGCATGCCTCGGGGAACCTCGAGGCCGTTGGGTCGGAGCGGTTGCAGCGTGGTGCCCCGGGCCTTCCGAATTGGCATCTTTTGAGTGAGCTTTAGTGGCAGGAGGTTTCAGACCCCGCAGCTGCTGCTCAGAGCAGGACTTTATTTGCAGATTCTGCCTAGCACGAGGCAGCAATGAAGGCCTCCCTGTCCTGTGACCGTGACGGCCATGTCCCAGGATGCATTTGCACCTCACTGGTCTTGCTGTTGTCGGATAACCAGATGTATCTGTTCCTGTCGTGAAGCCTAGCGTATGTTTGTATGATTTGTCATGTGAATGGATAACACTGCCTTTCATACACCAACATGTGGTGTCTTCCATCCATTTAACTGCATATGCTTCGTTCCCTTGATCAAATATGCAAGACAGTTTTGAAGAATTCTTGAGAAAGAATTGCAAGGAAGGGGCTATGGCTGTGTAAATTGTGAGGGTGAGGTGTGGGTTGGCAGCTTCTTTGGTTGGATGTGTTTCTGTGGCATCCCTGTTCTCTAATTTTTCTGTAATAGAGGATGATGATTTTTTTTGATTTTTTTTTTAATATTGTCCAGAGAAATAACATAATTATGCAATAGTTACCAGAATTAGAGAACAGAGATAGGGAAGTGGAGAACCCTTCTGTTCTAATACTGTATCTTTGTACCTTATTTTGAATGTTTGACAAACTGTTTCTTCCATAATTGCCTTGTTCTCATTGATAATTGAAGAAAAAGTATTTTCCTTCCTATCTTATACTGGCTGAATCTTGCCRTATCTTGCCGTTCAGTTAGTGGTAGATGAAATGAAATTCCAGAAGTTCATTACATCCTATGTAAACAAGTATTTTCTTTTACCAGTTTTGAATCAATCTTGTATTTGTTTTAGTAAACACTCTCTAGGTCTAGTTTTGTGGTATTTGATGAAAAGCAGTTCTGCATTCATCCTTTTTGTCACCATTGATTTTCTAAACCTCAGCTTTCCTATTAAATATGAGTTTTCCAGCCTTTTAAGTCTCTCCATGTGAGGCAGTTATCCATATCTTTGATCATATCAGTTGTTATTCTTTCCTGTACCTTTTCTAGCTCCATTTTGCTCTTGAGATGTGAAGAGCAGAATGCAGTTTGTGAGATGTGGGCACAGCAATGTTYTTCTGTAGTAGCAAAATGACATCTCCTGACTTGTTCTCAGTACGTTTCCTAACGGTGCCCAACACTTCTTTTTSCTTGAAGTCTTGTCTGAGAACTTGGGAATTCTCTAGTCTTCTTTTTAGGATTTGTCTATCACTCTGGGACCTTGGTGTCTCAGGAAAGAGTTGAAGTGAAATTGAGTCCTTTTATTGGATTAGGTGTTTAATGGTAATAGTGCTTAAACAGCCTTTGCTCTCCAACCTTACTGATTGTATTTGTTGCTGCATTGCCATCTTCTTTATGCTGTTTTTCTGCAGTTGTAAGATAGCTATATTGCAAATCGGTCTTGTTGGGGGCGGGGTGGAGAACAAACAACAGTTTTGTGAACAAAATGTATGAAGTCAGCCTTAAGCTGGAAGAATGTAGTACAAGGAATCTGTGGGGGAGTTAGTAGCAATATATCTTATTTCTGAAATACACTGATGTTGGGATTCTGTATCGTGCTGCTCTTAACCCAGTGGAATAGGCTAGAAGCAGAATAGAGAGCTGATACGGAGCTCTTAGTTCATGTATTACAGTTGCTGCAATATTTTAATTGATTCTCCATTGTTCAAAATATTCCCAGGAAAAAATAATTATGTAACAAAAGAACAAACCAGACTTTTCTGAAAAATATGTAATCAGTTAAATGTAAAAATGCCTGGATTTGCAACAGATGACAAATGTTTCATTTGTTTCAGTACATAAATTGAAGCATATACAATTTTACAGATAGAAGAATGGTAGTTACAGAAATAAACTATACTTTTTTATGGAATTCTCTGACTCCTACAAAGCAACACTGGCCAACAGTATTACATAGTTTTTATTTGCAAGAAATAGTTTCTAGGGAGAATCTTTAACATTAAGTCCTATAACTGAAAAAGTTATGCTGAAGTTAGTGTTGGTAAGAATACTGATTTTTCACAAAGCTCTATGTATTTCACTTTTGTTGATTAAATCAGTTATTCAGTAGGTTTAAATTATGTGGTGACAAGTTGCAGAGACATGCTTGCCTGAAATGTCCTTGGCAGAAATAGCAATCTTTTTTGACAAATCTTTAAATTCAAAACATTTTCATTTGGATGGGAGTTTTATGTAGAACAAACAAATTTAAATTTGGTAGTATGATTTTTATTTAGAGATAAAATATTTACAATCATAGAATTGGTAAGGCTGGAAGGGACCTCTGTAGATCATCTAGTCCAACATCCCTGCTCAAGCGGGGTCACCTACAGCATGTTAGACAGGGTTGCATCCAGGCGGGCTTTGAGTATCTCCAGAGAAGGAGACTCCACAATGTCTCTGGGCAACCTGTGCCARTGCTCTGTCACTCTCACAGTGAAGAAGTTCCTGCTCACATTCAGGCAGAACTTCCTGTGGTTCAGTTTTTGCCCATTGCCTCTTGTCCTGTCACAYGGGACAATTGAAAAGAGTTTGTCCCCGTTCCCTTGACACCTTCTCTGTAATTACTGGCTCAGCTGTAACTTTTGGAATATACTAAGAGGTTTGAAGTTGAAAATACTATAATCTATTCAAAATTTGTATCAGATTTCTTAGGAGGTGGCCTTCTGTCAAGCAATTATGTTTGATCTTGCTGGAAGTCTATAATCCCTGTTTTAAGAGCTGGAAGGGAACATACTACCTGCTAATGGTTATTAAATTTAAATGCTTTTCCCCTCTCTCTTCTTTTCTGCTTTAGATCTAGCAGCACATTTCCAAACTGTTGCCAGGAAAGCACTCTTGATATGGAGAATTTTATTCTTTATGAAGAGATAGGAAGAGGAAACAAGACAGTTGTTTATAAAGGAAGAAGAAAAGGCACCATTAATTTTGTTGCCATTCTTTGCACTGATAAATGCAAAAGAGCTGAAATAACAAACTGGGTAAGAAATGTTTTGCTGCTACATTTGGGGGAAAAAATTCCAAATCCTGGACAGATAGCAGTAAAAAAACTAGCAAGTACTTCTTCATATGGATTTGTCATCATTTATATCAGCTTCTTAAGCTTTTGAACGCCAAGATTAAAATGGAGGGTTTTATTTTTAATGTTTTTATTTCTGTATCTCAGGTGGTTTTACTGATGTTTACATCACAGGCCTAAATGCATTCATTGACAAGCGTACTGTTTGTCAGAGAAGCTGTCAGAGAACCTGTTATAAATAATTATGTTCATGTAATGGTTGCTTTAATTTGTTCTCTGTTGTGTAGATCTTGTCATAGGAGTAGCTTTCATGCATACCAAAAAGAAATTATTTTTGTTGAAGAAATAGCATTTAAGGTAAATCAGTTTTGATTTGTAAAAATTTGGCAAAGTTTTAAACCTGTAGCACTTCCTGAGAAATAAACTATAGTTGGTATAGTTAAACATTTCAAAATTTCAAATATTTTTTTCCAGTAGATACATTTTGTTTAATATTCCTTCCCATTATTTCAATGATACTGGGTGAGTATGGATTTATTCAAATTAAACCTTTTGTTCTTTAGAGCACAGGAAACTTTTCTACCATGAACTATTTAGATTTTGTAAATTTCAGCTTTATTACTTTACATTCCTTGTAGAAAACTGTCAGACCTCCTGTTACCACTCTGACAAGACACAGATGCTGTTTATTTATCTTGTATTATTTCTGCAGAAATACCCGTACTCTGAGTATGATAGCCAGAGACCATTAGTGATTGCTTTTGCCTGATAAGGTTAAGAATGAAGAGAAAATTTCTCCAGCTCTTACTGTACTCATTGTATTGTCTCACACTTGTCTTCTCACTGAAAAGGAATGTAGGAATGCAAGTTTGATGCCAAATTTCAATTTACGGTGTTACTATTTTAGTGATACAGAAAGGTTAAGTAGTGCTTATAATTCTATAATGCCTGTATTTGAGTGGTTGGAGAACTTTCCTATAARTTTGAAGTGGGTTAGTTGGGGAAGGTCTTTGGGGAAAGTTACTGTGCCTCTATTTACATGTTAGAGGATCATCATTACCTTTTTAGTGCATGGGAAAAGGTAAGAGAATAAGCRGTTGATACAGAATGATGTATTGTCATTTCCCTCCTCCCCCAATTTCAAATATATGTCCATTTTCTGTTTTTTTTTTTGTTTTTTCCCAATTTACTACATTAAGAACTTTGTTCTAGGTTCGTCTAACTCATGAAATCAAACATAAGAATATAGTGACTTTTTATGAATGGTATGAAACAAGCAACCATCTCTGGCTTGTAGTGGAGCTATGCACAGGTAAGATTAGCTGAAAAGCTAAGAATTCATTGAATGAGCACTTAGATCTTTGAGAAGGGTAGATAAGTTAATGATTAGATATTTGGTGTTCTCTGTAGTATACAAAAAATGTTTGTGCTTCTGGAAGCATTTTTCCAACATGTTCTGATGTTACGAAGCTAGCATACTTAAATAGAATAAGCCATGGATTTCTTGCTAAGTTTGCAGAGGCTTGAAAATTGCTTTTGAAATGTGAAAAATGCATTCCATCATTTATGTGGAGGATATCTCTTACTTGTCTTAAGGTGACAAAAGTGTGTTTCTTTTATCAGATATAGTATACTTTTGTTTTGCTAGTTTAACCACTTTTGTTTCTGTGTATTTTGGCATATTATGGGATTATTTTACATGCAGTCTTCTAAAATACATTTTTTTAAAAATTGGTACTTCCACAAGATGGAAAATTCTTTACTAAGGCTTAGTTATTTAGCATGGGGTGGGTTTTAGAGGAATGACTGATTTACTGAACAACATGAGAGAGACCTGGAAATAAAATGTTAAGATTCAGCAGTGTTGAATAAAATGTTAAGATTCAGCAGTGAGGAAGCTCTATTATGTGATTGAAGTAAAAGATCCTATGCAAAACTTCCTGATACCGTGCTTTCATTCAAGGTCTTAAACTTTGTGTTGTCCTTGTAAGAAGCTGTAAAATTTGGCTAAGATATAAATAATAGATAACCCAGGAAACCCATAGATAATTCAGGAAATGCAAACTGGGGTCTCAGGGAAACAGACTAGGTGGAGGAGTAGTGAAAGGATGAGTGAGGATGAGGAACAGGGTTTGGGGGTGATGGGAATGCGAACTTTAGGACAGGAGATTGGGAAAGGGAAGAGAAATACTGATGGAGCAACAAGCTTGTAGAAAATGGGTTGAGAAGTTCAAGTTCTTTGAACAGTCAGGACAGCAGTGACTGAAACAGGATGAGTCCCATGACATGCCTGAGAATGAGTGGGATGTGAGGAAGCAAGTGTTGGGGGTTGGATAAGGAGATASACTTTGCAAGGACAGATGAACTGTAGCAATCAATAGGTAGAAGCATAGACAGTGGATGTGAAGCCCAGGGAAGGACCAGCACATGTAAGAGAGATTTGGAAAGCTTTGTAGGTGTAATCTGATCAAAAACAAAGGCAGGGTTTGAAGGCAACTGGGGATGTTGGGATGATAGAGAAGAGACCTCTGTTGGGATAAGAAGTTCGACGTAGAACTTGTTGAACTTTTGTATGAGAAACCCAGAAAGTGAAAGTTTAGTCCTGGGTTGTTTTAAAAAAGTTTAAAGCAAACAAACAGACATACAAGAATTGAGATAGGGAAAGAGAGGAATGGACAGACATGTGAAGAATAAACAAAATCTATCTGTTGGATGATGTTAACCTCTGGCCCCAGAATAGAATTACAGTTTTCCACTGACTTCATAGGAAGGTGATAGCCTACTTTTGACTCATGCAGTTGTGGTCTGGATAAGGAAGCTGATAAATCCTGAGGGCACTAAAGTTACGTGACGTACTCTCTGAATTGTTTTGCTTCTGTTTTCTTTGTAAAATAAAGCATTATTAAAATATATTTGAAGTCATGTACTCAGTGTAATTATGGTCAAAATTAAGATTTTTTTGTCACAATCTTGGAAATAGATTATTTCTGTACATCTCAGAACTTGTAAATATTGTGTAGTTTCAAGAAGTCGAAGACTAAGAACTGTTTTTAATAGTTACTGATAATGATTTCTGCTTGATGTCTCTGAAAACTTGTATCATGTCCTTGGGAATTATTTATGTGGCCTCTTCTTTATGTGCAATTGATGACTATGTGTAAACATATTTCAGGTGGTTCTCTAGAACTGGTTATTGCTCAAGATGAACATCTACCTGAAGATGTAGTGAGAGAATTTGGTGTTGATTTGATTACTGGTTTATACCATATTCACAATCTTGGAATTATTTTTTGTGAACTGACACCTGGAAAGGTAACCAAGAATATGATTTATAGCAGACATCTCCTGTTAATTTGTGTCATCAACGTTTAAATATTTCCATTGTGCTATTGGTGAAAGGCTTAGCTCAGATTGCAAAGCTCAATATGCTTCCAATAAATGTGAACATAGTGAGAGACAGGTCTGTAGCTTGAAAGTTTCATTGAATTGATTTATTTCCTAGTTATATGTTTGACAGAATGTGATAGATTCTTTTTGAGGTAGTGTACTGAACTTGCATACTGATATGAATTAATGAAGGATTTCAGTTTTTAATCCTAGGGCAAATAACTTTATTTTTGTACCTGATCTATCATATTGCAGAGTGTTTTGAAGAATATTTTGAGAGTGAAGGTAATTAAATTTCCTGTAAATAACCTCCTGTGGTATTCCCACATATTATTTAAATTATCATCCTACTCTTGTGTAAGACAAGATTACAAATYCCTATGTATTTCTGGTTTTATATATATATACATGTGTGGAATTTATGTATAGTTTTGGCTATGTTTTTTTATTATTATTTTAATTTATGTAGTGACSAGAATGTAACTATGACCACAAGTTCTTGCTTAACAGTAGTTCTTTCCTTATTATAAGTCCTTAAGTGATCAAGTTGCCCTCCTCTCTGAATTTTCTGTAAAGTTTACAGGTCGATGGGCAGGAAGTAAGTATGTGAATAAAACATAGTGGAGATGTGGTTATATTTTTCTGTAGAAGACTGAAACTGTGAAGTACTCCTTTGGCACACTGTTCTTTCATTCAAAATGAGACTGTTTTTGATCCATCTGCCTGAATGGGCTGTCTTTCAGAGAGCGTTTTTGGGACTGTGAAATTTTCTTTACCGTGAGAATAGACAGTGACTATGTAGAGGAAACTGTATGAGCCTTGGACAAAATCTTTGGAATTTACTGCCAAATAAAATTAGAAATAATTATTATTATTTGCCTTTTCTTCAAATGAAGCAATGTTTCTTTCTACTTTCCTTTTTCTTTCCTTTGGTAACCTCATTGTTCATTTAGATTTAGTAATGAATAAACCTCTGTGCTCCATTGTGAGCTTCTTCTATAACTTTTGGTCAGAAGAAAAACAAAAGGTGGAATTAGTATGGACTTAAAAGAAAAACATTTCAGCGTATTTAGATATGACAGTGGTCATCTCTCTATATACTTAGATGATTTCAGATTGCTTTTTTTGTATAGTTTGTACTGGAAATTTCAGCAGTCATCAATTTTAAAATTTGATACTCATATTTGGATTGTCTCTATTCTTTTAGATCCTGCTGGAAGGACCTGGCACTCTGAAATTCAGTAATTTTTGCTTGGCTAAGGCAGATGGTGAAAACTTGGAAGAATTTTTTGCTTTAGTTGGATCTGAGGAAGGAGGAGGAGATGTCAGTGAAAGCACTCCGCAGAGATACCTGAAAAATAGATTCCGAGGTATAATGTATGTTCTTACTATCCAAAATTAGCTCAATCCAGGGGGACAGATTTGAAAGTTACTTAAAACTGAAGTGGTTTGTTTGTTTGTTTGTTTGTTTTTCAATTTTGAGAGGAGAGTTTGAAATATGATAGCTGTTCATTGCTCTTTTGGAGCTTACAAGATTTCTAGAGAATCTGAATAATTAACGGTTAGAACTTTGTACAATTATAGTCAAGTTGTTAAACACCCTTCCTTCTGTCATGTGATTATTTGTAAAGATTAATGTGTTTTGCCTTTGTTCTGGCAATGGAAAACAAGATCCATAAGTTTTCTGTAAGCAGGTTTTACAAATTCCACTTATAGACAATTTTTTAAGTAAGCTCAAAAGCAAGCTTTTACTGTTATTGGAGTAATACTATTCAGAGGGATCATAACATGGAGAAAATAAGAAACAGCACTTGAAAGTGAGTAGGAAGAGAAGAAACAAATATGTGGTCCAAATTCTGAGTTTTACAAAAACAAATTTAGCTAAAAGCTGGAAAAGTATACTTCTGTCTTATGTATGATAGTCATTCTTGACCTTTACTTGTTCTAAATAGGCTTCAGGTTATCTTTGAATTGAAGCTCAAGTGCAGATGATTAGGTATGAGGCTTGAGAGGTTAAATAAGTGTRATTTCAACATAACTATATAATTGGAGGTGGCTTATTCTGAATTGCCTTCTGCAGCTTGACATCACATCTCAGCAATGCAGTTTAATGTACAAACATTCTATTATGAGTGAATTTTCAGTAACTTCTAAAATGTTCTTGATACTTTTTGCATTGACAAAGGAAAAAAACAAAATTTCAAGAATTGAGAGTCCCACCAAAAGCCCAAGCCAAAGTGAGTTATATGAATAAGATTTGAAATTGTTCAAGGTAGCTAATTAAATGAAAGTATTAATTCTTGGTTTGGGTTTGTTGAGGGGGCTTATTTTTTACTATTTGCTTACTATTTGCCTAGTAATGGAAAAAGTAAAACTGTGAAATACCTGTGAAATAACAGAATTTCAAGAATGAGGAAAATWACATTGAATTTCTCTAATTTAAAATTCAAACTGGCTTTCCTAATTCATGAAATTATATTTCTATTAGTTGATATAGGGTACATATTCCCCCCCCCAAAAAAAAAAAAAGAAAAAACAGAATTAAAGGACATAGTATACTTAAAGTTTTGTGCCCCAGTTATAAAGCAGTAACTGAAGAACAGGGAAGTAATTGATTTTGCAAGTATGAAAAAATAAAGATAAGTTGCTTTAGAAATTAACGATACTTTGTCTCAAAAGTTGGAGCTAAGGAATTATTTATGGATTTTTAAAAATATACATTTCAGGTTTGCTCCGTAGGGTCTAAGACTGAATTTTGTTAACTTCTTGTTAAATGTATACATAAAGTTCAGTAAGTATTACACAGACTGTTACTTCTTCCATTGGAGACTTTACACTGCTCTTAGGTGTGCATTTAGCAATAGTTAAGAGATTGTCTTTCATGATTTTATTGATATACTGATGTAAGACTTTCAGTGTACTTTTTGATATAAATGGTCCAAGTCCATGTGATTTTTTTTTTTTTTTTTTTTGCACAAAAGGGTTATTGTACTTCTATTTCAATGGACAGATCCATGCAAATGCAGTAGGCTGCAAATGCTATTTTTTAATCATATATTATGAAAAATTCAGAATCTTGATTTTAACATTCAAAATCTTTTAATAGTCGGTATCTTGGAATGTCTTGGGCTTCTCTTTCCAAAGTAATGATGTGTCATAGCAATTACTGGTATCAAGAACAATGGAATTTTCAGCAATATTTTCTGCAAACAGTGTTTTTTTTTGTTTGTTTGTTTTTTTTTTGTTTTGTTTTTTTAATACTTCGCTATCTCCTGCTAAAGTTCATACTGCAAGTGCTAAGACAAACAACAGATTTTTATTCCGGAAGAAATACAGATCTAATCTTTTTCCTGTTACCTTTCAGAACAGCTGTCGTAAGGTATATGGTTATGACCTATCCTCACTTTTTTTTTAAGTGAGGATAGGTCAACAAAAACAAAAACCCTCCAAAACCTCCAAGAACCAAAGGAACAAACAAACAAAAAAACTTTCTAAAGGACTATGAAATAGACATTTGTGCCAAGTTTGCAATTTTTGTAGAGATCTTAGAGGAATTAGTTACTGTGTAGATAGAAAAAGAAATAGGCAGTAGTTTCAATGTCAGGACAAGTTAGGATTTTGCAGATAAGCTGCTATAATTTGAAATGTAGCATTTTCACACTGTTTCAGTTTGAAAATAGCTATAACTAGTTTAGATCAAGGATCCAGCTTGACAACTACTTTGATTTTTGTAACAGAACTTTCTAATTCTTTGGAAGTTTGTCTTAAGATGCCTTAATTCTATTTATTTATTGTTTTTGAACCTGAAGTAACATAATTGTATTTGTTACTCACATGAGAATTATATTGGCTTTCCATCTGCTCAGTTTGCTTGGCTCTGAATCTCTCAAGATATGTTAAAACACTCCTCATGTTAATTGCGTTAGGAAAGTATGGCACAAACCAAGTTGGGTAATGGAAGTGAAATAAACAATAGGATAGCTTCTGTAATCTTACCTGATTCAGTATAGATACAGAGAGGAAGTATTACTGTTGAAATTATTTCAGTATTTTGGCTTTTCTTATCTTAAGTGAGTTAGTGATATCTTTACTTAGTGTGTAGACAAAGTTTAAAGTGTTGCACAGGATAAATGCTGAATCAGTAATAAAGTGCATTGTGCATATTGTATTTTGTAGGCTCTCCATTATACACAGCTCCAGAGGCAATAAGGGGAGAAGACTTTTCCAAATCCAGTGATCTGTGGTCCTTGGGCTGTTTACTTTATGAAATGTTCTCAGGTTGTAAGTTTGTGTATTTATTTAATATCTGTGATAATGAGAACATAGGTTTTGGTGTCAATGTAAACTCTGGTTGACTTTCTAGGGAAGTTAAGACAGATAATTTGAGATAGGTGTTAAAGATTTGTTGAAGAGTATACCAAATTTACTTTTTTATATATTTAAGCTCTTAATGAGGTCTTTATAAACAATCAACTGAAGTAAGTGTTGAATGACTGTTTTGACTGGTATCTGAATATGTTAACCACCTGTACTTAAATATTATGATTTAAAAATATAACCATACTCACATTCTGGCATTATGTTTTTCCTCTCTTCAGCATTAAACTCTGGGTACGTTCATTTGATCTTTGAAAGAGAAAGCTGATTCACTCGTATAAGGCTAGAATCATTGGGTTTCCTGCAGATAAAGTGATCATTAGCATTGGCTGCAGCTGGAAGGGAAATTTCAGCACAAAAGAGAAATATAATGCAGTCTTCTGGAGTCTTAGACAATATGCTGCTTTGTTGGATCAGCATAGCTATACAGATGTTGAGATTTCTGCGTACACCTTCTATTTCTGCCTTATTGCTGATTTGCACAGAGCTACAATGGTGCTATCTGTCAAGCCATCTTAGGTGCCTATTCTGTCCTTGGTATCTGAGGTTTTATGTTTAAATTGGCAAGCAAACTTGGTAAATGGAGCTCAGACGGAAGGTTTATTTCCTTTGACATTTCCTTAGGAAAATGAGCTCATCATACATCATTACACCTGACAGTCATTTTGAAGTTTGGTTGATCTGTCAATAAACTTTTTTTTTTGTCTGTAGGAAGACCACCATTCTTCTCAGACAACTTGGCTGAACTAATTGAAAAGATTTTATATGAGGATCCATTGCCACCTAGACCAAAGGGTAACATTCTACTATAGTTAAATGGATTAATTCAGTATAATACTTGAAGTTTTATTTTTCAATGTTTCTTCTAAGGCAGAGTATTTAAGATTAACTTTGTTGTCACAGGTGAATGTTAATGTTGGCCAACCTTTGATATGAACTTTCTCTTTTAATCATGAATGCTTATTTCTGACTTGATGAACAGACATAACTTTTAAAGAATTAAGAATTAATTAAAGAATTAAAAATAAGTCTGCATTCTGGAATGGAATTTTTGAATTCTGTTACTCTGGGCATCAGTGATATTTATGGAGACGCTTAAATGTTAGTGACTCTTTCCAGCTTATAGTAATGTAGTGGAAACAGTGACTATTAGAATACAGTTTTTGTTACTTATTTTCATTCTAAATGATACTTTGTTTTTGAAGTGGATAAATTGTGTTTCCTGGCTTTGATCTCTCAGAAATAAAGTCTGTCATTAAATAAGAATTCTGGAAACTGCTTTTATGTAATGGCATACAGTAATAGTTCTCTTAAAATTGTCACAGTTTCAATAGATTTAATTTTAGTTAATGTCTTTCAGCTCCACTTCTTGCTAATACCTATGTGATTCTCTTTTGTCCCTTCTCGTGAAAGGCATAAACTCCCCCTTTTTTTTCTCAGCTTCGTCAGGAAAGGATAATTATTTACTTTGGTTTGTACATTTGTACTATAAGTCAAGATGAAAATGTTTCTGAATCAGCTGATGCTTGTGGTATTTTAAGACTACTCATTTATTTGTTGGATAAGTCTTAACTTTAAAATTTGAAATATTTTATAGGACTGTATTAAAAATTTTSAATAATTACTAGTATATGGACAACACTTCATATAAGCTTCAGACACTTTCATTGTAGCTAATGGCAGGTTAGTGTGAGAGAAGCTTTAATATGTTTTGTGGACAGATACTTGTAAATACATTTTTTTTTGTGCATTATAGGAAACAGTTTAGAAAATTCCGATTATTTCACTAGTTATTAAAAACTAACAAAATTTTAGTTAAAAAAGAAATTTAATTGGAGGACAACTTTTCTTTTTTCTTGTGTGTGAAACAATTTTAATGAGTTCCGTGACCAAGCATCTTTTTTTTTTTTTTTTTTTTAAAGGATCCTTTGAAATACAAAGAGTTCATATTTAGGACTCCTTATACCTTCAGATTCTTTTTAAAATGAAGTTACTGTTATTCTTAAAACTGTTCTAGTATGATCTACAGATAATGATTTGATCTGCATTGTGTGACAATTATTTTGGCTTTTGCTGCTGAATACTTTCATATTATACTTATGAAATGCTTCTGTTTACAGGTTCTGCTTTTCAGAAACCTTCTGCAGAGTTCATTAGTTTGCTTGGTAGTTTACTTCAAAAAGATCCACAGAAAAGGTAAACTATCCATCTACAACAGTTGTTTGTATCACCCTTTTTCACCTCTAGAAAAAAAATCATTGCTATGATACTTTATGTATAGTATTTTCTAGATGAAAAAAGATGTGAAAATCTTCATCMTTCACATAAAGGAACATATTGTGCTCTTCCTCATGCAAAGGTTTATGTAATTAATATTTTGATTGAATATATTTTTGTAGTTGGTGCTAAATAGACAACTTTATAACAGAAATGACGGGCAGTTTTAAAACCAGATGGCATTGCTGTTCCAGAGGGATGGATGTATCTATTTTTATTAGGCTTTGCTATATGGATGCTATACTTAAATTGTTAAATAATGTAAGATTATCTGATTACCCAGTAGGGTAATTCAGGTAACTGAAATGCTGGGACTGACCATGCAGTTTCCTTTGTTCTTAATCTCATTCTTCTGTGTTGCCTGCCTCTTCCATTTTGATTTGAGTTAGAAAGTCCTATAAAAGAACTTTTTTTAACCAAATAAAAGTGAAAGACAGGAYTAATTAATCTAGATGTAGTACCATTGTATTCAAAACTTAACCTAGTATCTCTTCATGTCACTATATTCTGTCAATGCTTCCCGCCCCCCCCCGCCCTTCTTCATCTTCTCCAAAAGGTTGAATTGGACAGACCTATTGCAGCATCCATTCTGGAAGGGCTCCCTTAGCCACTGTGATAATGATTCTGCAAACAGTCGAAACATAAGCCTAAGGTACTGTAGGTTCAAGAAAAATTTCTTTTATAGTAAGTATGATAAGTGTAAATTAACGTGTATATGTATACACACACACACACACACATACACACACAAAAATATAAATGAACATATATATACTATAGATGTCTATTTACTTTCTGATAGTCATAATTTTTCTATACCTTTCTTAGTTTTTGAATTTTGCTTAGGGTTTTCATGTTGTTAACTAATCTAGTGAATGGAATTTTACACTATTCAATTAACAGTTTTCAATGTTTAGGAGTTATATTATCCTGTAAGTATATTACAGTATCTGTTCATATTCAACAAATTCCTTTGTCTCTAGAATRTTTTTAAACTTCTTACTGAGGTAAATTAACTGTTTTCGTCTTAATTTGTTTATATAATAATGACGCATAATAATTTGACTTAAAATACTCTTTGAAAGCTTTTGGAGAGTTTTATAAATTTGGATGAATGTTACCTCTATTTTTATTGAGACTTTTTGTTTGTTTTATATATTAAAGCTTAGAACATTACAAAGCCTATCAGTACAGTATCCTAGATTTGTGTGTTTCAGCCTTATATCCTTGAAAATGCAGCTAACCCGTATTCTTTGCTTAAAATATTAATCTAATGATTTTTTTCCTTAAACTTATAGTATTCTACACTGCTATATACGCAAAATCCTCGAACTGCTTGTGCAAATAGGCTCTATGTATTAACATAGCTGGCTCCTTCAAAGCTTCTGTTGTTTTACTGTTTTTTTTCCTTTCTTTTTTAAGTTTGAGGGTATTGTTAGTTATGAACATTTGTTCCAAGTATTTGAAAGACAGTTTAGGTTCTAATCCATGGAATTACTCTGAAAACAGAATAACTGTTTTTAAATGCTGAATGCTTTTTTGTTGCGTCTATTTTTTATAATCTCTCTTGTGTTGTTTAATTCCCTGTTTCTGGTAACACTGCTGCAGTATTTCTGGTACTAGTGTTTATTCTAGCTTGAGACATTGTTCACTGTCTTTTGATTTTATTACCCCTTTCACCACCAAGGCAGATAAAGAATCAAGATTTAAAGTTCATAACTCAAAATAGGAATTTATTAAAAGTATTACTGAGATTATCAGCCATCACCACAATGATCATCTTTGAGCAATTCTGAAGGAATTGGAAGAATCTTAATCCCTTAGAAAGGATTAGGCTATTTGACTTTATTCTTGAGGGTTTTCTAATGCCTCTTAAATAGCCACTGAGGTATGTAGTAATTGACAAATCTGACAAACCTGGGAGAGGGCCTTAAAATGCTGCAGAAACCCTGTATGTTTTGCTTTCCAAATATGAGGACCATATACCTATTTTCTTCACAGTAGGGAGTAGACTAATATTTGATATCCTAGAGACCATTCAGGAAGGTTGTGTGATCCAGTACCATGTGAATAACAGGGAGTGCATTTAAAAGAAAAATAAATTAAAAAAGAAGAACTTTGCAAGTTAAGCAAAAAAAAAAAATGTTTTTTGCTGATCTTAATCCAGGTTACAGACTTCATTATTAAAAGTATGTTTGTTGTGACTTTTTCCTGTGAAGACTGAAGGATGTCTTTACAGGTTTTAGTATTTCTTTTTAGCTCTGACGTAATTGGTATAAATTTGGCTTTTCAAGTTTTATTGAGGAAGTTGGAGAATTACTAATATTCCGTAAGTCACTTGCTAAAAACTTGTTTGTCAYCATTGATATTATTGGTATAAAAAGCATTTGTGAAGCATGTACCACAACAGAATACTAGCCTAAGTCTACGACAATGATTTCTAAATCCTATGTTAATAATTGTAACAAATAACAGCTATGATCCTTTTGATTTTTTTTTTCTTTTTAACATGTGTGATATCTCTTATTAAACAGTAGTGAAGACACGGAGTCATCTGTACCTTGGAATGCCAAGGAGCCAGTAGATACTCATAAAGATCTGGATAACCTGTCATCCTCAAGAACAGATAATAAGCTGCCCAGCAATTCTTTCAAAATAGGTAATGTTATTCATTGCATTATTTTGAATTACTTTGTGTCCTGTGGATTGTTAGTCTCTTAATCTCATCAATATACTTATTTCCTATGTTTTATTTCTTTTTAACTTCTGAAAGCAAGTTCATGTTCTCTTCTCAGTAGAAAATCTGACTGAATTGCGACCGAAAAGTGCAGTTGATGGTGAATCAAATGAATCCATATTTCTCCTCAGGTATGAAAAACAAACAAACAATTACTTGAAAGTAATGAAGCATGTAGCAACCTAGAATAATTCTTTCAGTCTTCTAATTACAAGTCATTTTTTTTTGACTAGGAAATTAAACTTCCAAGCAGATTCTCTCTCTTTCTCTCCCTCTCTTTTAAACCTAAGAATTAGCACCTATTATTTGTAAAAATAAACCTATTATATGTAGTTTTATTTAGTTAGTAGAGAATATTTAAGTGCAACTTGATTATGCGTTTTAAACTGAATTTTCTGTCTAAAATAGATAAAACATGCCATTTTTAATGTAATAAAAAAGAATGAGAACTCTATTTGATTGATTTAATAAGTATCTTTTAATGAATGTATTTTCTTGATTAGCAAAAGGTAATATATACACTTAGTTGCAAATCAGAGATTTAATTATCTGAAAAAGAAAACTAAAACTAGAAGCTAAAGATACAAACACTAAACAATATCAATGTTACTGTTTAAGTCACAGTTTCCTAGTCTACTGACTTAAATAATTCTAACATTGATTTTAAATACTTAATGCATACCATCTGTAATGAGTCCAGTAGGGATTTTATTAAAACTGCAGACATACATTGTTCTGATGTCTCCTTTTTACCTTTTSTAATTAGCAGACAGGTTTTTTACAAAAGAGGATTTCAAAACTTAACACAACTCACATTCCTATACCAGAATCAGTCAGTTCCAATATCTGTTCCTTTTCAAAGAGTTGGCAATCAGAAGAGAAGAATAACATAAAGTAAATTGTGATCTTGTCAAGTTAATTCTCTTGGGATGTTGTTTGATGACATGTTAAATATTAGGAGATAAGACAGTAATATTTTAACATTAAGCTTGGAAGGCTGACTGTGGGTGGAAAAATAATCAAATTATATTCATTTAAACAAAATGCCCCAAGCCTTCCCGTTTCTAACCAACAAACAAATCCTAACTTTGTTAGGACATATCTACAGACGGGAAGTCCATGTTTAGTTGATGGAGCAACTATAGCATTTGTGCMTGTCAACTTTGAAAGTTTACTGTAAGATACGAAGGTTTAAAAAAAAAAGAATTGTAATTTTGCAGTGAAACCTAATGTGTTCTTTGTGGTTTTTTTTGTTGTTGTTGTTTAAGCTCTCGTCCCACTCCTAGAACTAGCACTGCTGTAGAARTAAGTGATGGTACTACTGCCCCAATCCAAAATTTTCCCCAAAGAGATTCATGCTTGGCAAAGGTGAGTGGAAAAATAATAGAGGGATGGTAGTATCTTCATAGTCAAAATTTTAGCCTGGAATCTATGACAAAATCAACTTTCTTCTTGTTTATGCTATATTTATAATAGAAAAACAGTTCTTATAGTAGGTAAAGTTACTGTTTTTTAAATTATTACACCCCTCCCAAACCCATAAAAAGAGATAACACTATCTTCCTAATCTACTTTTTGAAATTTAGGTTGCAAGCTGTTTGGGCCTGGGACTGTTTCCTTGTATGTGTCTGTTTATCCTAGTTTCTAGTTAAGAAGTCTAAGCCCCTTATGCTGCTACACAAATAAAAAGTAATTCAGAATATTAATTATTTACATGACTACACTGTTGGGTATAATCTTTAAAGAAAATATTGCAGGGATAAACAAAGATACCTCTTGCACCTCTTGCAAGGCTGACTTTTTTTAAACTTTGTTCTTGTTCTAGGCTAAAAATATGTGCTTAAGTCAGCAGGATATGGAGTCAACATTGAAAGAACTCATTTACACTGAATCTGATCTTATCGTAACACCAATCATTGACAATCCAAAGGTACAGTAAAATAAAATGTTAGATTTAGGAACTGATGGGTGAGGCTATTTTTGCAGATAAAGCTTAAGTCAGGGTGAAACTCCTTTCCTGTATTTTATAATTCTCATTCTAAAACAGTTCCACCCAGTCATCTGGCAAGCGCTCATGCAGGTTTTTGGCAGTCTTTTATAGTGCTATTGTGCTGCTAACTTGGGGAATTGATTTATTTGGGGATTGAATATTAATATTAAAGAATTTCCTACTTGGAATGGAAGTGGAGATTCTGAGAGCTACTGATGCATTTGAATGCCACCTCTGTAAATTCTTAGTTCTACCTCATGATTTGAGTTCTGCCTCATGAAGCCTTAGCCCTTTACTGTTTTTTTTGCTTACTACAAGAAATGAGATTAGGGAGCGTGTATATACTGACATTGATCTCCTTACCATGCAATGGCAGGCTCAGAATCAACACAAAATAGCCCGCTAAGTTCCAGTGACACGTAATCAGAGTCATTGCATACTTTGCAGTCTTAGGACTAAAGGACAATACTTACACCTAGTAAAACTGAAGAGCTTGTTAATTTAATCTCTTAGAACTGGACCTATTAGATGCTGGCAGAACTTTAAAAGCCAAAATGGCAGATTTATTTGTTTGCATAATAGAAATTCGTTATGTTCTGCAAACCCATGGAGTTGAACTTTTTTAGAGAAAAAGCTCTCTATTCACATCATGGCTTCATCTATCAGAGAAAAACTCTGACAGAGAGAGAAAAACTCTATGCAGTTGCCTTTGTGTATACTGTAGGTGCTGAAAAATCACACTCAGTGTACAGTGTTTGAGCAGCTATACTAGAAAATGTGCTGTGAAAAAGAACATTTGAAAAGATTAGTCAGTGCTAGTATGAATGCTCATATTCCAGGAAGATCTGGTGGGGGKGTGTGTGTGTGATACTGTGTAGTAATTGCTTAAAGATTTCATGGGCTCTCAACTGCATGTCAGACGAATCTTTTCAGTAGCTTTTAAAAACCAAAACCAAGCAATCTTCTGCACAGAAGTGAGATAAAAATGTAAACTGAAAACCCCCAAACATTTTGTATTCTCATTTAAAAAAATTAATTGCATGGAAGGACTGACAATGTAATTATACCCGAAGGTTGCATTAAATCCARATATCTGCTTGAAAAAAATATGTAGCAGAAAATAGTTGAAAATGCTTTGATAATGTAGTCATTTGTGTACCCATCCTGTACTGTTTTTGTATCTTTTTGTTTTCATGTTCAACTACTTAAAAGCTTTCAGAAATGCATTAAGACATCTCAAGTGAATCAGGTCATAACGTTTTTGTTTGTTTTTCCAGATAATGAAGCCAATGCCGGTTAGATTTGACTTGAAAACTTTGCATATACCTGCACATTCAGGTATGGCTCTACTAAAGTTGTTAAAATTTGTCAGTTCTGCATATGATTGTGTAACATGTTATCACTAGACCTGTAGCCTCCCTTTGTGGACAATGAATTGGCACAATGCAAGGGAGAACTAATAATTTTTTTTTCTTTTGTAATTTAAGTTGCATATATAATATTCATAGCTAGACCAATTTGGAGTAGATTTTTCAATTATACTCCCTTTCTCTCTCTCCTGCCCTATTCAGCTACCAACCTGTGCTCAAAATCTTTTAAAATAAGATGGCAGCAAACCAGCAGATTTTTATTTGTAGTATTTTTGGAAATAACTAAGGCATTGTAACTGAAATACTCAACAGAAAGGATTAAAATTTGACAGAAGCCAATGAAAACAGGATCTAAAAACTTGCCTGTTGGTCAACTGTAGCACTAGACAGTGTTGCCGATCCCACCTGTAAAAGTGAAATGTTCCTAATGGAAATGAAGAGTTGTTCATTTTATTTTTCTTCTAATGTTTAATAAGGCTGTTGCTTCTAAAAACAGAAGACTTCTCATTGTCACAAGTATAACATTTCTGCCCTTGGAACATTTCCTCTGGTCTCTTTAGGCAAGTATTATTAGGCTTTGCTATACTTAATGAGGGAGTTCAGCCAAAAATGTACTACTCCTCATAGAATTCAAATGGTGGCTCTTCCTAGAGATAATAAAGTTCCTTTTTTTTTCTTTTTTTTTTTCTTTTTGTAAAGAATCTATTTTGTAGCATTACTGTGTTTAAAGAAAACAAAAATGGTTGGAACTGAACACAGTGTCCCCAGTATCTCAATCAAAATTGTAGTAGCAGAAAATTTGAGGTAAAGTCCTCGATAAAAATGCTCTGATTTGAGTGCCTAAAGGGCTGGCATTTTATTTCATAGTGATTTTAAGCACCTAAATCATCAGTCTGATGTTCTGATATGTTTTATTGTTTTTATTTACTTAATATGGGACAGTATTTTCTAAGATTGTGATGATTTCAAGGTTGCAGATTTTTTTCTGGGCAGTTTTCTAGTCATTTTAGAAGATAATGAATCTATTGCCTGTCAGCATTTTTCTGTTATGATTAAAAGTAGTATCAAAATTAAGATRGATACCTGACATTTGAAACTCTTTTTACCCTTACTAATATAAATTAGAATTGCCTTCATTTGTCAGTGTTGTTACTTGTATGTAAAATTGTTATAAAAGACAGAAGACTAGCTCTTAATATTCTGTACTAAAAGTGTCTCGGAATGGCAGATTACCTGAGAATAAATGCAAATTGAGGGAATGTATAGTTATTAGAGTGGATTGAGCTTAGCCCTTGAGAGTGATTGATATGGAAATCTTTGAAAATTTTCTGTTCACATATAGCGATCATTGACTTGCAGAGCACAACGTTTATGCTAATTGTCCTTAACGGCTGTTGATTTTTTTTTTTGTCTTATTGAAGTCGTGTGCGCTCTGCTACTACTAAAACAGATGGATACATAAACATACATATATGAATAATTTTACACGTTTTAAATTTATTGCAGTTGTTTTTGAGTAGATTTCACTGACTTTTGCTACCTTTYGAAATTCTCTAATGAAATTCTATTTTCTTATTAAAAATCAGGAATGATTAAGGATAAAAACAACTTTTCTTAAACTCGTCAGCATGTACTTAACCAAATAAAGCCTGAAGACTTTCCATTTTCGATAATCTTTTTAAGTGTTTATTTTTKTTGTATTTGTCATTTATGAATTTATTTTATGTATATATTATAATGCATTTATTGCTGCCTTTTAATATTTTAAATGCTAAAAATATGGTTAAAACATCAATGTGTATAAAAGGCATTTCAACATTTGAATCTAATGTAGTGTGTTAAAGATTTGTTACCTTTAACCACTTGTTTGTTTCTTATCATTAGCTGAGAAACTATTATCTATGAAAGACATGGACTGGAATGACTTCTTGCAACAAATATGTTCATTGCTTGATTCCATTGAGAAGAATACAGGAGCAGCACGTTCTAAACTGAACTTACTGCATTATTTGTGCACTGTGGCTGTCCATAATGAAGTTGCAAGCAGGCTAATGAGCTCTCAGCTGGTAAATAATAGAGCTCTGAAGAAATCAACATGTTTAACATACTTGTCATTGTAGCAAAAATCAGTTACCTTTAGTTCTATTTCAAGAAACCATTGTTGTACTGACCAAAATAATACAGCAAATTAAGTACAAAACAATGAAAAATGCCTATGAAACTCCATGTCAGATTTTTAAAAGGAGCTGAGAGAAATTAATTCTTTCTCTTAGATTTCAGATGCTTTTATTTGTGGCTTAGATTTGTGATATGGTGTTGTTTATTTTAATGGTTTCTACCCTTGATGGAGAGTTTGAAATTGCRTATGATGAAATGTTACAGTCTTGTAACGTTTGGATGGAGAGTTTGAAATTATGTATGATGAAATGTTAGTCTTAAATCGTTAAGTATGTGACAGAGAAGACTGGTTGAAAAAAGTAYGTTTGAATTGTTAAAATCAATTTTATTTGACCATATCTCCATAAAGATTAATAAGAGAATCTTTCTGAACAAAAAACAATAGAACTTGCATTAAGCACTGCTTCAGAGAGCATGCTCTCATAAGTCTGTTTTAAAGTATTTTTCTAACATATATTCTAATATTTGCTAATTATTATTGTTAATTCTCACAAAAATAAATTTTATTGCTTGTTGGATAATATTATATGATAACTTGTAGATGAAGGTAATGCAGTTTTGCTCTGTATAGTGATATTTCTAAAGAAAATTTTTTTCAATACACTAAATCCTAAATATATATCAGTATAAGACAGGAATATAAAAAGAAAGGATATTTCTCCTCTCAGATTGCCATCACTTGTTTTGAATCAACATGGTTGGGCAATATCCACAGTATTCTGCTATGATACTTTTTRCATATGCTATCCAAATCTATTTTTACATAATAACTGATATTTTGATTTTTTTTTTAATATCACTGAGGCATGTCGGATTCCTGAAAATCACTAATGTTTATGTATCTCCTTTAAACTGTAGTTTCCAGTATTAATACAGCAGCTGCGTGCAGCCACCAACTGGGATATGTAAGTAACAATTATTTTAAATTAATTTGTTCAAATATGGATTATCTCTGAGTTTTTTTTTTTTTTTTTTTTTAAGAAATAATTCAAGTGTTTTGGGTAATTTTCTGGCCCATCAAACCTGCTGTGGTGTACGTGATTGACAGTTTGCAATGTATGTAACATAACATTTTTTCAGTGTTGACTTAATATTCTGTTATTTTTCAGGACCAAAGACTATAGAAAATCTCTAAAAATTTTATCTAAAAGCGGTATATTTTAGTATATCAAATAGCATTGTTAAAAATCCCTGAATAAACCAACACATACCATAATAGGAATAAAATAGATATAATGGTAGCTTTTATTTAAAACACGCGAGCACACGCGCGCACACACACACACACACACACACACACACACACACCAGTGCGCACACACACCTGTTGGAAATATTTCAAGGTGATAGTGCCCTCTGCTGCTTGTTTTATAAATGCTGATATGTTTGGCAAAACATAAATGAAATCTGTAGTAAAAAGTTTAATTGATAATGTTTTTCTGTATTATAAGAGTGCTGTGATGACGAGCATGGCTAATTAGTATGACTATAACAAACTAAAGCATCTTCATCTTCAGCACTAGAGGAAAATAAATTGAATTGAAATGCTGAAATAATCTGGTAATTAAAACACAATGGAAAATGAGAAGAATGTCCAAGCTGTAAATAGTGCTTCAGAAATTTCCTGCTGTTAGTAATCCGTGCAAAATATAGATAGTATGACATATTTCTTTCTTTGTTATTTTTTAACTTTGTTTTTAATGCACCTTAAAAAAAAATTTGGTCTGCAGACGTGCCAAAGTTGCTCGAGTGATTGGTTTACTGGCATTACACACATCTGAACTCGGAGAAAACGTTCCTGTTTCTGAGGTAGTTTTCTGGTTTGCTTCTTCTTTTTCTTTTTTTTTTTTTTGGGGGGGGGGAGGGAGTGTTTATTAATGCTTTTATTATTAATGTCAGTTTTCACATATTTTTTTTTGACTTTTGCTTTTTCCCCCGCATATATGAAAATGGGAATATAATTAATTACGTTAATGAAGCATATAAACCTGTTTGTGTGTGGTGGTGGTGATCTTGACTAAACCATGGCTGAACTATCCACCAAAGATAAACTCTAGCCTTTTTTTCTTTTCTCAAAGTGAAGTAGTCACTTTCACACTATTTTGTTTAATTAGTATTAAAATATTTTAATTATTTAAACTAGTTTAGATTTAAAAATTTAGATTGAGAGAAAAGAATTATCAAAAAATTTTCATGTCTTGAAAGTAATTTTCATATATGTAATCTAAAATCAGATAACTATTGGCAGTATATAAAACTTGGTAGTTCATTTACAAGAAAAGAAAGTTTCATTTTGAGAAAACTAAAGAACACTGTAGCTCATAAATTCCTAAATAACTCCTAAGTGAACTGTGAGTTTGTTGAACGTTCCAGTGGACTGCCAGCTCTTATACGCTGTGTGATGCTTAGAAATATTTATTTATTTTCTAGCTTTTAGGTTATTAAAAAAAATCTTTAAAACAGTGTCATATGCTGCATTAAGATATAATGCTGTAACTTGTAACCTTACATGAGCAAGCTGGTGCCCCAGCTGAAGTTTTTTGATGGTTGCTGTGATTTAGGAAATGTCAAAAACGAGCTATAGTCAGTTAGAACAATGTAATGTGAAATGCTTAGCTGTGATTCAGTTCTTAGAGACAAAAATTAGTGACACAAAATCCTGGAGTTGGCAGCCCTAAATAAGGTTCTTTTTGGTGGTCTTATAAGACAAATTTGACCTTTACATAAGAGAATGAAGAATGGATGTACTGACCCAGTCCAAAGGTCTGTGAGTGGACATATGGAAAAACATGTAAGAGTACTGTAATCATTCGTATTTCTCTATAATATGCTCTACACCCAGTGATATGCAGCTCTGGGACTTTCTSACCCAGGCATAGAGTCTCTGAATTTCCTAGTAATTTTCTGAACCCTTTTCAGAATCCATAACATCCTTTGGGAAGAAACATCACGGCTAAACAGCATGCCAAGTGAAGAACGTTGGTTCTTTGGTTTGGACCTGGTACTTTTTAGGTTTGTTTTGAGGCCTCCTGGTTCTTGCATTACAGAGGAAATGAGCATTTCATATTCATCTTCTCTATACCAGTTATCGTGAGGAGTTATGGAAATGTACTAAACTTTGCTCAGCTGTTTTCCAGATTTAAAAGATCCAATTTCTWTAGTAGTGCCTAATACTAAACTCATGTTATTCCTCATGTTCTTGCCCTTCTATATCTTTTTTCCAGATCCCAGTACATCCCTTTTTAAGATAGGAGGATATAGGTGTATGAGCGATCTATGCACTGATAGACAGGTTTCTGTTTTTTTTTTTTTTTTTTTTTTTTTTTTTTTTTTTTTTTTTTTTTTTTTTTTTTTTTTTTTTTCCCTCTTCCGTTCCTGGTAACTTGTAGCATTCAGTTTGCTTTTCAGCCACTGTTGACAGAAGTGATCTCTTTGTAGAACTTCCTGCAATAGCCCCAAGATTTTGTTATTAAATATGAAAGTAAGTTCAGAGCTTKTGAAGACGTGAATCTAGAACTATTTTTACCCCCTCGTGTATTGCTATATATACACCGTTGCCTCCTCACCCCTGCACCCTCATTGTATCACTCAGTCACAGCCTCTTGTAGTTCTCTGTTACCTGATTATTCACTCTTCCAGATACTTTTTTAAAGCAGGGCAGGGGCCAATGTGGACTCAGGACACCACTGCTGGCTTTTCCACTGTGGAAACTGGTTCTTTGTTTCTTCAATTTTCTGTCTTTTATCCAGTTATTTAAAGATATTTCCTCTCTCTTAAAGGCTGAACCTGCGCCATTTAAGTTTTCATCTCTTCCCACCTTTTTTAATGATTTCTTAAATAGTAGCAGTATCAAGTCCCGAAAAAGCAGAAAAACTATGAAAGAAAAGAAGGTTCCATAGGCTAAAGTAAATTTTCACAAGCCTTTGGCTTTTTTCTCTTTGAAGAATTAATAACTTAAAAAAAATTTTTTTTTGAAGTTCTTATTCCRGTGGTCTATGAACAATTTGTTGTACGTATAACCACCAGAGGACACTCAAACACAAAAATGGAAGTAAACTGCTACTTCAGATTGCAGTCTATGTTGGAACAGACTATAGGCAAAGATATACCATGGAACTGTATACTATCTTTACTTTGTATTCAATTTTTAGGTCATCTTGAAAATATTCATAAGAATAAACTATTTTTTTTAAATCTGTGAATTCACTGCAGTTGGTTGATCTCCAATTAAATGTTGTTAGGTGAATACTTTATTGGTTAGAACAAAATGGAAATTGATCTCTTGCATTGTATTTCATTTGTAAMTTTTTCTGCCTGGCAATTACAATATAAGTTATTGAAGCAGTTGCTGAAGATGAGTCACCTTTTTCTGTCTTAATAACATTTTTTTATGGAGTTGCTTTTACAAATGCAAAATATTATTTCCTCTTATTTATCCCCAGTTATCTTAATAAAATTTTGAAGTTGCAATGTTTCCCCCTTGTATTAAATCTCAAAGTTAACTTTAAGATCTAGATGCTAGTGCTTGGAAAGGAAAATTGCTTGCTCTTCATTCTAGAGAAAAATTCTACCTGACTTAGCAAGGTTTGCTTTCATATACTACCAGTTATTAAGAGGCTGTTGTTCTTTCRTCTTTGTGGGTAGATTATGTCTTCTACTGACCAGGACCATCAGGATGGTCACTTAGTATTTTTGTTTCCAGTGGTCTACTGCATATAACTTACTGATTTTTTTTTTTCCTAGCACATGTGGAAGACAGACAAACAAATAAAAGGTCAACATTTCTTATGCTAGCATGTGCTTGCAGAAACTCAGGGAGTATTTGAGAAAAGTTCTTCCAAGTTAATAAACAGAAAATTAATTATAATGACAGTGAATATCATAATTACATGGGAATTCTGAATTGCTGCAGCAAATACTAAGATCTTTTGTCATAGTTGTAGGTAGTCTTCAAAAAATAATTTTATCAATCCRAATTAATTGGGCTTGTTTTATTTTGAAGCCCAAATGAAGTGGGTAGTAGAAAACAAGGAAACTCGCAGTTACTGAACTAAAAGCTTATATTGCTGATTGCAGGATGAAATGATACTTTGTAATTCTCCTAGATTAATTGCTTGGTCAAAGCAAAAACTAGCCTTGTAAGACTCATTTGAAGACTCATTTAACTGGCACTGTTGTCACAGAGCCCATTAAATTACTTCATTTTTTCAGTGAATGAAATAATACATCTTCTTCACTAAAGTGACATCACTGGGGTTGCCAGTATGTCTCTTTGCAGCAATTCTCTAGATCTGGTGTGTCTTATGATAGTCAAGTTGCCGTGTTTTCTTGTAAATTCTTCAAGTCTGTTTTTTTGAGGATAATGGAGAGCTGTGCAGCTGGGATCTTTTCTTCAATGGATAAATATATAAATCTCTGGAAGGTAAAAAGCTGTMTTGAAAGATTATTCTAGTTTTGATATTTCATTCAGGATTCTGAGCATAATTTATATTCCTGCTTAATCTGTGCTTTGAAACCATCTTTGGCTGCTTCTATCAAAAATACAATAGTGACCTTGACTAAATAGTCATACCTCAAGGGGAAGCTTATTAAAGGGAGAATTAAGGGTAACATGCATTAAAGGGGGAGGGGGGAGTAGACCCTAAAATTCACAGCCATGTAGAAACCTGAAGAAATCAGTTGGCATCTAGATGTGTATCAGAGTTGAGAGGAAAACAACTTCCTATTAAACATTGTTCCCTCATCCAGTTTGCTCCTTGTGCCAGCACAAGGGAGAAGGTAGTGCAAGGTGGAGTCCCCTTTTATTAAAGATGGCACTAGTTATACTGGCTCGAAATGACTGTAATTGCGGCATCACACTTGGAATGAATTTCTGTGTGTGTTGTAAATAACAGGACACGAATTGCTGGAGTGTGCATCCTTCCTTTCGTGTTTCTTTCTTTTTTTTTTTTTTTAATTCCACAAACCAAATATTTTTTCTTTATGCATTTTTTTCCCTTTATCATTCATTCACCTATCCAGCATTCAGTTCAGTTACTAGAACTAGATGGAAAAATGAGCTTTTATTTTTCTTTATATATATATATATATATATATTAGTATAATCAGCCGTATTCAAAATCAAAGTGTTCTTAAGTTTATGGCCTGCTACTTAAGGTTTAGAATATTAAATCTGTGAGTTTTTTCCTCTGAAAAAAAAATAATATGAACTTACAAAAGTCTTACTTTCTGCAATGCTGAGCTTTTTCTTTCCTACTGAGGTAATCATATATAGTATTGAAGATATGTTAGCATAAAACCTATGAATATTTTCAATTAAATGCTTCTGTGGTTTTGCAAAGGACTTTGTTTCCAGTAACAACTTCAAAGTATTTCTATGATTACTGCTTCCTCATTTTTCTTTCCAATAGTTATTTTCTGTAAGATATTGTAAACTTTGTGGCTCTGTCCAGTTTCGTTCATGTCTCTTCTTCCATACTGATATTTAATTTACCTGAGTTTCAGAATAGAGGAGGTTTTCCTCTGTCAAGTTTCTGTAAAACCCTATGTCCAATATTAGTCACTCTTTCTCAAAAACACTATAGGAATTTAAGATGATTTTCAGAAAGATACCAAGAATCATAAGGATGAGTAAAAGTTCTCTTAGGGAATTAGAATCAGACTGTTTAGTAAAAACATATCTTTGAATCATCGTCAGATAGTGAATAATATAGGGAATGTATACCAGGATGTTTTTCGTATCCTGTAACTTAAGAACAAAGCCAATTTATGAAGTTGAGAAGTGGATTAAGATCCAATGAGAGGAGCTGTATATTCACATTATGATTTTAAATTTGTATGCTAAATTTCATTTGGAAATTAATTGTCTTAAATATTCCTAGTCTGTAGACATTAGTGGGTGACATAGTTGAACTGCACTTCGTGTTCTTTTTTTAAAGTTGACACAGGGTTGGGAAGACCCATGGCCCTTCCTACTGCATTTCTTTTAGAAATGGGAAAGTTTCTTGTTTCAATTGTTCTAATTTAAGCTTTTCATTTCTAATATCACATACTCATTTGCTCTCTTACAATTACCTGTTTGCGTATTGCTTATGCAGTTAAAGAAACATAATTACCTGATAAAAAAAAATACGGTCAGGTTCTGACTTCTCAAGTAATAAACACAGTATTTGAAACTTAAGATCTTTGTAATTTACCTGTTAGCATGAAATAATCATCATTATATGTTTTAGAATGGAGCTGTTCAGGCTGTTTACTTCTTAGTGGAATTCTGTAATTGTTCTCTTGCACTCTGTCCATTATAATGTAAATATGGAGCAAAGAATATAATTAAGTCCTGTTTAAAGTAGTTAAAATATGTTAAGCTTGAAAGCCACATTTTGATATTTTTCTTCTCCACTATAAAATACCACTTTCTAAAAACACAGAAGTTACACTTTTTAACTTAAATTATGTGGTAGTCAGTAAGCTTCCACATTGAAACTGGCTATTCTGTTTTTCTAGATTACTTCCTGTTAGCTTTTACAGATGAGTAATTCCCATTGAAGGGAGTTTTAAATAATGACAACTGTAGGATTGGTAATTTCTTTTAGTGAGAATTATCACTAATAAGAACCACATTTACTCTAAAATATTGAGATATGTTACCCCTTATGTTCTGTTTCAAAACAGGAAATATGCAGAGAAGTTTCTGCTGTGCAAAACCTTGTAAGAAACAGAGCTTGACCCAATGAGGTCTTATTGTAAAACAAAAAAAAAAAAAAATCTAAGTTAAAGGAAGTAAGATAAGGATAATTATCTTATCTTATTAAGGCTGATAAATACATGCCTATACCGCCAACATCCAGTTATGTTTTACCTCAATTCAGGTGTCATACAAAACTTAAACAGAGACAAAACCCCCTACTATATGTGTTTTAACTTTCCTATTCCTAAATCTACTAATTTCAGGTATGCCTCAGAACAGATGTCATTTTTAAGGAGGAGTCTAAGCAAGGAAGGTAATACTTCATGGATTAGTTTGTGCAAAGCATCCTTTGCTAGGGCTGCAAAGAATAAAACTTGGAAGCYTCTGTGATTTGGAAGGCAGCTTGAGGGTTTTGCCCTGATCCTATGGTGATAAGCATTTTCAGGTTAACTTAATTCCTGAGGAAAATGATGATTAAGTGAAGTGTACCATGTGTCTGACAGCTTCCTTCATTATCTATCTGCTGTGCAGTGGGAAGCTTAGTTTTCCTGTCCATTGTGAGATTTGGGCTTTTTCTGAACTCATTTCAGTTTCCCTCCTCCAGCATTTTTTTTTTGAGGTTTTTGGGGTATATGTTTGTGTCTTATTTTGTGTATACGTGGAATAATTTCCCCTATATTAGGTGTAAGCGTGAATCTAAACTTAGTGTTCAAGGGTTTCTTAAAGCTTTTTGGCTATGAACGCATGCCCTTCTTTCCCCGCCCCAATACACATATGTGCATACATGCCCAAGCCGAATTGCATGTGCATTTTGATTTCTTTCCCCTCCTCCAGTTAAAGCCAATAAATCCAAACCAAGTAAGTTTAGGAAACATGAGGTATGATGCTATATTTTCAGATATATAAATGTTATTTTGCAGCATTGAAAAAGAAAGATTAGTCTGTCAGCTATACTAACAGAGTGTAATATTAACAAATGAACTGAGTCAGCCATTTCACCAGTTAACTTTGGAAATGTAGCCTTAGCTTACTCAGTAAAGCCTGCAAACTTGAGAACATTGAGAGCTGTTTCAATGAGAGAGGAATAAATTCCAGAAATCCTAGAACCCCCAGAATGCTTGCTGCCTACAGCCCTCTCTCTGTATTTAAAATTAGGCAGGTAAATCCATCTGTAGAAAATGCAGTAGGGTTACTTGAACAATCCTTACTTTTGCAGCTAATAAGCAGATCTGTCAGATGAAGGAGCTGGGCTTCTTATGAATGCCTGTCTTGCATTTTGCTTGACTTCTTAACTGAATTAAAGGTTACCATTTAGCATATTCACCTCTTCCTTTCTTAGTTATCAGGCAGTTTAAACAAGAGGAAATCCTTGATTTAGGAAGGTATTTTCTGGTGCTTAGAAGTACAGTCTCTGAGCCTTTTCTAGGCTTAGTGTGTTCATAATGTTGTTTTCAGATATGGATTCTCTGTTGTCTAAAAAGAATTTCAAGTTTGTACCACAGCCTTCTGGCACTGAGGCATTAATAATGTCTCTTCTGCCTTGATAGTATTGTTCTTGTGAAATCTGTAGAAACAGATCTGAGGTTTCTTGTTCAGTTTGATAGAAATTGAGTAAGAGGTTTCAAATGATTTCAGGGAAGGAGGCAAAACAGACAGGCACAGATGCAGCTGTCACGATTGCCTAAATCTTTTTTCCTCAGGAAGAGAAGGACCGTTGAAATGATTCTTTTTATTTAGTGTTACACTTTTTGAGGTGTAACACCACATATTTTTTGTCCCCAGTTTTCATGAACCTAACACAATAAAACATAAGGGATTTTATATGATTGCACATCATGGAACAGGAAGAGGGGCTGAATTTATCAGCATGTGTGGTAGATTTAATTTAAATGTATTCTTTCACTTGTATTTTCAACTTCCTACACAGRCATTGGCCTTTGTTTGTAGCATCAATTTTTTTGCTGTTTCTTTCACTGGCATACAGTGGGTAAATTTTGTTGAGTGTAAAATTTTTCTTACATATTCTTAAATAGACAAAAGGTTCATGTTAGATTTTCAAGCTAATTAGAACATCTGTAATGTGTTAAAGATGATATACACCGTAGGACAAATAATTTTGTGTATTAGAAAGGACATCCCCAGCAGATCTCTTAAAGCTTATGTCTAAGACAATCTTGCTTCTGTTTATAATATGTAATTTTATTTATTTATTTTTCATTTACTGTGAAGCTGACGTCTCTTACTTTTAAACTGATGTGTCAGATGCACTGGAGATGAGCATGCTGTGAAAGGTGGAATAGTTTTTCTGTAGTTGAAATAACATGGCAAGAAAAATTTATGCGGATAAAGTATTTTCTTGTTACATTGTCAGCAGAACCATCAGATACACACAGAAAATCAATAGTAAAGTTAAAGTTCTTACTGTCAACAAGACAGACCACAAACAATTTTTTTCGTGCCTAACCTTCTTGATATGAAACACATGACGTCCCGTTAAYTCTGGAAAATACATCTATGACAGTAGCTGAAAAGCCTCTTTTAGTATTTTCTTTTTCCCCTCCTTCTGYCTTCCTGACTATGGCGCTAAGAGATACTTAGAATCATAGAATGGTAAGGTTGGAAGGGGCCTCTGAGAGATCATCTAGTCCAACCCTCAGCATAGCCCATAGGGGGGTTGAACCTATGACCTTGGCATTAACAGCTCCACGCTCTAAGCAACTGAACTAAACCTGCCCCCTACTTAAACCAGGCTAAGTGTTGGGCAAGATCAGCAGTACAGCAGTATATTATTTTCTAGTCCTAGCTTTTCCTCTGGATACCTGCCATGTCAGCTATCAGCTGGGGAGAGGAGGGTGGAGGTGATTTCAGGCTGTAACACATTTAGGAAAGATTTCTGGAGAGAATTAGGAAAATTTCTGGCCGAATGGGATTGTGTCTATTTGTTCTTCTCACTGAGCAGATTAAAGAAATTTACAATAATTGGTAAAAGCAACTGACTTTAAAGAAAATTCTGAAAAGATGTTCTAAGGCAATAGAATTTTTTAAAATAGCAGAAGTTCTKTGTAGAACAAATTGGCCTAAGCTATGCCACATAGAAAACTTAATGAAGGCCATTGGCGTTTGAGTGTCATCAGTTTGACTTCCAAATTGAGTGGATAATGAGCATGGTACCCTGAAGGAAAGGAAGATGACCTAGAGTAATTTCACATAGAATTATGGAGAGAATAAAAGTCCTGGAATGTGATATTCAGAAAAGCCTGCATGTATCATTCCAAGACAAGGATAGAAGCCTGCAGATGATSATGCTAGAGAAATACAGAGAAAGAAAAGGAGGAGAAGAAAAGGAAAGACAGAAAAAGATTTTTTCAGGTAGCTTTAGATGCTACTGCTGAATCCTGTTCCATGAAGACTGCTTTCCAAAGATTCCAGATTACACCTTCAGATCCAGTCAATTTCCAATGACCTCCGTTTTAAACATAAATCTTTTTAATTCAAGGACCCTTCACCCTTTATTGTTTAGACTCCTACTCAACCTTTTCTTTCCTGCCATTGTTGAGAAGAATCATACAATCGGTAAGGTTGGAAGGGACCTCTGGAGATCATSTAGTCCAACCCCCCTGCTCAAGCAGGGTCACCTAGAGCATGTTAGACAGGGTTGCATCCAGGCGGGCCTTGAAGATCTCCAGAGAAGGAGACGCCACAACCTCTCTGGGCAACCTGTGCCAGTGCTCTGTCGCTCTCACAGGGAAGAAATTCCCCCTCACGTTCAGGCGGAACTTCCTGWGSTTCARTTTCTGCCCATTGCCTCTTGTCCTGTCACATGGGACARCTGAAAAGAGTTTGTCCCCRTCCCYTTGACACCCTCCCTTCAGGTACTTGTACACGTTGATAAGATTCCCCCCCTCAGTCTTCTCTTCCCCAGGCTGAAGAGGYCCAGCTCTCACAGCTGTTCCTCCTAGGGCAGGTGCTCCAGCCCTCTGATCATYYTYSTAGCCCTATGCTGGACTCTCTCCAGTAGCTCCATGTCTCTCTTGTAGTGGGGAGCCCAGAACTGGACACAATCCTCGAGATGAGGCCTCACGAGGGCTGAGTAGAGGGGCAGGATCACCTCCCTCGACCTGCTGGCAACGATCTTCCTGATGCACCCCAGGATACCATTGGCCTTCTTGGCCACAAGGACACACTGCTGGCTCATGGTCAACTTGTCATCTACCAGSACTCCCAGGTCCTTCTCTGCAGAGCTGCTCTCCAGGAGGTCAGCCCCCAGCTTATACTGGTGTGTAGGGTTATTTCTCCCTAGGTGCAGGACTCTGYACTTGCCCTTATTGAACCTCAGGAGGTTCCTCTCTGCTCAGCTCTCCAGYCTGTCCAGGTCTCTCTGAAGGGCAGCACATCCCTCAGGTGTGTCAGCCACTCCTCCCAGCTTGGTATCATCACCAAACTTGCTGAGGATGCACTCCATCCCCTCATCCAGGTCGTTGATTAAAAAGTTGAACAGGATGGGACCCAGTCCTGAGCTGTTGGAAACTCCACTAGCCACAGGCCTCCAACTAGACTCCACGCCTTTGAGGATGCCCCTCTGAGCTCTGCCTTTCAGCCAGTTCTCAATCCGCCTCACTGTCCACTCGTCTAACCCACATTTCCTGAGCTTATCTAGGAGGATGTCAAAAGCCTTGCTGAAGTCAAAGTACACATGGTCCRCTGCTCTCCCCTCATCTCCCCAGCCAGTCATTCCATCAGAGAAGGCAATCAGATTGGTTAAACAGGATTTCCCTTTGTTAATCCATGTTGACTACTCCTGATCACCTTCTTTTCCTCCGTACTCCTGGAGATGACATCCAGGATGAGCTGTTCCATCACTTTTCCAGGGATGGAAGTGAGGCTGACCAGCCTGTAGTTGCCTGGGTCCTCCTTCTTGCCCKTTTTGAAAACTGGAGTGACACTGTCTTTCTTCCAGTCCTCCAGTTCTCCATGACTTTTCAAAGATTAGTACCAGCACGCTCTAACCAACTGAACTGAACCTGCCCCCAGTGATGGAGAGCGGCCTGGCAACAACATCCACCAGCTCCCTCAGTACCTGTGGATGCATCCCATCAGGGCCCATGGATTTGTGAATGTCAAGTTTGCAAGAAAAATAGGTTGAGACAAATTGTTTGAGACAAATATTTTTACCTGGTCTTTTCTTCCATTAAAATCTTCAAACCTGAGGCCCGGGAAGGGAGGAAACAGTTATATTCATGAACCTCTCAGACTGAGGTCCATAATAATACTTACGTCATGATGGATAGAAGGAAAAATAGCAGATATTTTCTTAACCCCCTCCCCCCCCCAAAAAAAAAAACAGTACACACTTTCTTTGAGATCCATTTTGCATGTATTGGTATATGTAAGGTACATAAACTAGTACCTACTGCTTGTGTCAAATTGTATCCCTTTGGGATCTTGTGTTGGTTTTAGAATAGATTAATAGAGGCACTATATAAATTTATGACATTTGGTTTGCTACTTCACTTGTCTGCTAAGACCTCTTCCTATGGCAGTTACTTAAAAGTTGAAAAGAGGAATTTTCATGATGAATCAATTTGATGTTCTTCCAGGTAAAATACAATGTAACATATATCCATCTCCTATTGCTTTCCAGAGGAGTTAGACATCTGCATAAATCATGCAACAAGTTGTATATTTGCTTATCTCATTTTTCACGTCCTGACCAGTATTAATACCGTGTTCAGAGCCTGAATCAGACTTTTCTTCTGCTCTCCTTGTTCCAAGACTTAGTTTATTAAGTTTATCAAATGCAAAACTTGCAAAACCAAAATATATCATTTGGACACTTTTCTTGTGCTTGTGCCTCGCAACAGAGTTTGTCAAAAATATCTGTTTTTTGTCCTGTCACTCCTCTATTCATTTGAGCCACTCATTGGTTTCTGTATATTTAACCATCTTTTGCTGAGCTTTAGTGGAACACAGGTATGTGGCTCCAACTCCCACTTAAGTAGTTACCCCTTTGAATGTTTTACCTATTCATACTCTAGTGAGAGAAAGCTGGTAATGTGTTCCAGATATTCAGAGAACTCTGGTCTTTTTTTCAGGTACTATTTTGAAGAAGAGTACTTGGTATAAATAGTATTGCTGTTTCTTTTGCTATCTACTTTTTCAGCCTGGTGACAGTGCTTTTCCACAAGGGAAGTGGGATTGCTTTGGCATTACTTGCACACATTACGTGATGTGTGTGTACTTACAAGAAAGTGAACTGAAAATTAATTTCTACTATACTCAGGGCATAGACTTTTTTTATTATTTGTAAGGATCTGCAGCATTACAAATGCATTTTAAATCCCACTAATAATTACAGGCATTACATACTAATAGATTAAAGATGGAGTAACATTGTAAATCTGTATGTTGCCACTTACTTCTAAAGGTATAAAATACCTCCACTTTGTGAACATGCTGTAATAGTCATTTCCAGACTGTTAAAACTGTAGGGAGACTTCTAGATATACTAGATATAGTTTGAAATGGATTGAAAGTCTCCTGTAGATAATATAGGTGACTCCATATATTAGGTTGTTGTAAATGAAGATAATGACTGTATATCCAAATGTGAATCTTACCTGTTTCCTTTTTCTGTTTTAACTATATTGTATTCCTCCAGTTTGACAGCTACTATAAAATGTCTAGATAATGCATTAAACTTAAAATGCTTTTACCAGCCACTGTGGAACTTGCAGTTCATCACTAATTAATATCTCGAAAGAGAAAGAGTAGGCAGGTGGGGGGAAGGAGGGGRAAGCACTTGAGCTAGGAAGGAGTTTTTATTTGACAGACTTGGTAATTACTGTAAATTTGCCTTTCTGAGTTGCATTTTCCAGGTATTAAACTTTATTTACTACCTAAATTTATGCTGCTCTTTAACCTTGAATCAAAATCTATGGACAGATTTTTTTAATTTTATTTTCTTTTTTTATGGAAGGATGACAACTTATTTAAAACCTGGTGTAAATCATTTTGTCAGGAATAGAAGTAATGTGTACACATGATGGAGGAAGAAGGAGCTTTCTTTCCTCCTTTAGGATATTTTATATGCATATTAAAAATAATAATAAATATTTGATATATAAATGTAGTAACATATAATGGTATTAACTTTATATATAAATATACATAATTTATAATAGGACTTGCATGAAGTGTAAGTGATGAATATCAACTATTTCTGTTATCAGCTTCATAACTTCAGTTATGGAGAACACGTGAAGAGCCTTTCAAGTTTCATTAAAAGGCCAGAGCAGAGGCTCTGCCTGTTTGGCGTGTGACATCTTATATGAGCTTATATTTCCACACTTGGATCATGTTTGGTTACTCAGACATGTTCAGTGAACAGGTGACTATCATAGGGCAAATTTTTAGACTATGTACTCTTTAAAGAGGAAAAAGAAAAGGGGCCATTACCTGATGACAGTAGGTATAGACTGGTATTTGASAGGCTATAAGCATTTGTTTTAAGAATAGGGAGCATCCTCTATAACGTTCGACAATTATTTAATTTTTAGTGTCCTCTACTAATTCTCTTTGTCATACCCCTATGCAATTCTATTGTTCTCTGGATTGTGGAAATTTAATTACGTTTTTTGGGTTATGAATCTTTTTCTAAGTACTGAAGTTACTCTTTAAGGGATAAATTAATCATAATATATTGAAATAATCAGTATAAAAATTCATGCAATTTTAGGTTTCTGACAAACAGATTTTATCCAGAGTTGGCCACTGATCACGGTTCTCTTCAGACATCTTTTTTTCTTATTAACCAGTTATTTTTTAAAAGGAAAACTTGAATTTCTTGTGGTCTTGATTAGCTTTTTGAAAGTTTTTAAGTGCAGAGATACTTCACAACTTTTTTTTTTATTCAAAAATGAGAAAACAGTAGGAATTAGAATATATAGAACCTGTTATCCTCCTCTTATCAATTTTAAATAAAAATAATAACCAGATCTTCTAGTCCTAAAATCCCGAAGGAGAGTGAGTCCAGAAACAGTAATTTCTACTCCACTATCTAAAACGTGGAGTTCCCAATGACTTTGGGGGAGGACTATTTTAGAGTTGGTCCTATTTAAAATATTTTTTATAGAAAAGCCTGTTGTTCTCTAGCAAAGAATAAAYTAAACAGATGCGGTGTCTTAGTGATAGTGCTGATATGCATTTGCTGTTTAGAGGGGAAAGGAAGAGTTTATGAACAGAAGAATGAAATAAAATTCATRCTTCATTTGTTATGCTAAGGGAGCTCGTAATGTGGTGGTTTCTATTGTCTTATTTTCTCTATAATATCATAGTGAATTATGCAATAAGTATATTGTTATTAGCCTGAAGTATTTTTTTTTCTATTTATGTAGGTTAAGATATTTCACAGCAATGCTTTTGTTAACTCCTCTGGGGGTTGGGGGGAAGGGGGAAACAAACCCAAACTATAACATCATGCTTAACATTTACAGTAGTAATTAAAAAGTTGACATTTTCCAAAACCAGAATGATGTGTACAGTATTACTGTTTAGAAGTACATAACTCCAAATCTCACCTAGCATAGCATGGAAACTGTTGGAAACCACTGACTTCACAGGCAGTATCTGTTTACAGAGCTTATCTTTGCTGTATCTCTTAAGTCCTTTAAAAATATTGGACCTAAATCCTTCCTAACTCAAAGGGACTGTTTAAGGGACATAGGAAGCACGCTAAATACATGTTCAGTGAACCGTCTTTTTCCCTGCTCTTGCAAGGTGTGAATGTTTTGGAGAGGACATGGAGACAGTTCCATCTCGCTTTAGTTAAAAGAGCAACTGGCAGGTCTGCTGTTAACAGGCTTGCTGCACATTGGCCCATATGTGGGAAAGCTCTCTATCCATCCCAGCCAGTAGAGAGCGTGCTTTTCTATTTAGTTTATGGTACTGAGGTACTTGTTCTCTGGACTGAGTTCAATAGTAAACACTAGGCTAAAACCTTGTCCTATGTATGTATAGGGAGAATGGTTTCTTATTAGGTCATTTGCACAAGATAAACTAGAATTTCCTTTTTGCTCTTCATTTTTTTTCTCTCAATGTAAATAGTATATATTGTTTTTGCAAACAGAAAATCAGAGRTACAGAGAATGTAAATATGTCCAATGTTACACAGTGAATCACTGGTTAACTCACAGATCAGGAGACAAAACCTAAGTGTTCGTATCTCCCGATTTAATATCTAAACAAAAGGCAGCAGTGTGTGTGTGTGTGTGTGTGTGTGTGTGTGTTTGTGTGTGTTTGTGTTTTATAATCTGATGCTGAGAGGAACATTTAGATTTTTTGATATAAAAGAAGGAAGAGCAACTAGTCTTTCCTTCCTGGTGGGTCTGCTTCTGCTTTCCTGGAGGAAAGAGAAGAAGGGATAGCTGGCAATTGTMTCCAAGGCTATTTCCATATTGCATTTTACTGTGTTCAGTGTGAGCTRTTTTGTAGTTAGTGTTATTTTTTCTTGTCCATCCAAGTTTACTTTATCTTTTGTAAATGGACGTGTTGTCTAATTAAAAAGCGTATGATTAAGATGGTGTTTCCAATAAATCTTATGTTACCTTTCACAGTATGTTTTGTCTGAGAAAAGATTACATGCGTTGTTACATGATTTATTTTTGTTAGGCAATCACCATTTTAACTGAACTGATCAGAGAGAACTTCAGGAATATCAAATTGAAACAATGCTTTTTGCCAACACTTGGGGAGCTCCTTTACCTCATAGCCAGGCAGGTAAGACTATCAAGTGACCCCTTTAAATTCCATTAATGTGTATGAATAAGATTTTTCCACAAAGAAGTAAATAAAAAGCAGCTGTTTTTGTTACTTATATCCTCAAGTGTATGAATTTTGAGAGTTTCTTGTCCGTGTATATTCTATGATACTTTTTTACTTTTTGAGGAGCTTGTTAAYGCAGATATGTACTTCATCTAAAAGGAATTAAATTGCATTCTTCAAATAGAGAGTCTTGTTAACTCCATAAAACAGTAACTTCATCATCCACAATAACAACTGATGGCATCCAAGTGTTAGATCTAAGAGTTAGAACACCTTTACTAGAGACTTTGGTTAAAAATAGTGTGTATCAGGACAGCCTGTGATATCAATAAATGAATGTGTTTAGTTCATATTAGATATCATCCTGGTATGATTGAATTCACAATACAGTGGAAAAGGAAAAGAGATGATGCTGACTAATTTCAAATGGAGTTATGTTGATTTCTGACTAGAACTGATATAAACCATTAAGCTAGGAGTACTGTGAATGGTAGGAATTGAAGATGACAGCTCTTCTAAATGGCAACTTTCTTTCCCTTTATTTAAAGAGTAAGAAACTTTCTTTTATTTATTAGAAACTACGGTGTGTTCAAACAGAAAAAGGCTAACCCAGGACAGATGTTGAATGCAGTTGACTGCCCTCAAGTCCAGGCCTTTGCATTAACTGTATTCTTTCATTGGTCTAAATAGTGTCGCATAAGCTGCCAGTCTGTGAGGTCACTTAATAAAGGAATGAAAGAGTCTAGATAAAATGATCCTTTGCTGTCATAAACTCTAATGTTCTGTGCTTGTTTGCATATGAGATCTAATAACTAAGATTTGATACTCAGTCTCTGTGTTTGTCTTCTAAACAGAAGCCAAGAGTGATGCAGAAGTAGTGTGAATGGACCCTAGGGAGAATGCTTTTAAATATTGCCTTAAATGAAAACTTTCAAGTTTTATATAATAYTTCTATTAATTTCCTGCTGGTTGTGTTATTAGGGTGCAGCATGTAAAGTTTAAGCAAAATTAACATGAGCATAAAGTAGGGAGGTCCCCCAGTGTTTGGCAATATATGTCGATTTATTACATATATGAAACTCATTTTCCCTATTGATGTAAGTTACAAATAAAGTTTATATTTATTCTCAGTAAAGAAGGAAAACAAATTTTAGGAAGCAATTCAGTAATAGTCTTTCACCACTAACGTGTCATGCTTTGGTTAAATACCTGACCTTATCGCATCTTATTAGTGTAGGCCACTCGGAAATCAGAAAATTCAAAAAAATATAATTTGTTTCTGCATCATTAACCCACTACCTTGTGCATCCTATGCCTTTTATAATAAACAGTTAATTAGAATGCTAAAATAATTTCCTAATATGATCAKTTCAATAAATGTACAATTTCTGAAGGAATAGTTGCTTATCATACTTTGTCAATTCRTTGAAACAAGCTACACATTTATTTTATGGCATATCATCTTATRTACACTATTTTTCACTTTCTTTCCCAAATGAGGGAATTCTTTTGCTGTTGTTAATGTCTATGTATTAGCCTAAATACAGTGCTTTAATCAAATCTTCATTTRTTTGGCAAATCCAAATGTCCTCTTTTAAATCTGAAACATTGAGGGAGATGTGTATATGGGAGATGTGGAGTTCATTAACTTCAAACAGCAGAATCAAAATCCTGATTACACTAGCAGTGAATTAGCCCTTCTAACAGGGTGATTTCAAGGAAATATACAGAAGAATCTTGGGCTAGTGTTGATTTGCATGGAAGACTATTCTATGTAGTAAGTTTTATTAAACATTTTACATTTCCCTGAATAACTTGAATACTTTTTTCCAAAGCGAATTTACATTTTTTTAGTGCACTGACAAAAGTAACTTTGTTTTGATGTAATTACATCACATTTAAAGAGAAGTATTATTCACTTCTAATAATCAGTTGTCTCTTTCTGAATTAATCAAAATGATCAAGAAGAATGCAAGATCATGTYGTGTGTGTGAATAAGATGGAATCAATGAAAAACAGACATAATAGGTCAAATTCCATTATGGATCTTGTAGAATTTTGAAAGAAGGCAATAAACATACTAATTTTTGTGCTGCGCATGAAATAACATTAAATAGTAATAGTGCCCTGGAATTTAACATATTTTCTAGCATATGTTAGTTTGAAATATATATAATGTGAATCTTATTAAGAATCTGTTACCTATTTTTTGTGTGGGTGAGATTATTGTGATTTTTCCTTTAATCACTTGTGCTGCTGGCCTCATTGCAGGAGGGAAAAAAAGAGCACCCTAGAGAATGCTGGGYTGTTCCCTTGGCTGCTTACACAGTGCTAATGAGGTGTCTTCGGGAAGGGGTAAGGCTCTTTCATTGTCCTCAGTAGAATTTCTCCACTGTAATAACCCTTTAGGCATTGTGTGAGGATTGTAGCCTGCAGCACTGCAGTACCTTGTCAAGCAAGTATTGCTCTAGAATTTAAATAATCATGATAAGGCCATGACTTAAGCAGGAGAAGAATGCAAAACTGMAGTGTCGTTCTCTGTACAGTCAATGTTTGTGTTGCCGCTTAGGTTTTGGAAATTGTGTGGCAAATAAAAAATACTGCTAGTAAATGCTGAGTTTATTCGTACTGTTTTCGTTCGAGAAATGTTCTGACAATGTGTACTGTCTTCTTRAAATTTATAGTTTGTGCAGTTTATTTCTTAACAAGTTTTACTTTCTACCTGGAAGGTGGCTGATACACAGGTTTTTAGGAACTGCACTGTTGTCTTATGGGATTATTGGTGCTCTTTTGAGGCCTGAAAGTAGTTACTATTTTTTTCCTGCTGCATGTGCTATGCTGTAGTCTTCATTTTTCTTGGTGATAATTTAGGTATGTTAAAAGAAGGGAAGAAAAACATGCATATAATTCCAATTTGTAAGATGATAATGAACTGAGGAGAGTGTTGGCATTTACAGTTTGTTTGAGACCAGTTGACTTTATTTTTGCCCAAGGCAAAGCTAAAGGCAGAAAACATGATGGGAAATTGGTGGAGGTAGGGAAAGCAAGATAAACACCTCATTTTTTCCTTTTTTTTGGGGGGGGGGGATTTTTGTTGCTTTTACAGATTGTGATTAGTGGTGGAAGCCTCTAGATGCATTTCATCTTCAAAACTTCAGATGATCAAGAACACACAACTGTGTGTACTTTTCCAGCTCATAGTTACAATAAGATGCCATTCCAAGGCATGTTTGTGAGAAGCTATTTATTGCTATCTGTGAATATTCAGGATCTAGGAAGTGAATGAAAACATCTATAAGAAATCAATTTATTTCAGTACAATGAAGTAAATTCTTAATCATGAAACCAGTCAGAATTTTCTTAGTAATCTATCTTCACATAATTTTCTTGGGAAAAAAAAAACAAACAATCCATTTTACTTGCAGCTGTTTGAAATAATACCTCTATAAATTTAAAGTTAACAAGCAAGTTAACCAAGCACAGTTGTGGATTTCTACAATTTCTGTTTGTGAAAATGCTAGAAGTTTGTAAYAGAGTTGTTTTAAGTAGTAATGTTTGCATTAGCACAGTGCATATGTGCTAATACAAATTGCTCTGTCTGAATTGTAGCTGCCCCAAGGTCCTGAAACACCACTATGTGAAGAATCAAAAGTATACATAAAGTAACTCACAACATCTGGGAATGGAGAGAGAATCATACCATGCATTATTAYTATCTTTTAAAATTTCTTTTGTTGCTTTTTGCTGCACTCATGTTGCAACCCTCTCTTTCTTCTGTGTATTCTTTACAAGCCATCTATCTTTCTTGAAAAATGATGTGACAGCATCTGAAACTGGATGGTTAAGATTACAYTAGTGTTAGGCAGCTGTTTGCAAGAGATTTTTATTTTTGAGAAAAATAAAAGATCAGCTGTAAAACAGACAAGCTTTGGTGCCAGGTGTTTAGGATGCAGGAGTGAAGGAGTAGRAGAGAAATGAATAAAGATGGGAAAAGTGACAGAGAAGGATTTGAAAATAATCAATTCAATTCATGGTAGTCCTTTTAAATATTTATTTGTATCTTCTGTTTCAAAGCATGTAGAAGTAAGACTATTGGAGTAGATGCATTCAAGRTGATAATATATCAGTCTTTTCAGTCAGTGTTTCTCAGTATTTAATAAAAAGGAGATCTTACAGTCTTTAACAGCAAAAGTTAATAAAAAAATGACTTTGTGAATTTTATAAAAAGGTCTGTGCAGTGTTATGAGAATGACTTAAAAWATAACCAAAAATCTTTCAGAAAAAATTCTTAACATATTTAAAGCTGTATAGTCAGGGAATAATTCAAATCAGAAGGAACCTSAAGAGGTCATCTAATCCAACCTCTTGCTCAAAGCGGGTCTGATCAGATCAGATTGCTCAGGGATGTATCCACCTGAATCTTGAACATCTCCAAGGATGGTGATCCCACAAWTTCTCTGGACAACCTTCTCTAGAAGGGGGCCACCTTCATAATAACTTTTTGGCAACATGTAGTCAGAATTTCCTATGTTTCAACATGTGGCTGCTGTCTCTTGTCTCATGGCCATACACTTGTGATATGCTGGACAGCAGGGCTGCTTTTCAGAAGGTCTTGGATGGGCTGGAGAAATGGGCTAACAAGAACCTCATGAACTTAACAAGAGCATGTGCAAAGGTGTGTATTTGCAATGGGTGCAGCAGCATGGGCTAGGGGCTGACTCCCTAGGAAGCAGCTTGGCAAAAAAAACTGGCCTGGGGATACTGTGGAGAGCTGAACATGAGCCAGCCATGTACCCTGGCAGCAAAGAAGGGCAACAGCATCCTTAGTTGTATTAGCAAGAGTGTAGCCAGCAGGTCCAGGGAAGTGATCCTTCCTCTATCTTCAGCACTGGAGAGACCACACCTGGCATTTTGTGTTCAGTTTTGGACTCCTCATACATAAGAGACAGTGACATGATAGAGTGAGTCCAGTAGAGCATCACCAGGAAAAAAAATCCCTAATGTTCAGAATTATTTATTTCATTGCCAGGTATGTTTTGTTAAAGAGCAGTCTGCAGTTAACCTTCGTTGCCACCAGGGCACACTGCTGACTCGTGTTCAAGCTGCTCTCCCACTGGACCTCCAGATCCTTCTCTACCCTGCTGCTGTYTAGCCAGTTAGCTCCCACCTGTACAGGTGCATGAGGTTATTCTAGCCTACATACAAAATTTTGCATTTGTCTTCTTCGAATTTTGTGAGGTTTCTSTCTTCCCATTTCTCCAGCTTGAAATCCCTCTAGCATTAGCAATTAACAAATTAGAATTAAGTTTAAATAAATCATATATTGTTTTTAATTATTTTAAGCTTATTTAATAAAATTTTATCTCTCAATATGCTTTCTATGGTTAATATGTGTAYGTGATCTCTGTGTTTATGAAAATGTAAAACTGATTTTTTGGTAATCAACTTTGCATTACTGCACTGGGTTAAGTATGTGCATTATGARATACTTCAATGTAACCTTTTATTGCCAATTAGGAAGTTTTATTTGATGTCACTAATAACAGTTTAAGAAAGTAAAACTAATTTACATTATTCAGTAGCATAGTTTACATAATCTTGAATTTCTTAAGATAAGTTGTCTGTTTTTCAATTCCATTAGGAATTACTCTGAAGTATACTTGGATCTCCRGAGTTCTAGTAATAGTTGTCTTTATCAGACTGTACCTACCCATGGAGACAGAATAACAGAGGCAGAAGAGAGTTGGAAAAGTGCTTGTGTCCCTTTTATTTGCCTGCAATGGAACAAAAAGTTCAGGAAGTGCACTTAGTGTCATTTTTGCATACCTTCTATACCTGAAAATCTAACRGTAACAAAAAGTATATAGATTAAAGGGCTTTTAAGACAGTAAACTAATAGGTTGGAAAATACTTTTATCAGTAGGGGAGCAGAAGTTCATATTTGCTACACTTTTACACTGATAAATTGTGATGGAAGCTATTTTTGGTTCAGGTAAAGAACAGGCATGTTTGATGTTGCGTCAAAACAAGGAAATTGGTATACTCATAAATAAGTCAATGACAAGTCCAACTTGACATGTTTAGCTTTGGTATAATTTTCAGTCTGTCAGAATTCATGTGATATTATTGGAACCTTTGTCTACTAGCTTTTTACAACAACTTTTTCCAGCAGTATGACACAATTCCTGATACAAGCATTGGTATTTGTGTCCAAGTTCAACTTCTAAATGTTTGTATGTAGTCACTACAGCAAGGTCCTGATTTCTACAGTTAAGGCAGTTAGTTCCTATAGCATTAAAAGTAAGATTATTTGATATATACATTCTCAGAAGAGAGGCTTCTGAAGATTTTTCRGGGCTTTCTTTTGCTGAAGTTTGTCTCCCTGCTGTCACGGTCTATCAATGTTCTTAGGTTATGTAGTCATTTTCTTTCAGTAAGAGTATTCCTATTTAATATTAATGACATAATGCTGATGTAGCTGCCCTTTTCCTTTCATCTATTTTACTTAGTTTATTCAAAACACCTTTGCTAAAGTTACCCTTTTCTGCTTCACTCTAAATGTATTATCCCTTCTTGTTTGAATCACATTGTTGGCTCTGCATATATTTCTTGCTTTTCATTGTCATATATAAGGTTCAACTTAATCTTAACTCAGTGAAATCTCAGCTTTAGTTTCTCCTTTGGATTTTCCCCTCTTCACACTTTAATCATCTCACCTTTCTGCTTCCACTCTTTTCTTGAACTCTCAACTTGTATTACTTCCACAATATATTTGCATGGGTAAATTAATATATACAGCTATAGCTAATAAACTATGTCTGGCTTTTAGAATCTGCACAATCCTCTCATGTGAAAGCATGGCACCTGGAGAGTGTATTTTAATCAGAAATGATGAGTGAGGTTACAAACTGCTGTCTTCTGTCTGATATTTATTTTTCAAGGTACCATATCAGCAAGATTGTTAATAAATTACAGCTTGCCAGTAGGTTACAGTACAAAATTCCATCTTAGTGAAGAAACAACATAAAAATCAGAAGTTTTTGGTTCTGAACTCTTTAACAATAGAAGATAGTTAAAAAAATTGGTTAATATTTAATATAAGGCAATATAGTCAGAAGATAGAAATCCTTGTGCAAAATAAGTAGTGAATAACACCTCTGTAAAGTTTGTACACTAACAGATTTTTTTTTCTCTTAGATTTGAGCCTAATTTTTCCTTTTCTTTCTTCTATTTGATAGTTAGATTGTCTTAGTGGTAAATTTTTGTAGAAGGACTTAAGYACAATACAAAAGAGTGACTTAAAAGGGACATTTCTGTTTTGATAGCCAATGTTATTGTTCCTATTCACCTAAGGAAACTCTCAATACTACTGGAACATTTGTTACACATGTGTAACATGAGTGTTAGAGGTATAAGGTTCCAGTTTGGCTCCTGTAGCAGACTTTGCGTCCGTACAGGTCTTTACCTAGAAGGTATGTTCTTAGTCAGAACAGTGCCTTTACAGTGAGTTTGGAGAAGARAGGAGAAGAGAATAATATTATGACAATTTTCTCAGAAAGTGCAGGACAATCTTTTCTATAAAAGYAGTAGTCTGAATCATTCACATTCAGATTTCTGTTTCTTCTTYAGATCCCTAGCTTACTCAGAATTATTTATTTTTTTCTACAAAAGGAATTTTAAAATGTATTTCTATATTTTTGTTCTTCTTTGGGAAGGATTCATATCGCAAATTATAGTCAAATGAGATCTGATTCTTATAATCATGACTGCTTARAATCGTACAGGTTTATTTCATTAAGTTATGTTTGCATTTTCATTCTGTCTGTCTTTTTAGGTTAAAAACTATACGGAAGTCGATTTAGAATATTGATGGACTACTGTCTTATTTCCTAAATTTTTCAGTCTACTACTCAAATGTTTCTTATAAGTCTTATGCTCTATCTCAAGCGTATGTATCTATATACACTATAGCATGCAAAGGTCATAAAATACTCTATGCTCAAGGTTTAAAGGATATTAGGATATTTTTATGTAGTATGTTCTTTAAGGTAATGACTATATCTTCAGTGCCTCTAAAATCTATCCTACACTGTTAGCTCTTCCACAATCAAAAAGAGTATCAAGTAGATCATTATTTCCAAAAAATGAAAGTAGATGTGTTGGTAATTTTGGTTTGCTTATTTTCTTTTGGATAGAAAGACTTCATTAAAAGAAGTTTTCCTTTAACAGTTTACATCTATTTACCCTTTTGGTATTTGATTTCTGTCTTACAGCTCACTTTCACTAAACATCTGTGACTCTAATCAAGAACAGAGTTATTTGTTAGTTGTTAAACATTACTGAAAGTTAGGAGCTTTAAGTGCATTTTGCAAAACTAGTTGAAATCTAAAAATAGAGAAAGTAGAGTATATACTTCTTGATACAGTTCTATTAATAAATAGGTTTAGGTTTAACACAGTTCATGATATGGATAGAGGTTAACTGTTACATGRAAGCTCTTTACTTGTATCTTGAAGATCCAGTTCTTTCCACTAACATGGCTTATATACTGGTAACATGACAGGATGACTCTTCTAGTTAAGAGGCCAAATATTAGTTTAGCTCAGGCTTCTCTTCCAGAGAAGAATTAAGCAGAAAATAGTACAAGTCTTGTTGCTTGGACAGTACTCAGGAATAGATCCCAGAGGGACTAAGACAGACATCTCAGGTAGCAGTAAATGGAATTACTCAGRCAACTTCATTGAGTTTATAGAGCACTGTGATGATACATGACCCCTTTTTTCTATTCAAGATAGTAGAGTGACTGGCATCTGGCACGGGTTATAACTCAGCAGTAGCAGAAAAGAACATGATAGAACACATATTCAGCACCAAATTTTGTTAAGAAAAGTTAGAACTACATCAGGAGATCCATTAGCATTTGTAATAACCATTATCTGCTGCATAAAGCTTTTGTTATGGTTAGTTTATGGGATTTTAGTGTATTTAGTAAGTGTTGCTGACTGTTCAAAGCAGCAATGGATCTCCAGTTAGTGTTCCTAGTAATTGTTTAGCATGTAAAGGAGACTTAACTTGAATATGAATGTTTCAATTATGGAGTGGAWTTTAAATGCTTATAGTTGATAAATCTATGCATTTTTAACTTGTGCAAAATATAGACTGAAATTCAGAAGTATATTTCACTGAAAAAGATTAAAAATTAATATTATTTATAAGAAGTTTTGAGACACCTAATTTTGGTAAACATATCTATGTATCTAGGTTGTTAACAGATTGAAATGATGCAATATCTTGCAGTAATAAAAACTTCAAAAACCCAGGAACAGAAATTTTTTTGTTTTCATAGCTATAAATCTAAGGAAGACCACAGAAATCAGTAGAGTTTTATAACAGAGGGTAACACTTTTAAATGGGGATTGGCTTTGGCATCTCTCTTAAGAGTTTTGAGCAGAGCTGCAGRTTTTTTGAAGGAACAGGAAGGGCTAGCATGAAAATTAGTATAAATAAAGCTTTTTTGACAGCAATATACTAGAGTCTCSAAACATTTCTACATCAATGTAGTTTGGCCATTTAGCTGTCATTTAGACATTTAAAGCACTTAAGTCAGCAAAAAGAAGAGTTGATATAGAATGAATTTTAAATGAAACGAATGTTCTCCACTTCTTTTTTTGTACTTTTTTATTGCTTTCTGTAAGGTTTCATTATTATTGCTCACAGTTGTTGGTGGTTCTGATTGTGAAGATAAATGTCAGAAATCCAAAGGGTAGTGGGATAATGTGGAGATTAGTAGAAGAAAGAAATCAGTTAGATACTGTGATGAATTATTTGTGAAACCAAACTATGAGGTAACTTGACAAATTAAATTGATTGTCCTTCTTATGTTAAAAATTCACTCTTGCTGAACTCGTGGATACATTTAAGTCATTGTTGAAAGACATTACTTATTCATAGTTGCAGATAGAAATAAGGTGAGGTAATGCACAGCCAAAAAAGACCAGCAATGAAGCTTCCATTTCTGCTAAGGTGAAGATATCACACGCTCTGATTTTAAGTATTAAACTGAACTTCCATTGGAGTCAGCAACAGTTTTCTTGAGAAGAAACTACTGCTGTATAACATCCATGATATGCTGATGGCTCATCATTATTCTGACATGTTTTTTATTTTATTCCATGATGGCATTATAGTTTGCAAAGTAGTATGTAGAATTAGAGTAGAAATTAAAGATACATGTATGGACTATATGTAGTCTGGATGAATAAGTTTATATTTTCTAATAGAATCATTTGATGGCTTCCAACAATTTTTTTGCAGCTAAAAAGATTTGATTAGCATTAAAAAAACATAACAAAGAGTTRAGAATCTGTTAAGGGAATTTAGGAATTCCTGTAGTAAGTGGCACCCAAAGATTTGTCTTAGACATTGGTCAAGACTGTACTTCCAAAGAGGAAGAAAAGGGAATTACAGGATAACCTGACTTGCAAGAATGCTTTTTCTTTATTCYCAGGGGTTGTTTTGGGTAAGAAGAGTTTAATTTCTTTAGTTTTGTTTTTCCTTACATAACTCTGTCTCATTTATAATCATCCTATTCAAAGCCTATTGTAGTGATATATGCTAGTAAACAGATATTTGTTCATAAAGCACTGATCATAGAACACCTGTGACATAATAACACCTTTTCATTTTTAGTGATTGCATTTAATGCAGGCYTATCATTTGGAGTTGAAAGATTTTGTATTAAATTATATTTCTATTAATTGTTGTCTTTTACAATAGAATACAAAATGGTGGCAGAATAGGATTAATAAATGTAATTTTCTCWGAAATAGTTGAGGGCTCTTGTGAAATTATTTTTCCAAGCTTTAAATAAAATTAAGAAGCCACTCCAAGACAGTGTACAGTGAATAAAAGTTAGGTGTAGTAATTAGTTTAAAAACAAGTCAGAAACATTAAAAATGTTTGCATATAAGGTTTCCTTTCCAATTACCCCTCTAGGAAGAGCGTATTGTGAACCATTTGGCAGCTAAAATCATTGAAAATGTTTGCACTACTCTTTCTTGCCATGCCCAAGGATTTATTACAGCAGAAATTGGACCTGTGTTGTGGTACCTCTTCATGCATTCTACAGTAGATTCCCTGAAGATAACTGCTGTTTCGGTAAGAAATTTTCTTTCATAGTATTGACATGTTTTAGGTATTATTTTAAGTTATTTTGTATGGAAATTGAAATGTTTTTGAGCATTTTTGTGTATGCATGTTTATATTTCATATTACATTAAAATAYGTTTACATGTATTTTAGAGTTGAAAATTCAACATTTTAGATTCCAGAATTTGTTATTTGAGATGTTTTTTCTTAATGTTAGTTCTATAAGAATAGAATAATAGTACCTATTCAAAGATGGCTACAAGGTAGTTCTAGGGGATGTGCCAAAGTTAATTGGCTTGTAGCATTTTGATATTATATTGTTATATTTCTCTATGGCAATATCTTGTAAATAGTACACGACCCTTGTTCATATTCATCTACCTTCACTGAGAAAACCTGTAACAGAGACCTAATGTATCTTCTAGTGTTGAAAACAAACATAGGACAAAGTCCTTGCAAGTTCATTACTGCCTTAAGCATATGCTTTCTTATGCTGCTGACCATGACTAGTGTTTGAAACGCTCAATCTTTCAAGGAATCAACAAAATTCTTGCAAAATTCAAATTTCTCTTTTGAAATGTTGTGTCTTATTTGAGAAGTGGTTATTATTTTTATTACAGACAGCCTTAGATGCATCTGAAATCATTATGTTTCTATACAATTGTCAGGTCTRGTCTCTGCCATGAAGAGTTTTTAAGTTAATATAGGATGATAATAAGACAAACAAAGGACTATGACGTGAGCACAAGGTTTGGAACAAAGAAATTATTCTCTGTGAGGTAGACAGTCTTTGGCAATATCTTTGCTACTAGATCGTAGCTCTTTATTTTTCTTTCTTTCAATTTATCCTGAATTTCTCCTCCTGTTTCTCTGCTATTCACTTGAAGAATGTTTCATCATTTATCATTCCCTTGATTCTTACACCAGCCTTTCAGATCTGCTCTTCTTTTAGAGGCCATTTGGACAGTTATGCCTATTGCGTGTGCCACGCTAAATAGCATATCYCAGGGAAACCGTTTATTTGAATTGCATTCAGTCATTGAACAAAGATCACCAGAGGAAATGTTWTTGTCTTTCCCCTCCCTTCTCCTTGAAAAATCAGATTCTTCTTAGAAAATATAGTATGCTTGTGATATGCAAGAGCCACTTTCTGCTAAGTAAGATGTAGAAGTTATACATTCGATTCTCAGAAGACTCTCATCGTCAGTACATCGTTACACCTTTATACAGCAGTGGGCTCAGAGATCAGTGCCATAAGGTTTCACACTTCTCTTTGCCCTGAGATGAGGCTTCTGGTGATGGTAGGAGAAGAAAGTGTTCTCATCTGTCCCTCCCTAACCCTCAGCGTCTTCTGAAATCCCAGATCGTTACATCTTCCCAAGGCTGTGAGGTTGAGAAATGTTATCTTTGTCAGAATATTCATGCTATGGTAGTCAGCCTATCTTAAGCACTGTTGGAGTTGCCTTGTTTTACTTAACTTCTGATAAGAAGAAAGTCTTTACACATCTTACCTGGAAGGCAGGAGTAATGTCTAAGAAGAAGGCAAAACCTGAACACGTAAATATGGCCTAATTGACCATTATGTTTTATTTTTTAACGTTTTTTAGATCTGTTGACAGCTACCAAAGCTTGTTTATTAGTTTGCTGCTTCCAAGTGAGGAAGCTAAAAGCATCATATATATTGGGTTACTCAGTTCTTCCTGTCTTGTAATTGCAGCTGTGATAGAGCAAACTGATTTGGATGGGCTTTCTTAATGTTAAATGCAATGTTATGTATAGTAAGAAAGCATATTTATGTTATGTATTTCAAAACTGAATCATTTGGCACTTATGGGTTGTAAACTCATAAGCCTTGCAATTGTATTGCCCATTTTGTGAACCTCTTAGCCTTTTACTCCCCCCCTCCTTTTTTTTTCTTTTCAATGCAAAATTCAAAGGCATTGTTGACAAAGCTTATCAGTTCTCAAGGACCACCCTACCAGCCCTTTTACTTATGACATATATTAGGATAAAGCTCTGGTTTTTTAGAGGTCATGATAGCTGCAATTACCAGGATTCCCTAAGGAAACTCAGCTGATTGCTGAGATGCCCTTTCAATGGGGGAGTTTTTAATTGAATTGAAAAAGATGTGGGGTTTTTTTCCCCTCCTCCCATCATTCTCTTAATATTTGTCTGTCAAACCCAGGTTCCTGCGCAGTGCATGCATTAGGCCAACTTTTGGAAGAGACTGTCAGGTTGTGTGTGCGCATTGAATTGTGTTGAGGCAAAAAATTTCTTTAACATCTAGTGCTTGAATATATGCAAATCCACAGTATAAATGTGAAAATGGACAATATGAGTGACAAACAACTGTTTCCAGCTAACATTATTTTTCTGTGAAGGCAGCAGACTTACCAAAGATCTTGCTTTTGCCTCAGGTAGTTACTGAGGTTAGAGTCATGCTAGAAGTAGGGCTTGTTTACAACTAACATAGTGGAGGGCTTTAGGTGAAAGCAGCAGCGAGAGGGACTCACAGAGCCAGAGACATTCATTCTTCTACATCTTTGGTCCAGTTGTCCTGTTTCTTCTTTTTCTGGTCTTACTGGAAATTATTGCTATCCACTAAGCAATTCTGGCCCCTCTGTTCAAACAAGTGTGCTTGTGTCTGAAGGTGTTCCTGGATTTTCCCTCCCACTCCTCGCTGTTTTGGGGATGGTGCTGTTTGTCAAATGGCTGAGATATATAACTATGTTATATTACCTATGAAGTCAACTGGCCCCAGTAAATTTCTAAAGTAATATATACTGAGGTAATMCTGTAATCCTTTTGCTGCTTTGTAGCAAAACAGTAATGGAACAAGAGGATGAACTTATTTATTAGATTTAATAGTCAAGGCCTAGTATAGATCATGGTTAGGTATTTATACTTCTGAGGTGTTTAGGATTACATTCTTAGCACTTGTTAAGTAAATGCTTGTTCAGATAATATTAAAATCTAGCACAAGCAGTGCTTTTCAGTGTTTACTAGTTGAAATTTACAGAGATTTCAGCAAGTCTTCTAGAAGCGTCTAGTATGGGAACATTTAAGTACTGTACTGCAGAGATGAGTAGTGGGGGAAATATTTACGTTCCTTGTAATTAATGAAATCTGAAACAATAGAAAACATTTATAGAAGATTGATTATAAACCTTGTAACATAATAATGTCTTCTTAGGTTATATTTTATAATTCTAAACAATTTCTAATAATTCCAGTTTTTTATAGAGATATGTGGTCATTTTTGTTCTGCATAATTGTGTAAATTGAGATCATGTGTGCCRTTATGTTTTATTGTGCATTCATTTTTGCCTGGTTTAAACGAATTCTGAAGAATTTTTCGTGATTGGTATCTATATTCACATGCAGAAATACATTTCTATTAAGAAATGTGTTGCATCTTCATCTGGAGCTAGCAGGCTGTCTGCGAAGTATACCAGCAGTAGGGCACTATGGAATTGTATTCATTATTATTTTAATCAGACATAAAAATATATGAAGAAGCTTCTTTGTCTTCAGTCTCTGGAGTTAAGAAATGACACTTTATGGTGTCCTGCCTGTCAGAGGTGGCAAACAGGAACTGTGCCTCAATATTTTTGCTCATTTTGGAGTCCAGCCTGCCCAAGGTAAGTATCACAGATTTTGCCTGTAGAAAATCTGTATCTTTTATCATTTTGCTAGAGTCAGAGAAGAAATAATTCTATAAGATGTCAAAGTGACATTCTGACCAGCTCAGTAGTAGGAACAATATTTTCTTTCCAGTATACTGAAAATTACATGCTCATTTTAAAATATTTTTTAATATATTTTTTAAGAGATCACTTATCCTGCTTGCTGGAGTAGGGRTAACTCCTGAAATATAAGTCACTTAAAGAGAAACTAAGTTGGGAAAACTCAACACAATCATTCTGTTCTACCCCTCTCCCCCCAACTAATTGATGCTGAATAGTTTCTTTCAAGGGACTTGGGTATATCAGATGCATTAAAGCATTTGTTCTCAAACTTCAGAGATAGGATTCATCCCTTCAGGGTGCCCTCCGTATCTARCCACTATATGACCATGGATTGATGAGTAGGGCATATATGATGTTGGGGCTGGAGCTACAGGGAGAAAAAGGTGCTGGTAAAGACTRTGCAGAGAGCAAGGATAGAGGAAGTTTGTTCTAGAGGAGGCTCTGCCAATAYCTTTCTCTCACTGTGATTGTTTCTTGTCCTAAGACCACTGCAGAGAGAAGGTGGTGTGAGGTCTTCTCTGCTCTTACCACTATATCCTTGTTTTACAATTCCTGCTCCACCAATTTTTTACTTATCTTCATCTTTTAAGAAGTGCATATCTACTGAAGTGATTTAGAATACTTTGTTTCCTATCCCCCCATCCTCTGTTGTTCTGCTGAATTGTTGGTTTCACTCATACAGCATTGCACTCTGTGACCACCAAGGTAGTGGGAGGTTAAAGTTTCTTCCCATGGCTGTAGCGGGCTGGAGCTTTCCTGCAGTCTCTGAAACCGCAGCATGACCCCAGGGACCAGCACGTCTCCCCTGCAAATTTTGCCTGGAGGTCATCCGAAGGCCTATGGCTATGGCAAGCCATATWTGACTGTCTGCAGCAGATAGCTAAGGCAGTGGCAACATGCATCATGTTAGCACACATTAGCACACCAAGTTAGCAGGTGTTGCTTTCACACAGTCCACCCCTAGGTTCCAGCAATTCATTGATAATATGACCYTCAAGGAATATGTTTAGTGAGCTCRCTTACCTCCCGTCCACTCATTTGAAAACTCAGAMTAAAGGTGAAAGGCTAGATTGTATCCTTGGAAAATACAGCATGCTATGCCATGCGACTAACACTGTATGCTTYTGTTTTAAAAAAAAGCAGAGAGGTGAAAGGCAGCAATTCATAGAATCATAGAATCAGTAATGTTGCAAGAGACCCCTGGAGATCATCTGGTCCAACCCCCTGCTCAAGCAGGGTCACCAAGAGCATGTTAAGACAGGGTTGCATCCAGACGGACCTTGAAGATCTCCAGAGAAGGAGACGCCACAACCTCTCTGGGTAACCTGTGCCAGTGCTCCGTCACTCTCACAGGGAAGAAATTCCCCCTCACGTTCAGGCGGAACTTCCTGTGCTTCAATTTCTGCCCATTGCCTCTTGTCCTGTCACATGGGACAGCTGAAAAGAGTTTGTCCCCRTCCCCTTGACACCCTCCCTTCAGGTACTTGTACACATTGATAAGATCCSCCCTCAGTCTTCTCTTCTCCAGGCTGAAGAGGCCCAGCTCTCRCAGCCGTTCCTCCTAGGGCAGAAGCTCCAGCCCTCTGATCATCCTCATAGCCCTACGCTGGACTCTCTCCAGTATCTCCATGTCTCTCTTGTAGTGGGGAGACCAGAACTGGACACGGTACTCGAGATGAGGCCTCACGAGGGCTGAGTAGAGGGGCAGGATCACCTCCCTCGACCTGCTGGCAATGATCTTCCTGATGCASCCCAGGATACCATTGGCTTTCTTGGCCACAAGGACACACTGCTGGCTCATAGTCAACTTGTCATCCACCAGCACTCCCAGGTCCTTCTCTGCAGAGCTGCTCTCCAGGAGGTCAGCCCCCAGCTTGTACTGGTGCCTACGGTTATTTCTCCCTAGGTGCAGGACTCTGTACTTGCCCTTATTGAACCTCAGGAGGTTCCTCTCTGCCCAGCTCTCCAGCCTGTCCAGGTCTCTGTGAATGGCAGCACATCCCTCAGGTGTGTCAGCCACTCCTCCCAGCTTGGTATCATCAGCAAGTTTGCTGAGGAGGCACTCCATCCCCTCATCCAGGTCGTTGATGAATAAGTTGAACAGGATGGGACCCAGTCCTGAGCTGTGGGGGACTCCACTAGGCACAGGCCTCCAAATAGAGGTTTCTGGACTAGAAAAAACAAGGAAGAGGTACTGAGTAGATGAATAGCATCAATAAAATGTCAGTCTACTTTTATTGTCTAAGAAACATGTATGTTCATTTTAAGTGGATTTGTCCTTTTTTTCTTCCTTCCATTTTTTCTTTTTTTAAGGACAATAAATGATATTTGAGGGAGGTGGAGTTGTTTCTTCACTTTGGTCATATATATTTGTGAAGGGAGAGTGTTTTCTTCAGTTATTTTCCTGTGCTTAGGAAGACCTAGTGCTGTASTCACATCTGAGATATTAAAGGAGACAAGTTTTTATTGAAGTTTACTTTTATTATTAAAAGATTGAGTTGTCATTGAATCTTCTTCCTTTTCTTGACTAAGATTTTAGAGATGTGGAAGCTAGATCATTCTTGTCTCTGAAGTTCAACTTTTAGTTTCTGAACATGTTAGATTTAAACTACTGGAATTTGTAAACCAACCATTTTGAGAATATATATGTTTACTGTACTAAACTGTTTGTTAACAAGTATCTAGATTTAAAGTAGTTTAACTGAGGCAAGTGGAACCTGTATTTGGATGGACTCTAGATAATAAACTGCTATATATTGCATTATGGTTGGAAATATACCAGGAGAAATGGGACAGAAGAAGCCTACCTTTATGGTGACCTGGATTTCTGTGTGTCATCTCTGTTTCCTGCTGGCTGTGCTCCTTCCTAAATTCTCTACTAATTAAAAAAAACAAACAAACAAAAAAATGTAAAACTGAAGCACAGACTGTGCCTCTCCATCGTTGTTATCTTCCAGAGGGAAAAGTGACAGATGTACTGCTACTTCATGTTGATGGACCAAAGATTTCAATTTCAGGTGCATGAGGTACATAGCAATACATCTCAAATTCYAGTTCTCTTAAAGAAAAGTAACTTTTTTCCCCTAATATTTATCTTATGACTGAAACCATGTGATTTCTCTCAATTATTGGAAAGTTGTCACTGTTTGTTTTTGTTTTCCATTACTTTAGTAAATAAAAATACTGTTGTTTACTGAGACTTTTGTTTCACTTTTTGTAGGCTTTATGCAGAGTTACTCGTTACTCACCCAGTGCTTTCCAGAGTGTTATTGAAAAAGTGGGATTAACAGCTGTACTAAATTCCCTGGCAACTGGAATATGCAGGATTCAGCAGTACATGCTCACCATGTTTTCTGCTATGTTGTCATGTGGGATGCATCTACAGAGACTGATTCAAGAAAAGGTTTGACTTCAAATTAATATTTTTCACAAAATGGCACAAAATTTCATTAGAAAGTTAAAGTTGCCTCTGCTATTGTTTTTGGTTTTCAGAACTCAGTGGCACTCAAGTTTGTGAATAGCAGGAAAAGAGGAACAGATATTTCCGTTTTCTGGAAACTACGAAATGCAGATTTAATGTTGTAATAGAGAAAAACTATTTTAAAGGTTCAATAATGTTCTCCAGAAATTGCTACTTAGGAAAAATGGTCACTTGTTTATGTAACATAGATTATTTATGTGTTTATACTTAAAACAAACAAAAATAYGAAATAATGAGGTGTATAGTTTTCCCTTCTCCCTTGAAGATCCTCAAGAGCTAGTACTAATGGGTACCTAAATTGCTACTGCAGCTAGAATTCAATCCATTCAGAAAACTCTAGCCTGACGATAACTGATAATGGCCCCAAAGAAAAACAATGAGAAATGCAGGAGGACAGCTGCTTTGACATAGCGTTCTTAAACATTTGAAAGGGAAAATAATGAGTGTCCTGATTGTATCTAAAGCTGTACTTGGATTATGCTCTCCTTAAAAGACCTTAGGCCAATTTGTAAGTGCAATGTCTTGCAGAAATCACTGTTTTATTAACTTAGGCAAGTTTTCTTTTTAATGTCACTGAATAAAACTGTAAGTTCTGATGTATGTCTAATACAATTTTTGGAAGAGATGATTAAAAGCTTTYTATTTTGATCATGAAATTAAATTATTTCACATTCTGTGCTTTAGAAAAAAGGGTGTTTATTCTTTGCCAGTAAGTTGGTATAGTTTACAAACAAAAGTAATTGATCTCTACTTGTAGAGAATAAAAATCACTAAGAAAATATGAACTCCTGCTAATATTTTCATCAGATCTTCTATTGTAATGTATGCTATAAATTGATACTCATCTTGACTATAAAAAATGTATCAGGTTTTACTAGAGAGGAATTAGTTTAATGTCTTTATATATCATTTTCAAAATAATAWTTAAATTAAAAAATAATCTGCTATCTTCACCAAATCACTTCTTGCAGCCTAAGATCACTCATTCTCTTCTTAAAATTCATTTCTGTGCCTTGCCAGAATTGCCAGCTCGTTCTTTCTAAGTGCATGTTAGTTGGCCTTAAGCTTTCCACCAATTCTGCTGCAACAATATTTAACAGCTGGCAAATTGTCCCATAATGTCCCATTTTCTAATAATGCATCTTATTGTTGGTTGGTGATATATTCAGAGAAGTATATTTAAAAAATACTCACTTGAATATTTAGAGAAAGAMTACAGTGTGTAACAAGAATGACTGCATCACTATGTTTGCTATGAAGAATTCCTGGTTTACATAAGACTTATGTTGCTTTAAAAGACCCTCTTTCTGATATTGCAGTTCTTATGAATTATTTTTTATCAAAGCTTTGAGTTATATTAAAAATAATCAACTTTGAAACTCTTCAGTCTGCTTATACAAAATATAAAATGTTATCTTGGGATGCAGTACAGGAATTGCTGAAACTTCGTAGATTGAAAATTGCTGCTTAATCCTTAATGAAATGTCATAGATGTGTTGTGAAATAATATTCCAATTTTGCAGATTAGAAGGCTGAGGTATAGACAAATGCAGAAGTTTTTTCAGGTGCATGTATCAAACTAATGACAGGAGTAGGAATAGTACTCAAAGCTGTAACCCCTCCAAAAAGTCTTTTGCTTTAAAAACTGGATTTTGAAATGTTGGTAAAGGAGTCTAGCTCTATGGCATGTGACCACATTTGGCACCTCCATCTGCCTTCAAGCTACAGTAAGTCCCTATTCGTAGAACAGCTCTGTTAGTGCCTCAAAGTAGACTGTAGGATTTTGGAAGCACAGACCAGATTTCCATTTTCTTGAATAGGACCTAAAAATATAAGGACTGTCAGGTACTATTACAGTACAAGTAGTAATGTTTTTTTTTATTGCTAAAAGCTGAAGTTAATAATCMATGCATTTCTCAATATTCTGTGAGCATGCCATGCAAGTCTCTCTTAACAAAAGAAAGGAAAAGAAAAAAGAAATTTATGTTGTGGGTCTCCAAAGTGTTCTTCATCTTGTAGAACTATTGTATAGTACAGTTAGAAGGACCTTAGTGTTATTCAGGAGGTAATGACAAGGTTCTGACTATCCTTTTAATACAACTGCAAACAAACGTATTRGAAGATACATAAAGATACAAATTCATCATGGAAGGCATTTAGCTCTGTATGTGCTTCTGGAAACTCTCTTGGCTCAAAAGATTGTTAGGCCTGTTTTCTGCTTCCTTCAAAAACAGAGATAAAACCAATTCCAAAGTAAAATGCCAAAGAAGAAATAGGAGAAATGCAATTGCTGGTCATCAATACTTGTATAAATCTTCAGAGAATTACAATAGCTAAAAAGGACTGTTTCCTCCCTACCTCCATCCCTCAGATAAAATGCCTTTCTGTTTCTTGCCTCGGAAACAAAAAAGCTGAAATGATATTCTTAAAGTGTGTGTGTGTGGGGGGGGGGGAAAAACATAATCAAACATCTTTGGTACCCTATAGTGGTAGATAGTAACATTGCTAATTACTTTTGTCTGTCTGGAAAGGCTCATTTGTGAATGAGTAAAAAGCACTGCTATCACTTTGAAAGTGGTTAGGTTCTTCCAGAGGTTAGACGATTTTTTTTTGTTCCAATCAATAATAAGTAAAATTATTCAGATTTTTAAGTTAAAGAAAAGAAAAAGAAAAAGAGTACATCTAGCTTGCTCTTACTGTGACCTGCAGTGCTTTTCCCTCATGCACTGCAAGGGTTGGTTGTGATTCTCTTTTCCACTGTTATTTTTTCATTAGTTGGAATCTTTAATTTCTTCTGATGCAACACTTTCATAGTTATTCACTGAGTGAAACAACCCTGATTAACTTCACCTTCCAGAATGTCACCAGCCTGCATATTGGATCCACCTCAATGGCCAGCTTGTTTTTAGGGCTACTTGGATCAATAGGCAGGAGTTGGCTACYATCTCTGCTGCTGCTGTTGTACTTGGGTGTGGACGCTGATGGGTCTTGGTCACTCCTGTAAGTCACATCCTCATGTGACTCGGCAATACTGCTCCAGAAGGTCAGGATGCCTCTTACCCAGCCTCCCGTCCTGCACTTTGAGACCTGACATACTGAAAGCTAACAGACTTTGCAAAAGGTTTTCTAACTCTGGATTATTTTTATTGCGTTTTCTGTGGATTTTTTTTTTTTTTTTTATTATGTCACCAGAAAGAATCTGAGAACTCCATATTTATTTCCATACCAAAACCATGCCAAAGGTACAGCAATAGGTTGCCACAATTACATTATTCCTCTACTTTCACAGATTATTAGTCATAGTCTCTTTTTATCTCTGTCATGTCCAATGATGGCATTGGGAAAGAAAAAGGTATTTACAATATTGCTGTCATTTTCAGTTACCTTTTCTGAGTCTTTGCTTTTTACCTGAAAATGGGCAAGTAGCAACCTCTGATGTTGATGCTTTTGTCAATATCAGTATGTATTAATAAAAAGTATAAATATTTTTAGTAAAATCTTTAACTTAGCTTTTAAGATAATATTATTGAGGTATTTGCAATGCATAAAAAGAAAACTTGAAAATACACAACAGTACAAAAAAAATTACTATGGCTATGGCAACTTAGTTTCTTGTATAGTAAAATAATAGTTACCTATTTTCCCCTTTTGTTTAAAAAAAGAAAGAAAAATAAATTTCCTTTTTGTCATAGATTTTAAATTTTCTTTGCTCTATTACTGACAATCTTGACTTAAAATGATGATCTTGTTACAAGAGACAGTGTATTCACTTGCAATGAAAAGAATGTCCTTAGCCTGCAGAATCTCCATGGATACATCAAAGAGTTGCAGGGCAAGGAAGAATAGTATAACAGTGAAACAATTAATAATTAATGTAATAGAGAGCATTTTATCAATTTTGGCTTTTCTGATATGTCAGGTTCTGCAGGTCAGCAAAGACGTGCTACAGACTTTCTTTGGATAAACTGTTGCTGTTTTGCAGTCTCCAGACAAAAAAAATATTGCATTTATTTCTTAAGCCAGATCATTAGAAGACTCCAGATAGGTCTGATGTAGATAATTTTAATTGACTATGTTGTCTTAACCCATGGTAACTCCCACAAATAATATTAAAATGTTCTGGCTTTCCAGAGCATGAAGACTACGAATAGATGTAATCACCTGTGTTTTGGCTTGGAGTTGTATGTATCCGTGTTATGTTGATGCTTTGGTCTATCAGTGTTAGCAGGCAGGATGTTGCATTATATATGTGCTTACTCCAAGTGTGAGGCTTTACAGTTTCTTATCTTTCTCTTTTTTTGGCTGTTCTGGATTATTTCGTACAAAAATAAACATTTTGCTAAAATTTCAGCCTTTGCTTTTAGTTGGTCGTATTTCAGAAATTTCCCCCGTAGGTTCTCACGAGAAGAACTAAAAGTCATGCTCCATGATACATTGACATGTTTAGAGCAATKAACTTTAAATTGTCTGTGCTAATCAGCCACAAGATTAAGAACACTTTTGTTTTTGAACTAAATTACAAAAATACAGCAAAAGAGTTATAAAATATATAATAATTCATTCTTCTGGGATTTCTGTAGTTATTGTCTGTGCTGACCTCTTTTGCAGAAAGCATTAAAATGGAATCTAAGTGGAATCTGATGGCTTATGCAACTTTTACATTCCTGTTCTCTCTTCCAGTCTCTGTAAAGAGGCATAGTTAATTCTTGCAAAAGCTGCCTCTACTAAATTTTATTCAGTTCTGTTTTTTAGCTTTAAGAGAATGAAGTTGCCTTCTTTCAGTTATTCTGTCAGCAAAAGCGGGTTGGAGTGGTAGTGTTAAAACATGCATCATACTTCATGATTTAAAACATTGTATACAACTTGCAGACACACAGTAGGTGGTTGTGTAGTTCTGTAGTATCACTCACTCTACAGCCAAGTCAGATGCAGATGCTGTTCAAATGCAGTTTCTGTTAATGAGGCTGTTCATAGTTGGTCTATCTCCTGGACAGGGTCAGTTGACTTGACTCATTTATTTTAATTATGAATCTTTTGGGGAAGGAGAGAGTAGGAGTAGGGTTTCTGTTTTCAGAATGAGATGTTCTGATCAGTTGATCCACAAATGCCACTGATGTTGCCAACAGAAACATCTTTGGAGATTGATTTATTTACCAGATAGCCCAACTAGTCTTTCTACAAGAATAGTATGGATCAGGAGCAGATCTTTTTTTTATTCTTCAGAGACAGAATATCCTACAAATGGCTCTCACTTTTTTTCCTCTTTTTCTTCAGGAAATACTAAGTTATTTGGTAGAGCATAATGATTGCCATCTTAAGTTTTTTACAACTAAGAATACTTAACTCTGCTTTCATAATACAGGATCTCATCGTTTTTCTTCTTGCYACTGATTCTCAGTTTTGTTCCCTTGGAAGTTGAGGCAGTACATGTGAATCTTGGATCTTYTCATGTGTCAGTCCATGTTCTGGAAGTTAAGAAGGAAAATCTTCTCAATATACAGGGCAAAGCAGAGAAAAAGCTGGAATTTCAGAATCCAGTCAGCTAATCATTGTTAAACTTTTCCAAGGGAAATTTTTTGTGAAGTGGTTTGTTATTCTCTCTTCCTCATCATCATGGTTAAACTTTTTAAATGTTGATTTCATTTGGATTTAACGAGGATGGAGTTAGCTGGAATCTTAGGATCTTATACATTGACTTTATGAATGGAGAGTGGTCTGTGGGTGAGGAAACTCTTGGCTCATTACTGCTTACAGTTCATTCTTATTTGAGTTGTTCCTTAAAAGGTGTTCTTTACTTCATGAACCAAGAATAAAATGAGATAATATAATCTAAGGAGGTAGAAACAGGACTACCGTCCATTTGGAGCGCTTTATGTTTAATTTAGGGTGTGATGTATAAATGATTGTATTCAACAAAGGTATTTTTAATTTTCCTGCATATATGGGAATTAAAAGGTAAATATTTCATTGAATTGTGATGATATATACATATTTTAAAAGCACATCAGTCATRTTCTAAAATAATTATATTGAAGTGYCSTATGTTTATCCTTAAGGTAGGAATATTTTTTAGCTGTAAGTTCCATCATGTTTTATAATGCATTATGTAGCACTGTGGACACAGTACAGAAGATAGCTTTTGCTTGCTGCAGCTCTTGAAGTTGTACAAAGTAGCTTTGCTTTGAGCCAATCTATCGTGGACAAAATACTTCTATTTAGTACTACTTGGTGAAATTTTTGGCTATGAAAATGGTATGAAAAAGACTTTAGCAATACACAATGCAAATTAAAAGAAGGAAATTTTAAATGTATATAGTGATAAAATATAGTAAAATGAACTATTTTTCATGAAATAATATTAATGCGTTTGTGTTTATTCCCACGAAGGATTTTGTGACTACAATTATTCGTTTATTTGAAAGTCCTTCAACTTTCATTCGAGCAAAAGCCTTTCTGGTCCTGTTACAAGTTTTAATTAATAACAGAGATATGTTGCTACTCAGTTGTCAAGCAAGGTAAGGTGATAATAAAACATAGATATGTGATATTTATTTCCAAAGTTATACCTGAAATGCTTTTAAATATGTGATATTCTTGAGTCAGTATTCTAGAAGTGAACTGTYTTCTGTATAGTATGAATCCCTTTATGAAAATATCAAGAAAAGAGTTATCTGTTTTGTATTTGGTCACTAGGTTATGTTTACTCACAAGAGGAAGTCACTTGCCCTAAAGGGGCATAGGTGAAGGCCTGTAAATCTTTGCAAACTAAGTTTCCTGTGTTGTGATGCTGTTCAAGTGTGTAACACCTTTGCTACTGTGATGTGATAGTACTGCCTCCAGCTTTGGAACTGGCTTGGGTGTTTTGCTAGGAGCCGTAGTGCACGGCATGAAATATTTTGTGGGTCATATACAAATATCAGTTTTCTAGTACTAAACAGCTCTAGAAGAAAATAATCCAATAAATGAAAATAAAACAATAACTAAAGGAATAACAAGTTCAGAGAAGAGAGAGAGCAAGGAGAAAAAAGTGTAGAAAAAGAGCCATTGCTGTGCTAATTAGAACCCAAGATGATCAAATAATGCTGTTCTGCTTTGAATAGCATGGTTATTTTAAAATCAGCATGTTGCATATAAGATAAGCATGTTATAAGTGCCAATGTAATAGCTGTATTAGTTTTTCTTGTAACTCATTAATGAATAAAAAGGAGATTCTTAACATTACTTGTTTAAATATAATAATAGAAGTCCGATAGGTAAAATTGCAGTACGTGTTAATGTAAAATACTGCATTTTTTAACTGAAAATAATTTGCCTAAGAAATTACAATAAAGACATTAACAATTGCTGATAGATGTAGGAGTCTCTTTATATGTTCAAACTCAGTGAACAGTAGGAGATAATATGCAATTTAATGTACAAAAGAGAAGATTAAGGAAGCTGAAATTCACGATACAAGCTAGGCTGCTATAGACTTTTGTAATGCTAGGTTGAAAGTAACAACATAGATACAGACATCTGAATTTTTATTCCAGCTATATGCATTTCATAAAAGTATAATTTCTGAGTTAAAGCTTTCTCTATTACCTGTTCCCATCCTGCCTTATTTTTAATATTCATTTTTTGTATATGCCAGTACTTAAACTTTCTGCACGCTTAAAATAAGGCCCTCGAAGAGAATTAATTACCTGAAGATCTCTTACATCTATTACTAGGCATGGCCTATTGGCCTTCTATGTCTCAGGCTGTCTTAGAAACCTAGTCCTTTTGACTGAGAAAAAGAAAAGGAAAGTTTGGAGCTCAGTCAAATGGGAAAGCATGGAAATGGAAAGCTGGGAGGAACAGTGACTCTCACAAGTCAGCGATTTGGGGAAACCCTCCTTTCCCCGTCCTGCTCCCCTCCCCCTAGGAAATTGTATCAAACTTAGGAGAAGGGGAGATGGGTGTGGACCTTTTTGACTTGTGTGATCTACTGCCCAATGTTGCAGCTCTATAAAATAAAAAATAGATCTGTATTAAACATCCTTTAGATATCTTCATTCTTTTTTTGCTAGCAGAAGTTGACTAAAAACTGGTCCTTGAATTGTTGGGGCAAACTGCCTGTATAGGTGCTCAGAGCATGCAAGAYATCTATTCCTTTATCAGAGCTCTGTCAGTTTCTGTGAACTTAATGAACTGAAGAACTTCTTGTAGGAGAGGAGATGACCAGTGAGAGACTTCTTGCTTTAAGTTCAGTCATCGGGCAGCAGGTCATCTTAGGAGCATGCATTTCTTTCACGTATCCTGATGCTGGTGAAGTTGTGGCTGAACATARTTGATACCTAGAGCTGATTTTAAAGATGTAAATTAAGAATTGAGGATAAATGTTAGTGATACAAGGGAACACGTGAATTTTATAAAGCAGTACTTAAAGACCTTGAGAGGTTACAGAGTCTATCCCTCTGATCTATGTCAAGGTCTGAAACATATCCTTTAAAATGTTTTAGTGAATATTGGTGGAGATTCCCTAACTTCCTTTTGTTGGATTTTCTAACTGTTAGCTGTTTTTAACATTCAAAAGTTCATGTTGACATCTCACTGAAATTTCACTTCTATAGGTTAAGAACAGGCAACACAAAAAACAATCTAGACACTTTCCTTTTGCAGTGACTTCTGTCTTTGAAGACTCTTGTCATGTCTCTGCTCAGTCTTCTGAACTTTGATTAGAACTTTTCTTTCTTCCTACTGATTGTGCTTTATAAGTGAGCAGTTCTTAATCTTTTTAATTATTGGACATCATTCCCATTACTCTGTGCTGATAACTCTCTGAAATTCTCCCCTCTTTCCTCCACTCTTCCAGCAGTTCTCAGTGCTTCTTCCTGCTATCTTCTGGTCTTATCTTCATCACAGAAAGGCTTACCAGCTAGGTTGCCATTTATCTCGCCTTGATATCTTTCACCTTGAATATCACTGTATACTACTGATGAGGTGCAAGTCATTTACTGGCAAATAAAGTTTAAGACCCCTTGTCATTATTGCCAATGAGCCACATTGTTATTGAAATGAATTGCCTAAAGCTGGATGCAGTAACACAGCTAAGGTTTTATCAGTGGTGAGTGGAGTGAAAAGATTAATTCACATGTCTTATAGATGACACTTCTGCATGTATTTCCCCAGTATGTTGTTTCTCTTTTTTGGGATCTGATGTCACTGACTTATGCTCACTTTGATCCATTGTTGGGACTGGCACAAGTGTAGAGGGAGCAGAGAGCTGCCTTCAGCAGCAAAGTGCACAGAGTGGCAAAAATCAACTCAGAGATGAGCTTTGGCTGTTCAAGTTGTTTCTAATATTACTGCTGCCYGTTGCTTGTTTGCCAGAAGTTCCTTCCCTTAAAGCAGGGCTGCCAAACAGTAATGTGCCCTTTAATTCTGTTCATAGTATGGCATCTTAGCAGTAACCTGGTTTCTTCTACGCATTTGCTATTTGAGCTACTGTGGTCAACTAGAGGCTGGAGAAACTTGCATCTTCAGTGAGTGAAGTGAGAGGGAGTTTCCATCAAATGTCCTGAGAGAGAATTTGAATACAATAATGTCTCAGTTCTCCAAAGCTGAATCCACTAGTCTTAGTTGTCACTGCCCTCTGTTATCCTTTCAGTTCTGTTATCCTTACATTATACAATTGCTATTCATGTTACTCAGATAAGGTTTCTGTGCATAGGTGATGATGAATCTAGCATTCATTCCACCCCATGTGCTCCAAATCTCCTTCCCAGCTAGTCATTCCTCATGGTGAATCTTGATTTTTTTGACAAATTGATTATGTACTCATTTCACTGAAACAATTTTTTCTTCTCCTTATGCTCACCTTTTCTCTCTACATCTCTCCAGCATCCATATTTTCTACCATTCCTGTTTCATTTTGTTTCAGAACTGTGTTCTAGTTTCTAGACTGTCAGCGTGTCTTTGGGCCACAAAAGCTCTCCAAGTATAGAACCATCTATATGCTAATAAGGACAAATACTTTTATATGTTGAACTTAACATGTTGGTTTCTTTGTCCTTAAACAGAGTTCTTTTTATCAGCAAATCGTTTTTCCCACCACATTGCCAGTGTGAATAAGTATTCAATGCATGGTAATGGCACTCAGATACTTCACTTTTAAGATTGTCTGATCAGATTCATTGTAAAAAAATCGAGAGGGATAATATAATAAAGTTATTTCAGGTGTCTGATATTTTTCTATTATTCTTTTAATCTGGAAGTACCAATCTGTGTACAAAATCTTCATGTTTATACAAAACCTTTCTTTTCTTGGTATTAAAAAATAAATAGTAAAGGTTTTCTTGGATAATTCCCATCCCTTATTTTTTAACTCCTGGGAGCATGTGTCAACAGAGTCATAGCTTTAATTTTACCCTTCATATGAAAGCAAAGGTCTGACATGCACATCTTCATAGAAATATAATTGAACTGCAAATTCAAAGTTTCTCTTGAATGACCAGAGTACAGTGTCAGAGTTACTTAACAATATACTATACAATCATATCTGTTTTTACATAATACATATTACACTAGTATTCTGCTGTTATTTTTAGTCCTTGATTTTTAAGACTGTATTATCTGTTTAGTTACTGAGTTGCACTTTTTTGAACACACTGAAGAAGTGCCCSTTGAGTACCTTTTCAGTTTCCAATATAATTTCCATGCTTTTTAGGAAGTAAAAATAATTTATAACAGTATAAGTAATTTAAAATTCAAATTTTTGTATTCAGTGTTTAGTTCATATGGTATTTTCATAGCCTAAGTTCAGTTCAGTACAAAGCTGTTTATTTTGTGAGATGTATATTGTTCCAAGACTTTTGAAACAAAAATGATGCTGTTAGGAAGAACTTTGGAAAGGAACTCATAGTCGCTAATAGAGTTCTGCTCATAAATTAAGCAGCAAATTTTATTTCAAAGTCCTCAATTTTTAACTACTCTTTGACTTCTAATGTTTGAATTACTAATTTCTCTGTTGCACACATGCAATTTCTGTCATTGTGTCCTCAATTTTGAAGGCAGCTAAAATTCCTTTCTTAGTTCTGTAAGCTTCACTTCCTATCTGAATATACATAACCTTTTTTTTTCAAATGAGAAGAAAAAATGTTGCAGTAATTTGCAGAGAATGCTCTAAATACATGGCTTTTCAAAGAGGAATTAATTTGCTTCCAAACTACTTCCATACTTTGTGAAGTAGTGCGTCCGTGTGGTATACATTGTGGTAGACTGACTAAATTGGAAACTGCAGTACACTGATTCTTAAGAGAGAAATAAAATGATTGTTATTATTTAAAAGTTAGGAAATGCTAAAATAAAGCATGTATGAACTATTTCCTGAGCATAAATAAGACTAGTGGAGAAAGAACACGTAAAACTGATGTTCTACCATTCTCTAAAATTTCTCTGGTTGAATTAAAAAGGGAATTGTTCTACAAGTTCTACAAGATTTAATGAAAACTAATGGGACTCAGCACTTAAAAACACCTTTTCAAGTGAAGTGGCTAAATATGGCCTAAGAATATAAATCCAGATACCCAGTTCTGAAGTGTTGGCAAGTGTTAAGAATGTAGTTGTTCTTGAAAATATACAACTTCAATCTAGTGAAAAGTTTGATTTCTTTGGAAACTTTATTAGGTTATCAAAACATACCATCATTCTTTAATCTGCAACTGCTTTTCCTAGAATAGAGCAATTGTTGTCATATAAAAGTTAGGAAATAGAAGAATTCAAATTTGCCAGAAATTATAATTCTCAATCTTTTACAGTGGTGCATATAGAACAAATGATTAAGGAATGATATAATATTAAGCATTAATAAAATATTTGTGAATTTACTAGCATGCAAAGAATAGAAATGCTGAAAGCTTGGACTGTTTGGGGTTTTTTTTGGTGTGTGTACAAACTCACTGGTGTTCACATCATCCTCATATTTTTGTTCGTGTATTATTGAGTGTAAGATGTGTATTATATGAATTGAATAAAAGTAGTATTTCTGTAAGCCCAATTTTGTATATTAGAACGGGGAGATTCTTGAGGCAATAAAGCAGCTAATGAATAGTTCTACAAATGCCTGAGCGATTTGTCAGGTTTGTCAGAGTCAGGTTTTCAATAGTTCTCATCTACCAAACATAYCAAAATTCGTTGTAATTGACTACAATTTTCGGAGACAGGAAAAACAGATGATGTCCATATAGCTGAACGTATTGCCTCTAGACTGTTGCAGATGTGGAAGGTAGTTACTGAACAGGTCATTTRGTTTATCTCCATACTTGTCTCTATAGCACAGTTCAGGAAGGAGCCAGTGAGTTGTGGTATTCCATAGTATTCACCTGTTGTTTAGAAGCCTAATTCTGCAAAATATGTTCTTGTGTAATCGTATTTCATTGAGTATACCAGCTTTATGATGGAAATACACACTTGCTAGGATAAAAGATTCTGTCTGAGTCCTACAGTTCTGTTGAATACACTTGAAACAGTTGTCATTTATTCTCATACTTGTAGAAAAGAGCATTGATCTTAAGAATGTGCAAGAAAAGGGATAATACTGAAGTATGTTCTTAAAATCCAGAGCATACATTTCACTCAGCAGTGACTAATGGTTCTGTGCACCTCACACTYGGGGAGTTTGAGTATGAAACAAAGATGTCAATATTAGGCCCCTAAAGGGCCTCCTGTCTATTCAAAAGAGCATTTTTAAACATTGCCTGAAGCGTTCTGTTACAGGTGTATGTTTAAAGCAATCTCTTGCAAGTTCACCAAGGACTAATAAATCAGTTACTATAGCTTACTCTGAAAAGTGCCATTATGCAAAATAGTATAGCATTACAGCAAGTATCAGTTAGAATGTAAGCAGGGAGTTTGCCTTAAGAAGTCTTAAACATCTAATTACCAGGGAAAGGATGTAAGGCTAGTTAGACTTTGGATCTGTTTTGGTATTGCCATTCTTACTTGTACTGACAATAATAGGCTGTAATAAGTGGGGGTTTTTTTGTTTTTTGGTTTTTTTGTTTTTTTTTTTTCCTGGATTGGAAGTTTGATTGCTTATTACTTAAACTATACTTGCTTTTGGAATTCTTATATACTGGAAAAATTGTCTTTAACCTTTGCTTGTATTATATATTTTGGTCCTAAGTTTCAAAATAAAGTGGATTTTAAAATTAGTCTCTCCCTATCTAAGTCTGAGGAGGGATTCACTCTGTATGTTAGCGTCATGTCTTTGTTTAAACTAGTAAGGTGTTTTTGCTGGCTGTTCCATGTCATGATAATTTGTGTTATTTTTAAATTTGATTTATTCAAAAGGGAAAATCCRAAGTTTCAACAAAATGACCTCTCATAAGAAAAAAATGATACTGTATCTCAAAAATACTACTAAAGCAGATGTTTCCAGTATCTGTGGTTATAATCAAGATGTAATGTTTTGCACTTGCTTAAATGTAGACTTGTGATGTATATCGAAAGAGACAGCAGAAAGGCCACACCAGGAAAAGAGCAGCAAAGCGGCAATGAATACCTGTCAAAATGCCTGGATCTTCTCATCTATCACATTGTACAAGAACTGCCGGGAATTCTAGGTAAATCGAGTTGGTTACTGAACAAATCTTACCTTTTCATACTTCTTTGAGGAATATTTAAGTATCTCCTTACATATAAAGGTGGAAAGATGGTATTTTCTGATTACGTAAAGTTTGCATGACATCAGCTTCACTAAGTTTCTTAGTTATAYCGTGATCAGATGTTTTGCATTGGGGTGTTCAATGCCTGATTTCCTATGTTGGTGCTTAGTATTTGTTGGGTAGTAAGCCAGTTGGGTGGACAGCTCAGTCAGGATGGAGACCATATGTACAAGATACTTTTTCAATATTCTAAAGATATTCCAAAGACAGAAAAAGCTTAAGAGCAAACTTACCTTATAAAGCACAGAGCAAGGAGAGATGCAATAGGACATATCTGTGAGTATGTGTTTATTGTTTGGACAGAAATGTATATGTTGAGTATGTGCTTCAGGAAATTTTTCTGAAAAATTTCAACCTTGATACTTCCATTTTTATAGATATAAATATATCTGTATCTGTAGATATGTAGCAGAAATTGGCTACCCTGYGCTTAAGAAAAGATGGCAAAATTTTCTCTGAGAGAGCATCAGTGCTTCTTCATCCYGTCCTTCACGTTTAGGAATAAAGACTTAAAGTTTCAGCAAAATAGCTGTTGTGCGAAAGATAACACATTTGGCCAATTTTGTGAAAATCTGCACAAAATTGTATGAGCATTTCAGCCTGTGAAAAGATGAAAAGCTACTTGGCAATTTGTACAGGTCATACATGTTCAAATAGAAATTTGCTTGGGTTTAGCAGCTAAATTTGTTGTGCTTAAATATGCTGAGACCTGTCATAGGTGGATGAGATACTGGGGAAGGGAGGACTGGTAGAAGGAACAGTGAAGGCGTGTGTGTGAATATGACAAAACTTGCATGTTGCAGGGGATAATCTGGACTGATTGGGCAACTAGTGAAGAAGCTGAAGTAGAAAGAAATTAATTTGAGAATCCGAGGCAATAAAGAGAAAATGATGAAGCAGAATGAGAATTTTGGCCATTTAAACAAAAATAAAGAACCTTGAAAAAATTAACAAGGGTCTACTGGCAAGATGTGAACATACTACTGATACAGAATATAAGAGATGTCGCAAAAAATGATCCTGGAGAAGTAAAAATGGTGGGGTTGTCTGTACTGGAAAAAAATGTGCTATATGGTGTGTGGGAAAAGATATTTTTACTTATGCAAGTTAATTAGGGAGGAGGGAAGGAAGGGTGAGGGATGAGGGAGCAAGGGAAGGGAGGACAGAGGAAAGGAAGGGCAGGGTAGGAAGGAAGAAGGGGGGAACAAAGAGGGGGAGAGGAAATGGAGGAGGCTGAAAGAAGGAGGGAGGGGAAGAGAAGAAGAACTGGAGAAGGGAAGAAGGATGGAAGGGAAGAAAGAGGAGTGGGAGAGAGGAAAGGAGGGGGGAGGAAGGAATGAAAGAAGGAATGAGTGGGAAGGAAGGAAAGGGAGAAAGGAGAAAATACAAGATTGATATGGTCAGTCCAAATCAACAGCATCAAAATGGCTATTAAAACTCTACATTTTCAATAGAGAAAGAGTAGAATGAGAAAGGTAAATGGGAAGACAAAGGAGGAGAGTTAAAGACTGCTGAGAGTCTTTAAGTAAGCAGAAAGCAAATAAGAGACTGATATGTATGATTTATCATTAAATTACAAAATTATTTTAATAAAATTATTTTCTTAAGAGGTGATACCTGATATATTTCACACAGGATATAAATTACTGCTAGAGTATTGAAAAAGAAATGATAGCACTGCAAGTAACTTAATGTTATGCTGCATTTTAAAAAGAAACTTTACTTATTATGACAAAGCAAATTTTGCCTTGCTGCAAATTTATGATCTTTTTTTTCCCTAACAAATATCAGGTCCACATATTGCGCTGTTTTAGGATTTGGAGGCTTCAAACTATAGAAGTTTTGAAGCAGATGTTAGCCTCTTACTGTCCATATGTGCTATATATATCTAACACAGTAGGCCCTGATAGATTACTTAGGATCTGAAAGTGCTCTAAATCAAATCTGTAGTTATTATCATTACAAAAAATAATACATCAATTTCTTTAATATGAGTTATACTGCTTTATTTATTTATTTATTTTAACTACTGCTATACAACTTTAATGGCATTGTTTGGACAACTGATACGGCAAGTAAAAATTTTACACCTTGCTTTCCTTTCCAAGTTAGATTTGTATTTTGATTGTTTCTATTAAGATCAACTTGATCTGTCCATATTTGTTAGAAGGCTTTTTTTTTATTATTTGTTTATTTATTTATTTTTTAATTGCTGTGAGTATGATGAAGGAACACATTCTCTTTAGGGTTTAAAAATTGTAGTCCCCTAAGAAAGATGGCCAGATTTGCAAAGTAGAACACTTAAAAGCAGTTTCACTGTTGAATGAGAAATTATTTGTAGTTAGTTTTTAATATGCACTTGTTTAAGCATCTTAGTGATCCCATCTTCTTCCACCAGATGTAGCTATAAACTAAATAGATGGAAAATGGAAAATGACCTTAAAGTTGTATTTCAGTAAATCAGAGTAAACTGATAATTTGGTGAATAACTTTTAAGTTTTTCAGTTATCTTAGTTAAGTGATTTTTACTTCTGTATTTATAATATTTGACCTATTTTTATGAAATCAATATACATGGCTTGGCTTAGATCATACTGAAAACTGAARTAAACATGTCTATTTATCAATTGGAAAATCAGCAAAAGCGATGATTATAGAGATATATAAAATATGGAAAGAGGGTAGGAGGTTCAGCTGATTTGAGTATCTGCTGTTAACCACTAATAGGTTTGGATAAATTACAGTATTGTTATTAATTCAATACAGAAAGGTGTTGAAGAAAGGACAATGTTTTGTCTCGTGTTTGGAAAGTTTTAAGTAGCACCTTCATTTTCTTGAGCAGTTTGTTGTAGAAGGAGTCAGATCTTTAAGCCTAGGTGTTTTTACAGTCTAGTTTATTGCCAGGCTCTGTCAATCATGCCTGTGTGAAAACTGAACTGCATAGGAGCAGAGGGAGAACGCTGGCGTTATTCAACAAGAATAAGCTCAGTGACTTACTTTGTAAGGAAGGGACCTATTCTGGCATGGAAATTGTATAAAATACCAAATCAAGTCCTTTATTTGTTTAATGTCTGTTTGATTTGTTTTTCACAGTTTTGTGGAACCCTCTCTTTAGGCAAGATATTTAGTAAGTGCTCTTTCAGGGACAAGATTTGATTTTTATATATAGGATTTTTATAAAGTTTGAATTTTCTTTCTTTGCATGGAAATCTTTCMATTTTAATCTCATGCAGTGGGTGTCTTGTTGTCTGAGATAATAATTAATGTCACACAAACACAGCATAATGTTCCTTGATTTTTTTTAATGCCTTTTATAGTTTGAAGTACTGTTCTCACTATTATAAAGAGAATTTTGTTCCCTCATTATTGTGTCTGAGGTTTGTTTCAAAGGTAATTTAAGCTTTCTCATTGACTTGCTGCTGTCTCTATTTGTTGCTTTGGATAACTTTTGTCATTCTTAAAATTCATTGTGTGTGGGGAGGGATTTTGGAAGGGGGAGGATGTTTGGGATTTTCTTTTGCTCTGACTATACTATGCTGCAAGAAGAGTACACTCCTTGAACACTATGTGCTCCAATAATGTGAAACTCTGTCAGTTGAGTCACAAGAATTTTGCCTTTGATTTCCCTGGAGATAGAATTGTGTCCACAGCATTTCAAGAGTATAATTCCATGCTCATGTAGCTACTCATGAGTGTAGGTCCACCCTGCTGTAAGGGATAGTTTCATCTTTTACACCTGCCTCATGTTTCTATCCTCACCCTTTTACTAGAGGTAGTATTTGTGCATTTGTCCCTGTAGCTGGAGCAGGGAATGGACCTGGCTGAAAATTAAGAGTGTTGGATCAGTTCCCTGACATAGATGCTATCACATGAACACTGGTTTCTGCAGGAGTGAGAAGAYGGGATTGAATGTGGAAGAGAGACTTTGTCATTTGCTCTTGTTTAGTAAACCAGTTATGTTAGGTCAGTCTGAAATAAGGTTATTTTCTGCAGGTGACATTCTCAGTGCCTTAAGTAATGTCTCTGGACGTAAACACCCATCAACAATTCAGGCCAAACAGCTGAAGATGTGCCTTCCCATGATGCCTGTAGTACTTCATCTTGTGACTTCCCAGGTAGTTTTTTTTATTTTCAGAAATGGTTAAACAGAAGTCTAAACCGTTACAATTTCCCAAAATGCATTTTCTGCTGATTATAATCAGGATGGACCAAATACATCTTAATACAGAATTATGTTAATGAGTATTCCAGCTAAGTAACAGCATTAAAGATGTAAACCTTATTTTTGCATTTTGTAAGGCAACTCTGATGATAGAAAAAAAATATATTTTTTTCCCTTTTTTCTTTTAACATAGATGTGAAATACATGTTTAGCTTGCTCTGGTCATAAGATATGCACTTATTGTAATTTTTTTAAAACTTTTGTTAAATTCAAATAGGTATTTCGCCTCCAGATAGTAACAGAGGAGTTTCTWTTCAACTATGGGACTTTACTTGTGAGTAAAACTTTTGGTTAAATTAAATTTTATTTAGAAAAAATGCATATATGTACAGGTTGGGATTATTTTAATGTAATTGCATTAGATTTATAAATCAGAGAAATTGAGTTTTATTCTGAATATAACTTTTTGGCTTCTATTAAAATTTTTATATATTATCATAAAATATTTTCTTTAGTAATAGAGTAGGTCAAAGGGAAAATATGCTGTCCTGAGTCAAGTACAGAGAAACTTTTGCACAAGTCTGATAAATTGAAAATTTTCTTTGTGCTTTATTTTACAGTAGAAAAGCTTAACTCTGAATTATACACAATAATTTTTCTAGATTTCTAAGATTAAGTCATGAGTAGAAATGAAAGATAAATTATAATCTAATCTATGTTTAAGGTATTCTTTGCTTTTGTTATCTTTTCTTCTTGCCAATACTTTTACACTCTATTTAGTTGACAAAAAGCTGAATATTATAAACTACAAAGCTAGTATACCTGTCTCACATAACATCCACAAYCTATTTATRRCATTAGTAATAGAAACTGAACTGGGATTTTAAGARTTCCATAAAACAGTATAGTTAAAATGAAGTAGTACTGTTGTGATGTAATTTCCTTCTACGGAAACAGTTCTTTTTGTCAAATGGGACAAAGCATATTGTAAAAGTTGCATGTCGGTGTTAAACAAACACTTGTACAAGTCCACTTGTATTTACTCCCATAATAGCATGCAGAAATGCTTCACCTCAAATGACTAGGTTACAGTTTACTGTTCAGATTCACKTCTCTTTCTCCTTTTCTTTTGATTCCAAGAAAATATGGGTTTAATCTAGCTCTACTAGCCTGTGATTGAAAAGAAAATGTCCACAAACTATTTTGAGGAAAGAAAGCATTAAAATCAAGAAAAAAAATATAACAGTTGAATTACAAACTTCTTTTTTTTTTTTTTTCTTTCCAAAGCATTTGTGAATAGGCAATAGATTTATTAATGGTTTTGGATCAACCTTCTAGGAGGTGCAAGTCTTCTGCCAGCAATGTAGGTACAGCAGAACAGCTAGAATATCAGTTTCCTTTTGATACTCCTCCAACTCACATGAACTACTGACTAAAGAAGTTATCTTCTAGTTAGTTCATATTCCAGTCCCCTTGGCTCCAATAACAGCTGTAGCAGATTTACCAGTACATGCTAATTTTAGATTTTGTGATACTGTGATTTTGTACTTTTCAGAAATGAGTTAGCAACCCCGTTTGAATCCTTTCTCCCTACAAAATAGTTGTGACTTTTAGGCTACAGAAGTAACATATAATAATAATATATATTTATTACTGAGGATAAAGCTTTAAAAAAAGCTTGATTTGTGTCTGTTATTATAGCTAATGAGTAGCAAAGCCCTTTAGAAATCTCCTGCTGAATATTTCCTGCATCTTGTMCTTTTAATATCCACAGAACAAGGCAATTCAGAGACTTGCATAGTCTGCTTCTTTTAATGCGTAAAAAAGGGGAGATAGTATCGAAACAGCGTATATCAAATTAGAGTTCATTTTATGTAACTATGTGTTGTRATGTGACCAATGTAATTCCCTCTGGAAGAGCAGCTATTCATTCAGCCAAGGAACAGTCTGCTCTGGAATTGTTTCTTTAGCAGCATTCTCACTGACGTGTACAAAAGTACATTTGATCATCCGCTCTTACTTTTTCAAACTGCGATGTAATCAAGGCCTCTAAGACTTTGTCAAGTCAGTCTTTCAGGACTTTTTCTGAGTTATTCCAAAGATTTATTCTAAAGAATGAAAAATGATTAGGAGTGGAAAGATGTGTGCTTGATATCTAGAAGGAAAAAGGTAATTATTTTCCTGCTGTTGTTTGAGAAATAAATCTTTKTTTCCTTGCTGCTTTAAAGTTGTTTCCATCATCATTATTATCCTCAGTGCTCTAGCATAAAGAAATTGAGGTGAAGTTGGGGCAATTCTTTTTTCTGTTTTCAGCTGTGAATAGAAAAACAAGRAGTGCACATGCTCTGCCCCAAAAGCACACTAACAGTAGTTACTAACTGAGTGCATAGTGGATAAACTCACTTAAGGTGGAATATGCACACCATTCCCCTCCATTGCTCAGGGAGCAATATCTTGACACTATGGTTAGATGTAAAAYGGTCTTAAATGAGCAAACAAAATAATTTACATTTTTCCAGCACAAATTAGTTAAATTAAAACTAGTAGCCTTCTTAAAATGAGCATGAAGAATAAATGATAACTACTTTTTAATAGAAGCAATTGGTTTTTATGACTGTCTCTGAAATATTTCTAAATCATGAAAAATATGAATAATTTCTAATTCTATTTTTGGTTAGAGAAGAACCCTTTAGATATTTCTCACATATTGAGAAAAAGGTAACCTGTGTAGGCTTCTGCCAATTTAAAATATAATAACAAAATTATAATTGACAGTGAARTATAAAACAATTTCAGAAGTGTCATTTACTTAATACTTTTTGTCACGTAAATAAATAGAAATATGCATGCAATTGAAAATCAGAAAGATCTTACCCATAGTAACTTCTCTGTTAAATACTGCATTAGTAAATAAGAGCATTTTTAAAATTCTGTTGAGAATTGTTCCTCTGTAGCAAGTGTCAATAACATGTCTTTTGCATAACTCATGAAATAAACAGCTATGCACAGGAATGAAATCAGATGASTGAAAACAAAATTAAAAGGCAAAAGACTAATAGGTATAATAGTAAAATATTTTCTTATCTCAGATTATTAATATTTCATTGTCCTTGTTCCTCAAAATGATTACTTATTTACGTGATTTTTAGCAGAAGGGTATGCCTTTTTGCATATACTTCTGCTTGTATCTATACAGTATGCAGTATACATGGAGATCAAAAAGATGGTGCAAATAACATAAAATTGCATTTTCTGGAGGGCCTTCAGTCTTTTTAATAAGTTATTTTAACATAACCATATCCAAGACAATCCAAAGTCTCTTTAGAAAACACAGTTTTCTGTTAACGATAAAGTCAGCCTTCTAATTACTGCCTGTTTATCTGAAAATGTTATTCCTGACGTTAGTCAGAGTAATGGCCCTTACCGTACTTTACTTTTAAGTGTCCAGCAGCTCTACACATTTACAAAGCTGTTATAACAACTAGATCATGAATGCTTTCAGTCATTCGTGTCTTAATAATTGTGAGAATGTTTCTTGTGTTTAGGTACATTTACATTTTTATTTATACGGTCTCCTAAAGAATTTCATATTACAATTATTCAACRATTACATAGAACTGTTAAAAATGCATAATGCTTCTTTCTTTTGGTTTTAAAGTATTTGTGCATAAATATTTCCTTTTCTGTAGAATTTTATCAGATCGATAGATTCAGGAGAAACAAACTTGGATGGAGCAATAGGTAATGTAATCTATGATACTGCTGTATTTCTATATGTAGATGTTAGAAGTGTAGCATTTTATAAAGAAATATAATGATTTCTATCAATAGGGCAAGCTGCATCAGAAGAATTGATTAAGACTACTTTATCAACATTTGAAGCAGTAACACAGCATCCTGTCTTGTTGACAATTCATCGCTTGACAGTAAGTCTGGCAACAAATTAAACAGTTGCAGGCTAATTGGCTGAATTCCATTCCATTGATAAATTGGATGTTTTGAAGATTTAGAAGCTGTTTGAATCATGTCTTTAAATGTATTGTGGTTCTATTTGACAGGAAAATTCTTTTTTGTTTAYAGAGAGATTTAAGTTTCAAAGAAGAGAGGCATTCAGACTCAGTTTACTATCTCTAGTTGAGGAGTTGCAAAGAGAGTGAGAAGGATATTTGCCTGTGGTCTAGAAATAGCAGTTCATAGCAGTTCTTAAAATGATCTTCATATAAAATATGAAAACAAGTATGTTGCTTGTTAACAAGTATGATACTTGTTAAAGCACCTAAGCATACCTTAAACAAAGTATGTCGCTATGTATTAGTGAAAATTTCACCACATTGTTTGTCATGCTTTTAGTATGCCCTGAAAGGACAACCTCTGAGGGTTGAAGACCCCATTCCATCAGTACTTTTCCTGACAAGCTTGTCAACATGAGTAGCAGTTTATACTRGTTATGACATGTGCTTTTTGTTTCAGTTTAACCACTTGCTCACTAAAAATTACATGACAGTTACCAAACTYGCATACTGTCATCTTCTCAGATCACTAAAGATTTGTTGTCTACTCAGTATTTGGTCAAATTATTAACTTTGAGCTAAGATAGCTGAAGCTAGAACAATTAAATTATGAAATAGCTATCGATAGGCAAAACGGTAGCTTAGAATGCTTGGAGACGTGATTGACAAATCATTGTGACTTGTCCCACTGCATTTCTTTGACTCAGTTCCCACCGAAAATATAACCCGCAATACGTACTAAGGTCACCATTTAATTTAAGTTGAAATGTGTGGTTTGCATTGGGATTAGGTTAACGGCATGGCACTCTCAACATAGTAGTTAAGGCATTAACAAATTGGGCTAGATAAAATAGGTGATCTTAGAGATTATGTTTTTTAGAAGTTGAAACTTATTTTGTGTGGGCTTTAGTTGAATATTTAGATTGCAAAGTCTTAAGAAGTGAAAATAATAAAATTAATCAAAAATACAAGATGGGATTTAAATAACTTTCATGTTTATTTACATTAATGCTCACAACCTWTTGTGTGTACTATTCAAGAAAATATCTTTATCCACAAAAATCTAACCAATTAATAGTCAGTCAGATGCAAAATATTACAGAATACCACAGTTCAGTATTCTTTTAAGTGGTATGGCAATGGGTGTTCTCTAAAAGAAATTTAAATGTAGATGAAGAATGAATATTTATTCATATTGCCCTACATGCTTATCAGTATGTTAGTGTTAAGACATCATTTTGGAAGTAACCTCTGTTTTTTAAATAGTTGTTTAACTTCTGTGGGTTTTCGGTGTATCTTATATTGCCAGAAATATGAACTATTTTTATGGAGGTCCSCCAGTATTTACTGAAATTTCAATACCTTCTGTCAATACATTATATAAAACTTCTCTAGCCGCTGTTTAAACTATAATGGTCTGTTGTTGTTGTGTCCTCCAGTTTCTCCCCCCACAAGAAAATAGCAGCAAGGGAAGAGCYCCGCTTTACCACTCTTCATTCCCCTCTCCCTTCTCCATTTTCAGTGCAACATTATATTTAAGACAGGGAACTGCTATCCCACTCTCTTTTAAGTAATCAGTGGCTGGCAATAGATGAGTTTTGTTTAAGTATCTGGATTTGTGGAAAAGGGCTTATTTCATCACACATGGTAAAAGTTTTAGATACTTGTTTAAAATCCATGTGAACACATTAATTAAACTTCTGTAGCTAAAGGTAAAACTTCTTGCCTAGCCAATTCTTGTAAATTTTTGATCTGTACTACTTTGGTAGAATAGCTTCCTTGATTTTTGAATACATGTATTTTGAAATATATTAAGTAAAAATAATTATATCCTTGTCAATCAACAGCTTTATTTAAGGAAATAAAATCTTTCCTTGCCCATTTTCATAAATAATGGTTATAATTTAAAAGACCCATCCTGAGACTCAGCAAATACCCATTTGGACCCAAAATGCAGTAGAGAAAGTGCCTTGAATTAAGTATTTTAGATTCAAGAATTTTTCCACTATAATTAGTAATCTCTAACCACATCTGTCACTACTGKTGCAAACAGTAATTAGTTTAATACTATTTACAAAGTCTAGTATGCCAATTATTCCTGAATGCACAGCTCATGTTACTTTAGAGGAATGTGCTGCTTCATCTTTCATGCATACGGAATATTTTTAGAAATCCTGTTACTCGAGGGATATCTTCTAATTGCTGCTCATTGAACATGACTGGAATCTATGAATATACATGCCACCACCCCACAGAAAATGGTGCCTTGTTGAAGAGTTGAAGTAGGACATGTTGAAGGTTCCAGATCAATACTTAACTGTAATGGTGGATAATAAGAAACTTTTGCTGGAGAGAAATGTGTATCTTAGGTTATTCTTTGAAGCCTGGATCACTCATTTAGACAAAGTCGGTTATGAAAAACGTTCCATAGAGGAGGAGGGAAAAAAAAGCCAAAACCTTCTTGTGAGCGTGCATTTTTTCCACTACAACAGTGACATTGCTTTAGCATTTCTAATGGGAATGAAATTTATTTTTATAAAGTTCAGTGAAATTAATAAAAAATGAGGTTATATTAAGCAAGCAGAACCAGCATGTTTTTCATTTCAGTTTTGGTTTTAGGTTAGCTACAATGGGAATTACAAAGGTTAATAGAAATTTCAGAATAATATTTCAGGTTCTTTTTCACTTTGAGGAAAAAGGAACTGCTTGTTCTGGGTTTTAGTTCATATTTTATTTGTGTCTTATTTATAGCTGGAATAAAGAAACATTAATAAGTTGTTTTTTGTGATCAAATTTCTGACTGCCATCAAATGGAAGTCAATTATTGAGGAGGTTCATTTCTGTGGTGGCTATTTTGCTAAGTAAGTTGAAGTCAAGGGAAATTATTTTAAAGTGCTCAAATGAAAGCCAGTAGAGAGTGGTAATTTTGTTTTGCCTATAGYGTGCATTTTTACAAGATTAAAAACTAGAGACTCTGCAAGCTTTAAAGCTCTATGTTTTTAGGTAATCAAATGTTATGATGAAGGGCATCATGAAGAATCTGTATACACTGGAGTGGAATATAAACAATGATGTCTTAAACTGGCACAAAGCCAAGTGTATTTTCCCCTCTTCCTTAAAATGGAAAAATATTAAAAAAAAAATCAGATAATAAGTGGTATAACAATATTTCTTTTGATGTTTTGGTAAAGGTTAAGACTAAGCTGACTGTCATTTGGAATTTTTTTCCTTTGCTCTGTTAACAATTATTTGMCTGAAAAAAGACCTAATATAATTCAAAGCCCTTTGAGCAGTGATGAGGTTCGTAATAGATAGCAGTTCCTRTAGGAGTTCATTCCATACTGTAACTAGTTTCCCAAAATGTACTATGTATCACAACTCTTAGGCTGTCCTGGTGCCTTGGGTTATTCATCCCTGGGTGAGGACCCTGCACTTGCCTCACTTCATGAGGTTCCTCTCCACCCATCTCTCTAGCCTGTCAAGGACCCTCTGAATGGCAGCACAGCCTTCTGCTGTGTCAGCTACTCCTCCCAGTTCGGTATCATCAGCAAACTTGCTCAGGAGGCACTTTGTCCCTTCATCCAGATTACTGATGAATAAGTTGGACCCAGTGATGAATACTGGAACCAGTACTGACCCCTGGGGGACACTGCTAGCTTCCGCCTCGGACTCCACTTTGCACTACTGATCACAACCCTCTGAGCTCYKTAGTTCAATCCAGTTCACTGTCCACTCATCTAGCCCACACTTCCTAAGCTTACCTATGGAAGGTCATGGGAGATGGTGTCAAAAGCCTTGCTGAAGTCAAGATACAAGCATCCACTGTTCTCCCCTCGTCTATCCAGGCAATCACCCCTCTGTAGAAGGCTATCCGGTTGGTTAAAAATGATTTTCTCCTTAGTGAATCCATGCTAAGTACTCCTGATCACCTTCTTATCCTTCACATGCATGGAGATGGCGTYCAGGATGAGCTGCTCCATCACCTTCCCAGGGATCAAGGAAAGGCTGCCTGGCCTGCAGTTCCCCAGGTTCTYTGTCTCGCCCTTCTTGAAGACTGGAGTGACACTGGCTTTCTTTCAGTCCTCAGGCACCTCTCCTGACCACCATGATCTTTTGAAGATGATCAAAACTGGCCTAGCAAGGATGTGTGCCAGCTGCCTCAGCACTATGGGTGCATCCCACAAGGAGCCATGGGCTTGTGGATGTCAAGTTTGCTTAAATGATCTCTGGCCCAATCATCCTCTACCAAGGGAAAGTCTTCCTTTCTCCAGACTTTCTGTCTTGTCTCCAGGGTCTGCGATTCTTGAGGGCTGGTCTTAGCAGTAAAGACTGAAACAAAGAAGGCATTCAGTAACCCTGCCTTCTGTGTTTCCTTTGTCCTCCTGCCCCATTCTGCWGCAGGCCCACATTCTCCCTAATCTTTCTTTTGTAGCCGGTGTGTTTAAAGAAGCCCTTATTGTTGTACTTGACATCTCTTGCCAGACTAAACTCCAAAAGGGCCTTAGCCTTCCCAGTCTCATCCCTATGTACTCAGATAATGTGCATATATTCCTCCCAAGTGGACTGTCCCTTTCTTCCACCTTCCATACACTTCCTTCTTCTGTTTGAGTTTTGCCAGGAGCTCCTTGTTCATCTATGCAGGTCTCCTGTCCCCCTTGACTTTTTGCACTTTTGAATGCACCATTCTTGAGCTTGAGGGAGAGGTGATCCTTGAATATTAACCAGCTTTCTTGGACCCTTCTTCCTTCTAGGGCCCTATTGCATGAGATTCTTCCAAGAGAGACCTGAAGAGGCCAAAGTTTGCTCTCCTGAAGTCCAGGATTGTTATCTTGCTTTTTGCTCTGCTTCTTCCTCACAGGATCCTGAACTCCACTCTCTCTTGGTCTCTGCAGCCAAGGTTGCCCCCAAACTTCACATCTTCAAGCTGTCCTTTATTTGTTAGTACAAGGTCCAGCAGTGCGCCTCTTCTTGTTGGCGCCTCCATCACCTGTGTCAGAAAGTTATCATCAGAAACTTATCATCAGTGCTCTCCAGGAACCTCCTGGATTGTTTGTACTTATTGTATTGTTCCTGCAGCAGATATCAGTCCCCCATGAGAACTAGGGCCTGTGATTGTGAGCCTACTTCCAGCCTCATCGACTTCCTCTTCCTGATCAGGTGGCCTATAGCAAGCACCCACAACAGTATCACCCATGTTAGTCTGTTGCTTAATCCCATGAGCTCTTGACCTGCTCATCATCCACTCCTAGGCAGAGCTCAATACATTCCAGTTGCTCTCTCACATAAAGAGCAACTCTGCCTCCTCRCCTTTCTGGACTGTCCTTCCTAAAGAGCCTGTAGCCATCCATRGCAGCATTCCAGTCATGTGAGATATCCYGTCATGTCTCCATAAACACAGTGAGATCAAAGCCCTGCGACTATACGCAGATCTCTAATTCCTCCTGTTTATTCCCCATGCTGCRTTTGTTGTTGTGCAGGCACTTAAGAGAGGTATCCAAGCATGCTGATTTCTTAGAAGGGATGTAAGAGTCTTGTCTTATAGATGCTTCCTTGGATGAATGCCATTGCTTGAGATACCCCCACTTGAGCCCTGTTGTGCTGACTGCATGGTCTCTAACTCTCTGCTTCCTTGTCTTTCCTAGTTTAAAACYCTCCTTACCAAAAATATGGTTCTCAATCATCATACTTAACTCCTTGTAAATAGGGATTTAGTCTACTGGATCCACTGTGAATCCTTGCAGTGTTGTAACACCTTTTTAGTGGGTGTTTGGGAAGGTTGGACTTGGCTTGAAGTTCAGTAAAGTTGAGCCAGTGCTTCATTTCATTTCTAACAAAGCAGGTGCATATTTAGGGTGCAGGCTTAGCATCTAACACCCCCTGAACAGTGARGGCAGGCAGAGAGACATTGAAATAGTTGTCTCTTCCAAGCCTCCTCTTAGTGGTGGTTGAATGCTTAACTAACTGTGAAACTGTGGCTTGTATCTCATTTCTCTTTTGATGRTTAAAGTAACACACAGTCTTTGTAGAAGAATTTCTATTAAAGCTGTGCTCTGTTTCCAGTAAGYATGACTTTAGTTGCTGGTAAGATACTATGAAAAAAAAATGAGTTTAGCTTTTGAAAGGTCTCTTGTTGTTAGAGTTTTCCTTGCAGGAATCAGTGAATGTTACGGACACAGATGTTTCAGCTTTATATAGTGTACTTGGTTTTCTAAAATGTTTTTGACAAAGTTGTGCACCAAAGCCTCTTAAAATCTTCTTCCTCTTTTAGCATACTTTTCCTATAAAAATGTTAGCTTTCTACTCAGCAGTGATCAGAAAGATAACTAGATTATTAGGAATGACTAGTAAAAGATCAGAGAAAGAAGCAGAAAACATCACTGTGCCACTGTAAGTCTATGATGCTCCCAGACATTGAATACTGAATACAGTTCTGGTCATTTACTCTCAAGGAAGATGAAGTTGAATTAGCAAAAATGCAGCTCAGTGATGCAAGCAGAGACTGAATAGAAAAGAACTTCAGCTTGGAAGCCAGAGGCTGGGAATATAAAATCATGAATGGCATGGAAAAGATGAATTAGAAATAATTATTCATGTTTTTTGTAAAATGTGAATGAGAGAGCATCAAGTTAAATATCTAGATAGCTGTTTTAAAATAAACAAAGGAAGTGCCTTTTCCTACTGCATAACTGAAATGTGGAATTCAATGCCATAGGTATTGCTCATGATARAAGTATAAATGTATTAAAGACAGGATTGTTCAAATGTATGAGAGAAGGCTAGGAAGCATTACTCAGTGCAAAAATACACATCAAATCTTCAGCTTAGGAAGTTTCTAAACTTAGAGTTGCTAGAAATTATATTGTTGCTTAATGCTTGGTCTATTTCTTCTATTCTTTTCTTTCTAGTCCTTTCCTATTGTCAAAAATGAGATTATCAGGTTTGAGCTACATTTGTATTTTCCAATACATATTTTCCAGTACATTATAGCTGAGAGATGTGACCGCAATGTATGTAGTTTCTTTTTCCTTGTATGTGTGCATTCTGCTATGCTTTTGCATCACCAAATATTTTTCCATAGGATTAGTGCTTCATTTAGTTGAGCTCTACTACCAAACTGACATGAGGGAATCAGCTCATGGTGGGGAATTCCATATTAAATAGTCTGTTTGCCAAAACTGAGAATTGTACTAGAAAAAGTAAAAAGAAAAAAAAAAGAACCACTACCAACAAAAAAAAAAAACTATTAAAATTATTTAAGACATAAAGAATATGCTTTACAATGACAGTTTAAATTTATTTAGTTCTAAAAAAGACTTATAAATAGCTTAAATACATTCTCTGCTGTGCAAAGACTATTATTAGTAGATCAAAGTGAAAAGAAGATCTAAGTTTTGGAAATTAAAGTTGCGTCATACATTCTATACTGCCATCTTAATCAGTGTTGGTCTGAATTGATGCTGCCTGCCTTGCTTTGGTTAAGAACTCATTTTTGCCTTGTTTCTATCTCGCAGCTTTAATTTACCATTTGAATGTACCTCTTTATTTGAGAAATATTGCAGTAAATTGTACTGGTTTTTTGACTGAAACACKTTGTGTACGTGCATTTTTTAATCCAACCTCACAGGGTTGTTATGACTGATATACTACCATTTGTAAAGCAGTTTAGAAACCTCTACTGCAGGAGCTGTTGGAATGCAATGTAGTTTTATTATTCATCGTATTACATATAAACTGAAAAAGCCATTAAATATTTCACAATGAAGAAGTGTTGAGTAGTGAATTCAATAGTAATGCATTACTAAATGATATGCTTAGAAGAGTATTAGTTTCCTACTAATGCCTAATTTATTTTAATCGGTTTAGAGCTGATTGCTCTCCATCCATTCTGTCATTGCCCYCCAAAATATATGTATGAAATATCTAAATTGATATTTAACAGACAGTAARAAGTTAGTATTTTGATTATGTCCTTCTTGCTTCCTAATTTTTTATTTGTGATATGACCTTAAGTTGGAAAAAATTCTGACAGGGTTCTGCTTAAACCTTTTCCTTATAGTGAAGTCCCAAAGATGACAAAAAGAGTTTCTAAACTCAAAAAGCAGATTTTACTAAAATACTAGAGTGCTTTTTAAATAGAAAGAAAAATGATTAGGTAATGACAAAATAGAAATGAAAAAGGGTTCACTTCCTGCTACCATCTCCTGAAATCTGGAAGCTTAGCCCTTTAAGTGTAGTCAGTTTGTTCTCAATCCAGAGGATCTCCACCTCTGTCTGATCCAAGCGCTCTTTTTAGAGGACCGTGTCATACTAACTCRAACAAAACAGATCTGTCACACGCATCTATTAAACAACAAGATCTATGGGTTAAGAACTTGCTCCTTGTATATACAGATGGTATATACTCCCTTATGGCACTTGCCAAAATCAGATAAAATTAATGAAGCAGGAGAAGCAGAATGTAAAAATATCATAATGAATGTTTGACTACTACCTTCTTTCAAGAATTCTTTGTAATGCCATAATTGAAGCATAGCAAAGAAAGATTTCTTTCTGCAGTGAGTCCTAAATAGATTGCCTTCCTCATCCATACTCATACTTCTTCATGCTAATGTCATTTTGTACCACCTGCATCTGGTTACTGCCTTCTCTATTCCTTTTGAAGGTATCTTGTGTAGGGTGTGTTTCTAAACTAGTCATTAAGGAGAAAGATTCCATCAGAAAATGTAGAATAATAGTATCAGTATTGCTTTGGAGGTACGTAAAGTATGTAAGAATACCTCCTGAAGGAACAGAATGATAATAAAATACATGGAGAATCTACAAGAGGAGAAGTTATCACTTTGAAGAAAAAAGATCCCTAGAGTAGGGAAGACTTGGCTATCCTGAAGTCTTCAGGAAGTGTTGTTATTTATTTTTGGTCTAGAATGTGCCCTAGACAAAAGATCAGGTCCAAGTTATCAAAATAAATGGTTTGATACTGTATTCAAATACAAAAATGTAATTTCAGGTTTTTTATATAATTGTTTTGTTTTGTTTCTTCTCTATACTCARATCTCTAGAGTATGTCCTGCCTAAGTAAATTATATTTTGTTTTGACTTAATAATTTAGTTTCTTAGTAGAAAGAATACTTCTACTAGGCTATTTTTGTAATATTAAATGCATAGAACTGAATTAGATGCTGGTTTGCCATAAGTTGGCTTCAGATGGAACTAAGCTGATTATTCCTGTGGCAGATTCTGTTTTTATAATTCAAATCTTCAGTCTATAATATTTTAATGGAAGTCTGTGTACTATCAGAATGGCATAAGCTAGTGTTGCCTCGAGACTATTCTGCTACAGGATACTTCATTAGACATAGTAAGTCTTCCATGATACAGTTTGACTGTTTACAGGTTTGTTTTAGAAGGATGCTTCTTTCTGACCCTATTCGATTAGTTTATGGATTAAACTATGAAGGTTAATAGATAAGTCTAATATTCCTTTTTTTCTTAATATCTTAACTCTGCAGTGAATTCTAGATTTTAAATTAAAATTCAGTCTTAATGAATTATATCAAAATTGCTAACCATTTTTATTATTTAAATAAATTACTGTCTGTCACTTTGACAGCTTACCAGATAAAATTGAACTTGGTGGCTTTATAAATGTGATTATGAATGAATCTCCATAATTGTTCATCCTTTGGTAAGGACTATAGCAGTGAAATAAATGTAGATGGTAATATATCTCAGTTTAATTTTTCCCCTGTGAATAATCTATGCCAGATCTTTCTAATTCTCTGTTTTAGGTTGAAGACTATATCCTCCCACCATTAGTTTCCTTGGTCTGCAGTCAGAATGGTAAGTATATGGCCACATCAACTACAGTTTTCATGAATTCCACATTTTGTTTTGATTAGATTTCAATGTGGTCACATTCTTGGCACCTTTATTTTCAAGTGGAATGGAGACTCTTCAGCTTGCGATTGCTCTCAGAAACCACATCACTGCTTGTAAGCCACAAGGTCATGGCTGAGGAGAAAAAGGAGAGCCTCAACTCAAACAGCAAGCTTCTGTCTCTCATTAGAGACTCATTGCTGCCTCAGTAAGTATAATRTTGCTATTCTAATGGGGAATAACTTGGTACTCAATCCATTTTGACAGCATATTTATTTTAAATACCTTTTTTCATTTTACCATTTAAAAAATAAGAGAAATAATAATAAACAGCTGTCAGTTTTCTACCCAACGTCTCTTTTCTAGGTTTATTCAGTACTTGGTGATGTATAACACAAACACAACTTCCCTGGGACACTATTTCGTATCTTGGTGATACTGTGCCTCTGGAGGCTCTTGGAATGAAAGGAGTTTCTCCTAGATTTTGGGCTATATTTTGATACCTCCTCTTTGTTTAGCTAATAAAGTCAAAACACTCTAACAGCWGCATTTTTTCTCTGATTTTGGATATTATGTCCTCCTGGAAGATGTTCTGAAATCATACAGAATGACATACTAACTTTTAAAAAGAAGTACAGGATGGATTAATCCTAGGGGTAGTAGAGGATGGATTAATCCTAGGGGTTATTGTCTCTAAATTGCATTCCTTTGCCTGGTGCCCTAAGCAGCAAAAAACTCTATAGTAGAATTGAGGAAGCTACAGCCTGTGGGCCAGATGTGGCCTGGAAATTCRTTTGTATGGCTTCTGGTCACATGAGGCCTGTCATTTCAAAATTACTTACAGGTGAGCATAAATGCTGCTTGTATTTTGTGCATATGCATACTGTGAGCTGATGTGATGTATCAATAGAAGGAAAGAAAGCATAGACACAGCATGAGTGCAGTAAAGGTGAGCCCCCRTTTATTTTTTGCATTATTCAAGGATAATGTTACAGTGTATAGTAATGTGTGGTCCTCAAAAGTTCGTAACTGTATATACTTAGCTGCTCTTAGTGAAGAAAATATTCCCCACCCCTACATTAAGTAAATGGCAGAAGGGTGGAGGAGTGGATGTTGGCTTATGATCAGAAGCACTTCCCAAAAATGAGACTGTTTCTCTTACCAATTGTCTATTGTTCTTAAAATCAGAGGACAGGAGCAAAGTTCTGTCTGTGCAAGATATGAAATCTTCACTTTTCTCTATGCGGGAGAATGGRGTGAAAAGTGAGAGACCTAGAGAGAAGCTTAGTTCCACGCGTTTCTTCACACAATCTTTTCACTGGAAGATATAGTATATATTAATATGAATTAAAACTGAAATTGGAAATATGATTYGAAAGAGGATATACATATTATTAAAACCTATTATGTTCAGATAAGGGCAGACAATTGGACTGAAGAGAGGTAAGTTCTGTCCTTGCTTTGAAACTTAAGYGATTAACCCCTTGAAGATGTGTCCATGTTATACAGTGTTTCTCACTGAACTGGAGGAGGGATCACAACTCCAAACTAGAAGCAAATAGCCAAGGTGCTGCTCCAAACTAATCAGCTCAAGTGAATAGCCAGGCTTTTTGGTTCTAGGCTATTAGGATCCTACTTTTGCATGCTATCTTTGTAAATGTGAATTGTAAATATATAACAAGAGGGGCTTTGCGGTGGCTCAGGATTTTGTCACCTGTCTTGGTTTAAATATTTCCTGAGTCAATTCTTTGGTCTCATCAGTAGAGATGATGATACTTATATTTGAAAAGCACTTTGAAACTATCTCAAGTAAAGAAATACTAAAGTTTGCGATAACTGGAATATACTGGAACTTGGTATGAATAGAATTTTTCTCGAACTCAGGAACACAGGGAAAGAGTATGTAAATCTAGTGACTCAGAAAAAGTTAAGTAGTGTCAGTGCATTTAATACATTACTTGAACATGTAGGCTGAGCCAACTCTTCATAAATATACTCAGCTGTGGAGAGTAGCTAATGAATGAAATAAGGCACAGATGAAACAAAAAACAGAAGAGGAGTTCAGGATTTTCTGTAAAGAAGAGAATTCAGAGAAAAGAACAGAAATGTCAGAAACTTGCTTTTGACTCAAAACTTTCAAAGCACAGTTTTGAGAAACCTTGAAAAGAAGCTAAGAAAAGACGGGAGCAGTTTCTTTGGATGTCAAAGAGACAAGGAAGGTAAGTTCCCTCCCTCCGCCCAGAAGTTTTCCCAGTATGGATCAGAAAGTGTTGATGGGAGATATGAATGAATTYTTATATATTCTCCACAGTTCTCAAAACAGGCTTTATCTGAATGCAGATGGGGCTGGGCTAAACCTAGATAGAAGGGAAGTCTTAGGACTCAAAGTAGCCTACTGTTAAATATAATGTAAAGCACTATCCCAAGAAGTAAGAATTACCACAAACTCTGAGATAGAAGGTAAAGAGACAAACTAGCCTGTATTTGGAGACTGAAGAGGTATTTGCTGTTCAGTCTTTTGTTGCTGGACAAAGGATGGGACAGAATATGATACGGACTGTGTTACAAAAGGACAGAAGGGATGAAATGGCTGTTTGTGGGCAATCTATGTAGCAAAACAGATATTTCAAACCCTTTTAATCCTACTTCTGAAGAACAGAAGAGAGAGGTATCTGGGTGTAATACATGATGATCTATTTAAGGAAGATTCTAATTGAACTCATTTGTGTATGTATTTCATACCTATCAACATATTCCTCAGGTTAATTTGTTTAAATATGAAACTGATTCAGAAAATAAAATTTTGGTCACAATGTCTGAAATGATTATGATTCTATGAAATGTAAATAGGTCTTTCTTTGAGATAAATGCATGAAAAAAGTAGTTACTGCTTTTGTCTCATATTCTGCATCATTTACAAAAGTGGTAATGACATGAAATATCTGTTTATTTGTAGATCAGAATGTTACCTTTCTCATAGGATTTTGATCAAATAAAACAGCATCATTTCATTTAATTTCACTGAAATACTGTTTCCCTGAGCATTTGGTAATGAAAATGGAACTTTCAGCTCTAGAAGATGAATATGATGCAAATATTTTCTATTTCATAGAAATTGAACTATCCATTTTTTTATCATATTTTTCATCAAATTCAAGCGTCAGCTCTCTTTATTTATTAATTTCTTAAAATCTCATTTACACATGTTTCTCCTTTTGCTAGTTCTGGCTCAAATTTGAAGGATGAAATATAATTAGGAATATTACATAGTTTGTCCTTACTAGACTGCTAAGCCAGTTCTGCAAGAACAAAATCTTGGATACTTCAGAAAGTAGTAGATAAAATGTTCAGTCTTTTTTTTAACTGCTTAAGAGAGTTCATATCCCAAAATCTTTAGGTCCTCTCATGATCTTTAAGTCCTCTCATGACTTGCTTACTTGCTTATAAAAAAGATTGACRAAATAAGCCCTTGTAGTTTAGTACCTGGAGTTTACTGAGCTATTATTTCTTTTTCTAAAAATGTTGACACTAATTTAGTTTGCCTTTTGAAGTGGCAGGAAAGCAATTGGATAAATGCATTCATTTAGTAATGGCTCTTAACCAAGGAATTTTTTTTCCCTTTGCAGAAGATTCATAGATTCATAACTCCTGATGGATTCAATGTGTTTATATTAATTGCTATGAAAATAACATTCATTTTAGTAATATATGTTTTCTCATGTGGTATTTGGTTTGATAGATCACTGCAACTTTGCTTAGAAATAGCCTTTACTAATAGTAATCTTTGAAAAACTGGTGTTTTGGGTAAGAGGAAATAGTGTTTTTTTTTTTTTTTTTTTTTTTTTTTTTTACGGAACACAGGAACTACGATGCTAAGTGTTCAGAATAGTAATAATCTCTCTTAGACATGATACCTATGGGGCTTAAAACTGTATATAGTGGACTTCATTTAGGGAAGATAGTGATATGCTTGTAATAAAACAAGTATGTTGCGAAGTGCCATGTTTTTAACTTAGTGTGGCCAAATCATTAAATATTAGGAATTACAATTTTGGAGAGAGAAATCCATGTCTTATGAATGAGTCTGTTTGTTGCTTGGGCATTATTTGAATATTGGAAGCAACAGCAAGGCGTGTGTTGTTTTTCAGCMGCCTGTTTTCCCTTACCAAAATTTCAATTAAGTGAAAAATATTTTGGAATGTTTCATAGATGTTTCTCTTGTAGTTTTGTCTTAAACTTGCTCGCTCCGATTAGACATTGGTTTGAAGTATTTTTATATTGTTCAGCTCCACATTACTTGGAGGATTGAAGAATGCTGAATTTAAAGCAATTCTAAGAAAATACTTGCATAGAGTTTTACATTTTATTTCAAATTTTTAAGTAAAATATTTAAATTGGAGAAAATACTATGTAAACAAAATACATAGCTCAATTTAATAAGTAAGTTTMCAGTCTTTCTGAACTCCTACTACATCTTCTACCTAATATTATTTTGAAGCTTAGTAAATTGATTTTTTTTTTATGTTTCTACTTGCCTGTTAAACATACATACATATTACTGATGTGTCCTTTTATTAATGTTACTTTTGAAGTTAATCTGATGCTGTTTTTTAAATCCTATTTCTAAAAAAGTCTTATTTGCAGACTTTGCATAGTTCCAARCAACATTATATTTCCATTGTGGATAATATGGATATTACGATGTTTGGAAATTATGTGTTTTTAGTATCATCAACTTACTAATACACACACTTTTTTTTTTCTTCTCCCCTCTCTGTTACAGGTATGAGCACATTCTGATGGCACCTGACCCAGTACCAGTTTATGCTCTGAAACTGTTAGTGGCCCTGACGGAACAGAGCCCTGCTTCTGTGAGGTGATACAACCATGCATGCGCTGTTCTTTAGTCTTGTTTTTGTTTTAGTTTAATTATTTTTCACTAGGAGTTAGCAGTAACATAGATGTAAATACTTTTCAAACTGGTATGCTAGTGAGGAGATTTAGCAAATGAACACACCCTCAGAACTCTTGTGCTATTTTTTAGGTGACCATAGTTATTTTATGATTTTATCACTAATATTTCATTAACCTAATTCCATGTTAATAATTTATTTTTTWAAAAAAATATTTTCAATATTAATTTTAAAACATTACTTAAACTATTGTGCTCTGAAGCATATTAGACTAGAGTAAAGGTGGTGTGCGTGGGGGTGTTRGAGTTTAGAGCACTCAATTCACTTCGGAGCTGTTCCATTTTTCTGCAAATAYGGCTAACCCTTTAATGTGTGTTTGAGTGTTTGGTATACTGTGTGGTATATTTGGTATATTTTAAAAATATCTTTTTTAACTTCTCTTTTTATTGTTCCATGTAATAAATTCAGGATACCTGTAGTCATTGTTTAGGCTATGGTTGACAAAAAAGTGGTATAGAACTTAAACCACATTTGTTGGCCYTAATAGGGAAGCACATCTCACGTGTGCACACACTCAGGTATTTCTCTCCCTGAATTTGTGCCCAAGTCATAATGCTAAAAAATGCAAGTGAAAATCRGGTGGTTCTTGTACTTGCYGTTGTCTGCTGATGTTTCTCATAGTGTTATAGTTAAGGAGTCACTGCATACCAGACTATCTTGTTTTGACTGATCAAAATGAACATAGAATGGAAAACATATCAACAAGGAAATCCAATTTGTTTCCTACTGTTTATATAAAAAAAAAAAAAAAGAGAGAGAGAGAGAGCACCCTCTTTTCATCTTCTGAAGTGCTACTGTGAGCAGTGATTTCATATACTRAATAGATTAAAAATGAACTAGAAAATTTGAGATTTTAATCAGTTTGAATACAGTTAAGTGTAATAATTGCATTTTTATTGTATACAATCTGTTTATGCTACTGCAGAATTATATGTATTATGCAAACATAGTATAATTTTCTCTTTTTAGAATAAATCTGCTGAGATCTGAATTCTTTAAGAACYATTTCTGTAACTAGAGTACTGGGTTTTGTGGTAGCACTCTTCCTTTGCCTAATGAATTCTCTYTAATTAAAGAGAATTGTGTAAATTTGTCTGTGTGCTTAATGTAGCTAGACTGAGGATACAGACTCATCCTCACAATCTTCTTAAAGCAAGCAGTAATTTTTTTTCTTAACATTGTTGAGGAGCAACTTTGGAAAGCTAAGAACTATCAGCAATTTTAAATACCAGTATATTTAGTACTGTTATTTAAGGAAAGACTACTAGGTTGCAGGTATTARTACATCTGTAATTGTCCTATTTCTAACATGTCTTACTGGCCCTCTTCATTTACTTTCACAAAAGAATTTGTTTGACAAGATTTCTGAAGAAACAAAGTTTATGCCGTTCTACTAATCTGTCTTCTTGAGCTTCCTCTGTCTGCCAACAGTTTCTGAGGCACTGGCTAATTTCAACTAAATTTTGACAGATGGTGAAGGTGAATGATATATTTCAGGAAGACTAGTGAACAATTAGTTAAAGGAGGAAAACCAGATAAATGCTCTAGTTAACATTAGATTACACTTGATTCTGTTTTGACTTGACAGCTAATTAATCAGTATACAYGGAGCTCAGAATTGTTCCCAGCATATGCTCTGTTTTGCCTTTCCAGTTGGGAACATGGAAAAATCTTCAATTGTTATGATTGGCAGTAAACGGGTAACATTGGACACGAATCCTTTGGGTCCAGACTGATTTAGATTTGTGCCTTATGGGAAAAACTCTGTATGATCTTAGTGATGAGAGTCACTTCTCACTGGGTCTTCGTGGCTTGTCCAAGTTTCTTTCATCCATGCCATCCAAAACCTGGCTTTTTAAGATGAACGTTTTTCTCCTGTGACTTGAATAACTATAACAAAGAAAAARTGGTGGTAGCAAAGGCATTATAAAAAGACAAAATGATTAAATTAATACTTACCTCATTGCTTCTACATCTTTCAAAAATAGCAGTCACTATTAACCATTAATTAGAAGTACTAAAGAATGAATGAGAGGAGTATGAGGGGTCCTGTGTTTTAGTTTATACCAGATRGTAGCTTCTTCTCAGACATGTCCAACTAATGCCTTCCTCTGCCTGCCTGCCTGCCTGTCTGTCTTGTCTTTAATCTTACCATTTTTTCATATTTGTCTCTTGTCTTTTTTTTTTTTTTTCCCAATCTCCTCTTATACTTCCCAATAGAGATACCAGTGTTGGAGGAATTCTTACTTTAGAATTTGAAGAGAGACATATGCACTCTAATTTTTTCTTTGTCTCATTTTTTTCCGACTGATTCTGTAAATCAGCTAACTAGTTGTAATGCCAGAGGAAAAACATTCAAACTCTTTCTCTTTTTTTTGATGCTGCTTTCTGTTTTGTATTGCATCTAATTTATTCTATATGGCAGCAACACAGTAATTCAAGTACTATATTTTTAATGTCTTAGAAACTTATGATAAAATGGTAATGCACTACACATCTGAAATGCCCCAAATATTTAACATTTCTTGAACATTAACATTTTTAAGGAAAAAAAACTTGCAGTTTTTTGCCATTGCTCTATTGTTTGGGCAGCTTTTAGCCTTCTGTGTTGTGGGAGATGTACTATTCTATTACTTTTCAGTTTAGCAATGGAGAATTACAGTGATACCTCATTAACATGTTGAGAACTGGGATTCAAACGTAAGTTTGAGCACAGGTAAGATGGTAGCTGCGAAAACCTTTAATATATTTCAGTGAGCACATTARGGTTCAAACATTTAAGCATCCATAGGAGCAAAACCTTCTTTATGGGAAAGATGACTGTTTTGTTGTTTAACTTTTTCATAATGGATGACAGTATAAATGAGTTTGTTATTTGTCTTAGATACCTATTCTTTCTACATCATAAAATAACTGCTGGCTAATAGAGCCTCATGCAGTATTCCTATATTAAGAAAAATGGCATTATTAGAATGATGAACTTTGGAGAGAATTTGTCCATTGCTTGTCTATTCTGTACTTGACTGGAGGCTAGTAGTCSTAGTTAGGGTGCTACATTATTCTGTAATAGTACTTCTAAAAATATATTGCCCTGTTTTCTTTAAGAATTTTTAGTATTTTACTGGTAGAAAAATTGCAGGTCTTAAAGCAATAAGAGGATTAATAGCAGAGTTTACCTTCAACTACTTTAATACCAGTGATTTTTAAAAGATGAGACTGGGACTAAGGAAAAGTACATATTTAGCTTGAATTAATTAATTCATCTCTGGACTGTTGAAATTTTGCCTTAGATTTTTTTGTTGTTGCTGTTCCTTTATTTCTTTTGATAGTTTGTACTTGTATAAGGAAGTGTTGGAGGAACTGAACTCCTGAATTCAAATTGAGAACAAATGTTTCCAGAAGGGTGAGATCAGATTTAATTATCTGAAATCTGTATTCACTAAAGTGARTTTTTTGCAGTTGTGAATGTAAGAATTAAAAAAACTGACAGTGAGGAAGGGTCAGTGGATTAGGATGCTGCTGTTGGAGTTAAACTTGGGTGAATTCACTCGTGATGCAACCTTCTGTTTGGCAGGAGACGAATCTGTAGTGCCATCCAATCCAGTATATTGTGTTCAACAGTAGGTGCCGAGAGAAGGCAAGCAYACAGTGGTGTTTTCTCCCATGAGTTGTATTTCAGAAACTATATAAAGAAGAGATGGTGCTTTTATAGGTAATAGGAACTGAGGAATCATTTTCATGTAATTTTCATGGATTCAAAAGGATATTTTGACAAATTAAAAAAAAAAAAAAATCTAAAGAAAACCCCCGAAGACAATTATTCTTTATATGCTCTTCACTTATGMTAAGGAATACCTGTGAACACTGAAAGTTAGTTTGGTACCTGCTAGCTTATTTTGATACCTTGAAGATCTTATACTGGAAGAGATGGTAAACAATGAATTCTGTTTGTTATTTGCAAGCCACTCACTACTTCATAAACCTCTACTGTATTTTTTCCTTAGTTTTTCAGGTCTGAACAGTCCGTGTTTTTTTAGTCTTATTCTGTATGGAAACTCTTCCTTTGATCAACCTTTTGGCCTTTCTCTGTACTTTCTCCTGTTGTACTATATCACTTCTGAGATAGGGGTATTGGACTAGAACTGCACTATTCAGGATGCTGGTGCACTATAGATTTATGCAATGGTGTAATAATGTCTTCTGTTCTATTCTCGGTTTACTTTTAATGATTCATAATATTTGACTTTTTTAACTGCTATTGAACGCTTTTTACAGAGCTGTTGTTTATTACTCAGAGCTCTTTATTCCTGAGAGGTAACAGTTGAATAAAAAATAATCCTGAATTGTATAAGTAGTAATGAGCTCAAGTTCTTCACTTTAAACTGAATTTCTCTTCTATTTTTCAGTCACTTGATATCATGCAGTCCTTCTGTGATTCTTCACACCTGGCCTTCATGTTTATTTCCCTAAATAAGTTTGTATCTTCCACAAACTTCACATACTAATTCATCTCTTTCTGGCTCAGTTAGGCACACATGGAACAGTAGAGGTCCCCAAAACATATCCCAGTGTGACTCCTCTGATCAATTTCCTCCACCATGACAATAAACTATTTTTACTGTTTGTTCTCAGTATTTTAACCTGTTATTTATTTATATGAATCTTTTTTTTTTTTGGCAGTTTAGGATTTCCTTTTTTAAGAACTCATATATTCTTATACTTTTTGGAATAATATAAGATACCCTTTGAAAGCCCAAGAATACCCTTTGAAAGCCCAAGAATACCTTATCAACCAGCTGTCCTTTGTCCACTTCTTAAAAGATCTGTAATGGATTAGCGTTACTTTTCATTCCTTTAAAATAAATGCCTTTGCTCTTGTTCTGTGCATACCCATTAGTTCTGTCTTCAGAATAGTTTTTACTCATTGGTCTGGTTTAGGATGTCTGYAGTACCTCGAATTTTTCCCTTGCCCCCCAGTCTTTTCTTAAAAAAAATAATGTTCTTTAACATCASATTTGCTGCCTTTCAAATCTCTGCTGTGAAAGCAGTTTTAGAGAAATAGGTACATAGTGCAGTTAACAGTTCAGGTATTTTGTTTTTGAGTTCCTTTTGAACTCTTGGGTGAGTGCCATCTGGTCCTGGTGATTTGTCTCTTTCATTTTGTTGATTTATTCTGTAACCGCCTTTCCTGACACCTCAATTTGAGGCAGATCATCTGATGCATTCCCTACAAAGAAAAGTGCTGCCCTTAGAACCTCCCTAAGCTCATTTATGATAAAAATGGATACAAATGTACTTGTTTTTCCATTGTGAACTTATAAAAGGGGGCCCTTATAACATGACCAGGCCCTACAAACAAGATCTAAGTACTTAGATTTTTGCAGAATTGACATACATGTATGTGTKTGTTTATTTAAAAATGCACAAATATCATTAGGGCAGAGCTGGACTCAAAATCTTCCTTCATCTGATGATGAACTAAAAAATTAGCTGACAAAGTCATTCTTCTTCTCTGTGCACTAGTAAGCGTCTAATCCCTTCCCCTTCAGTAGGACAGCATCATGTAAAGAAGCAGCAGTGTATCCCTCTGCAGGTAGAACACAGCCTGCTGGGTAGCTAAATTTCCCTGAAGAAAGGAGGCTGGGGTTGAAGGAAAGGTTGGAACCTTTTAAGCAGAAGCAGGTGTTGAATGTGAGTCTCTCTTACATTTGGTAACCATTTTTTTATTAAATACACCACACTTTATTTTAATAAAGACCATTGCATGAGACCATGAATCCTACGTGGTTACTAATACCTAAATCTGGAGGAAAGGATCATTTTAAGCTTTCACATTGGCTAGATCAGTCAGATCCTTGCTCAGTGTTCTGATTATTATAAATCCTATTTTAGGCACTTATTCTCCACATATATCATACAAAGATTTAAGCTTTTTTTAAAATCCTCATGCAGATCTAACTCAAAAATACTTTGCTTCCCAACTAGTTTCTCAACATACAGTTTAAAATAATATACATAGGTATGACTTTAAGAACTGTAAAGGAGAATAAATTAAATAGGTATTTGTATTATTAATAAGTTTTTGAATTTGATATTTTTCCAAAAAGATAATGATGGTCCTAATTGTCAAGTATGACTAAATTTAGGAACTTTTCTGTATGTGGGTTTGTTTTGTTTTGTTTCTTTTAATGGTGGAAATCTTCAGAGGTCTGAAAGATAAGATTTTTACTGTAATACTGGATGGTGGAGCTCTGCCTGCTTAGAATTTTATTAAATARATATGGATGAGGTTATTTTTTAGTTATTTAATAATATATTTAAATAATAAAACTTCTAATTTTTAGAAAGCTTCATGTTTACCTAGATCTTTATTTTCCTGCTCAGGACAGAATTGTTCTTTCATCCTCTTTCAGAAACAGAAATTGAATTTGGACTTTTAGCAAGTTCCAAAACATGCTCTAGTCTCTTACTTAGAGATTCTGCATAGAAAGAACAGTGATAATCACACATCTGAGAATTGCAGTCTCACCTGCAGATTAAAAGCTGAAATGTTGGTCTTCATTTTCAATTCATATTTTAAACCCATTGTTGAATGGATGTACTTAATGGATATGTACAACTTTAAGTCCACTTCAGTAGGTTTTTTTCTCCTTTACGTATTCCTTTTTAAAGGAATTCCTTTTTATATCTAAGAAATGTTTGAGTGCTTCTATGAAGAAAAGGACTTGCTGTCTGGAAGGCTTCCCTGCCTTCTCATGTGTATCTCCTCCTAACTTCAGCTGTTCTTCAGATACTGTGACACCCCTTTTGTCTCCTCTTCTGTAGTGGAATGAGATTTCATAGGAATAGAACTGTTGAAATCACCGTTCATCAACTGACTAAACAAGTAATCTCTGGGTTTTGAACTGGGAGCTTTCCTTTTCTCACCTATTGTCTGCCATTTGCCACAAATTATTTTTCACTGTAATCTGAAGATTCTTTGTTTTGTTTTAATGTGCTTTTTTTTCTCCTTTGGTAAGATGGAATCGTATGAAATCAAGTATGACTTTAGGTAGGACTTATAATTTTGTAGACTATATTTTAAAACAAGGCCAAAACCATGCGATGTCCTTTATGCTGCTTTATTACTTCTTGTTCTGTCATGGTCTGCAGGAGATACAAAAAAAAAAAGTCAAATGAGTTACCTTGAAAGGCATAAGGCACCCTTTACCTTTATTTACAGACTCGTGTTTTTAATGAACTAATTTAGGGAAGAGATACGTTTATTTTATGTTTGCATCATACAGATCACCTTTCAAAACACATATGGATTCAGAATCCTTCATCATCTAATAAAGCACTGGAACTCTGAAGARTAAAGTGACTGCTTTGCCAGCTTGGAAATATTTCATAGTTACTACTAGCGTGTTGATTCTGGCTGAAGTACTTTCAGTATAGTGTATTTATTGTATTGTATGGATAGGTGTAATACTTAAAAACCTTGATTCATAGCAAACTGTTGAAGCACTCATTCCTGCAACCCTTATTTGCACAGTTTTGTGAACATACTTGGACGTAACTATAGAAGGTCCTTCTGCAAGAAATGGGTTGTTAGATGTGGTATTATTTTTTGTTTGTTTGTTTGTTTGTTTTTGTGTGTGTGTGTGTGTAAGTACATATTTTTTTTTGCCATGTATCAAGTCAATTAAAATTGTTTAGTTAATCATATTTTTAGGTTTAAAGAGTTGCATGCATTTTGGGCTCAAATCTCAGTCAGACTTGATTTGAAATTAAAAAACGTGCACTTAAGTGCTGGTGGAAAAATCCAACATGTGGTAGAAATAGCTATCCAAAAGGAGGTTAGGAAATTTAAGTTATGCTGCTGGTTTATCCTAGACTGTTTTATACATCTGGAATATGTATTTGATATTAATGAAAAATCTAAAAATTAACTTTTGCAAATTTTTGTGCAGTTTTTGCTTAATATAATGTCATGGCTGAACTGGACTAGGGACTTATGTTGTGTTTTCTACTTCAAACGTGTCTTTCAAACTCAAACATTTTTTTTTTCTTATTTTCCAGTTGGTTACAATATCTCTTAAGTCTTTATGTTTTTATTATACTAAAAAGAAAGCTAGTTTTTCTTGAACTTCAAACAGCCACTGCTTCAATTTAGTTGAAAAGTTATTAATATACTGTTGGCTACAGATACTAGAGTTGCCAAATTATACCATCACAACCTGGTAAATACTTAAGAAAATCGTGTTAAACTGTGCTAAAACAAAATGTTCTAGGATTTGTAAAGGTTCTAAGATTTACTTAACCTTTATCTGTTCCATTCGAGATGATTAGTGAACTTCATCCTTAACCTGAAGAATTTTATGAGCTGTAACACTTTTTAAAATTAGTTTTTAAAGTTAAGATAATGTGATTATAATAGAAATTCAGTTGTCTAGTTTCTAAACTATAGATAATAGAGTAGGCTTATCAAAAAGTGAAATCATTACTTGAATGTAATTAAATTCACTAAAGGTTTATGAAGAATGCGAAAAACCTTTATAGACGCTTAGAGACATAGTAAAGACATACTTTAAAAAACATATTTTGCCACAGAGGCTTGCATTTCTTTTCCACAGAACTATTATTTCTTAAGCTATTCCTCTTAAGACCCATTGCTTTCCATTCTGATAACATGAATGTTGTTACTCCTGAGCTGATTGGAAAAAAAAAATTGAGATAATGTATTTTCTCAGAACTAAATATCAAAAGACTGACTGACTTTGTTCTTGTTATTCTCTAAAGCCTAATGGTTGGGGTGCTTAACAGATCACTTTTTAATCAAGTTGGTCAGGATGGAAAAAAATCTCCTAAGTTAACCTTTAGCAGAAGGCACCGTAATCCACTAAAATAAAATTTCACGTTATACTTAACACATCAGTACAGTCCCATTTTCCTGAAAATATATGTTTGTTTTTCATTTTTTTTCCAGAGTGGAATAAAGCTGACATTTAAATGTATTAAATCAGTTTGAGCCGAATAAGCTTGACTGCATTTTCAAAAGATTAGCCTTAAATTCTCAAAATTGATACATGGCAATTTTTTTTAGAAACAGCAATGTAGATTAGCATGTAGAATATCAAGAGATAGTTTTATTTGTTATATTCAGTGGGGAGAAAAGTCTTTAAAATTTACAACATGATCACGGAAAACTTGCGTCACCAAAAATCCAGCTGGTACTCAGCTTATAGCATTAAAATTAGTTTCTGTCATTTTGTGCAGGTTTGTGTAATATGCAAAGCAATGTATAGTAATCTTGGTTTGTTTTTTTAAAGATAAGCATAACGAAAAAAGTAGAGGTTATCAACTATGCATCCATATTTAAACATGCCACTGTACAAACTGAAATAAACTGTGCTGTGTRAGTGTCATCACTGCACTATCACTCCAAATATTGGAGTATTTGCAGCCCACAATACAGACAAATAAAAATTTATTATGTACAGAAAGCTAGATTCTGTGTTCAGAGGCTAGAAAAATATATCTGATCTCCTCAGGAAGGATGCTCTTGTAATTCTGATGGTACTGAACCATTAGGAATAGCATTGCCTATTACTTTGCGTTATAAGCCTAACATTTCATAGATAGTCTACTCAGAGAATTAGTCTGTCCCTTCTAGCTTATCAACAACAGTATGAGCTGACGCACTAACTTAGATCTCAAGCCATTGATGTCGAAATGAATGATAAGGAACGAAGAAATAGGACGGCTGAAAAGGGCTGAGTCTACCAGAGTAGTTTTGTAGTTTTGGGGGTTTGATTTTGTTTGTTTGTTTGTTTTAAWGCWGTAGGCAAAAAGAAGTCTGTTTTCAAAGTTAGGTAGAAGCATCTACTTACAGCTGTCAAGAGACCAGAAAGAAAATATGTAGTGGGAATTACTACATATATTTTCCAAGCAAAACATCCTGCAGGAYCTTATGCTAAAGGGAAAGAAATAAAACAGTCTAAATCAGATACTTTTAAGGAACTAGACTTCTCATTATGTCTTTTTAAAGGTGAATCAAAAATCTTATATTCAGTATGGAAAGAAACAGGAAACTTGCATAGTTTCCGTAAGGCGTAGGTTTTATGTTGCTGCTGAATATGCAGAATACAGTTCCAGAGGCTGCAACTTTGTCAGAGAGCTTTAAGCATGTGTGTTCATGACTATAATCCTTATAAAAAGCCCCCAAGCTTTTGCTCTTTTGTGTAGGTATTTGGGGCTWACAATGCATACTGTGCTTTTAGTTTTCTTTTAATATAATTTTTGTACTCTCTTGCATTTACTCTTTTGCTGACTGGAAATCATTTTGCTGACAACATTATGATTTTATATAAAAATGAGGCTTATCTTGTGATTATWGGCTAGGTATGATATATACCACTTGTAAATAGGAGAGGGTAAAACTGAGAAATTGGCAAAACACAAGAACATCTGTTGTGATGGTAGAAAATTGTTTGTATTTTTCTTTTTCTTTTCTTTTTTTTTTTCTTTTTTTTTAATGATACATTTCTTAAATGTAATTTGTGGACATTGAGCAATTTGTAAAATAAGTTGGAGGCAATTTTCTTTTGATGAGGTTGTCAAGTTCTTCCTGGTGTTAATGGAGAAACTTTTTTGTAGTTCAGACCTATCAAATGACAAACATTCTTACACAAATRTGGATTTTGAAGCTAGAAGCAAAATAGGAATCAAATGTGAGTTCTCTTGTCCCTCAACAATCTTGTGTCTGTTGGCAAAATGACTGGGACTGTATTGTCCCAGTAAATTCCAATAAATGTGTGCAACAGACAGCTTATGCTGGAACTGAAAGTAAACCTCTTGCATTTCACCATGTGATTATTGGCTGCAATTGGCAATTCAACTGCTAATACATRATGAGCAAAAAAGATTTAGTACAAATCTTTATATTCTACTACTTAAAAAATATTTTCCTTGAATTTTACACACTGACAGTTATAGCAAATACTCAAAGAAATATGATGTAGGATATTTCTTCTCACATGTKTTTCTTATAATGCTGTTGTAAATTTGATTCTCAAATTCGATTCTTTTGTGCTTATGAAAACTGTCTCCATGTTAGCTTTCCCACCTTCAATGTTAATCATATACTTAGGAAGAACTTTAAAAATACTGTCACTGAATAATGGTGATGTGGACCTCTTGCATGGGTATCTTCATTGCTATTTTGTCTTCCCTTTCTTCCTACTACAAAAATCAGAGCATTCAATGAAAACCTAATTACTCTCTGTCCAACATAATTAGATTAATTTTCTGCCTACGTAAAGGCAGACATGTTCTATGTATATGTTGAAACATATACAGGAACTGCTTGGACACCTTAGTGACTGGACTGGAAGAATAACTCAGTTCAAGTAATAATTAACTCTAAAATAATTTGGACCTCTAATGATAGGTTAATAAATCTTTTTTTTCCTGATGATTTTTATGGTCAACATTTGTAAATTGTGTCTTGGTTTATATTTCTTAAAATCATTGTCTTTGCCTTTGAACAGCTTTCGAGGGGCATGGTATGAAAATGTAGCAATAACGCAAATTTRAAGCTTTCCAGTTTGTCAGTAGATCCTTATTATTTGGGATTCACCAAGAGAAACTAAATTGTTTGGGATGCTAAAAGGCTATTCTCTCAGCAGGAATCTTTCCACTTTGAGAGACAGCTCCACTGCCCCCCTCTCTGCTGTCCCTCTGTGTGTCTCATTGCCATYAACGAGCATATTTAGTATTTTCTGTAGGGTCCTTTTATACCGATCATAAATTCTGCGAGGGAGATGATCTTTAGACCAATTTGCTTAATATACTAGTGGATATTGTCTTTAGTAAGCATTCCTTTTGCCTTATCCTCCTACTTCACTCTATCTATGGCCTAAGTAATGACAACAAAATCATGTATTTTTCCTGTTAGTATTCAGGTTTTACTACTTATTTTTTTTTCCTCCTATCTCAGATCAGTGTTATTTGAGAATAATGTTGGTGATTAGTCAGCCAGAACTATTGCACAAGAAAAGGTGGCTTCAACACTGGGTAGAGTGAAATTGTGAAGAAGGTTATTGTCATTTATCTTCAAACATTTACAAGTTAGTTTCATAATTTTACACTGTAGAATAGTTCATAATTTTGTTTATATGTGTGTGTTTGAAGGAGTTTTAATCTTTTGTTTTCCTCAGGGCATATATGAGGGAAAGTTTCATAACTCTAATAGTGATTTTTAGAAACAAGCTTCTCTGGTTCTCTGGCAGCTAAGCAGACTCTTAAAAGCATCCCCTTATTGTTCCAAAAAASAGTTCTAGTGTGTTGAGATAAGAGAAGGGACTGTGAGAGTCTAAGATAAATTGAATGAATTARTTTGCTTTTAATATAATCTTGTTGTTTGTTTTTAAAATTACACATCTGCATTCTAATATGTTAGGAAGATTCTACTTGTCTTGGGTCAATTTGCCTACGTGACAGAAATACRTTATTCAGAATGGAATCTATTTTGTGAAATGATAGTCAGCAAAATTCATGTTTTGCCTTTTAGTAGTTGTTCTTTTTTGAAGTGCATGGTCATAATGCTGAATATATTTTTTTTTTCAGGATCTAAATTTAAAAATTTGTATCCATGAATTTATTTACTGTATCAGATTGATTTGGAGAAGTTACTGGTTGACCACATATCCCAATTTACTTATGACCTCATGCCACTTCAGTAGCATGAGAATAGACTGCCCACTGGCACTCCAGTTTTAGTTCATGATCCCTAATTAGTTCAAATTCCTGTAWTATGTTATCTTAGAAAAACTTCCTTAAGAATTATATTAATTTCAATATTAGAATTTTGATTGCATTTTGTGATAAGGTCTTTTTTGGCAAATCTAAAACCCTTTCTCTGTTTTATCATCTTAAATTCCATTTTAATACTGTAATGTAGTCATCCAAGCTTCATCTTTTTCCTTTTCATATTTACACTATCAAACAATATATAGCTTTATATGCTAAAATCTAAACCCTAGGTATTAATACAAACAATATATCCTGTCAAATCTCAAACAGTGATACACCTAGAGATTCACCACAAAATTGTGGTTCTTGAATTCTTCCTGTTCTCTGCAAATTATGTCTCAAATTATTTTCAAAAATTACTGAGTAAGTATCTGTTGTTTAGAATTCTGGCATTTTGACTGTGTGTTAATCTTCCAACCTTTATTCCAGTGTCTCAATTTGATAATAAAAACATTTGCACGCTAGTGCAAATTTGCTTTTTAGTGACAGATCCAGAACAAAAGTCCAAGTGTGAAAACCAACAGACTGCAATGCAGCAAGATCTAAGGAGCATGAATTCTTAAATTGTTTATCAGGCAGGAGTCAAAATCACATTCTTTGTCTGTGTTTCTGTGTTGGGCTCTTTTTTAGTGAGGTATGTAGTTTGTTGCACTGCTGTCCTTCTAGAAGAGATATTTATTGTGTATATTGAGAAGTGAAATATAGACTAACTGGTAGTCTGTACTCCAAATAGATATCTGTGGCTTTCTTTTTTTATAAAAATTTGTCAGGATTATAACATAATATGTTGATTTTTGAATAATAAGTGACTTAAAAAGCTTAGGTCTCAGTGTCCTGGGAAATGAATTGCTCTAAATTTTTATGGTAGAAATTTGACATGTTTTCATTGGCCAGGGACAACCTGCCGTTGTAGGTACATGCATGTAAATCATACCTATAAGGGAGGAAAACTGCCATATGTCTTGTATTTGAAGAGAGAACTTATCAAAATGCTTAYTTACAAAGATGTCATTGCTAGACTTTTATTTAGAAAAACAAAGTAGTATCYGTATTTAATTGTTTTGCAAGTGACACAAGATGGGAAGTTGTATTGATTGCACTGTATATTTTTTCTACCTTTGTGTRTTACCCAGGTGGAACACATACAACTGAAATATTCATCCCATCACTTTTTCAACAGACAAGGAATTCTGCATAGGGAACAATGTGCAGATATTCTTTGTGCCCAATAAATAAGGAGTTAGTCTTATGCTGTCTCCTCAATGCTGTCTTCATTAGCATACACCAGAATTATTTATGTGAGGAGTCAATTCAGTGCAGTATAAATTCATTCTTCTATAAGGTACTGCCTTTTTCAGGCAAGTGCTGGGAAAAAGAGCTTAAACTTTACACCAGAAGTCATGTTCTAAGGCCCTTAACCTCAACAGGAAAAATAGATGCCTGGGACTTTTCTGAAACCTTGCCTGTAACAAAGGACTGTCCCTCTGTCCCTCAGTAGGCTTGCATTTTGCAAGAAGGCAATTTAAGATGTCTTAGGAAAGTAGATCTTGCATATTTTTTTTTTTAATCAAAAAGTGTAGGCTTCATCTCATTCTGAAAAATGTTAAGTATTTTGATCATACTGATGTGAGTCTTACAAAAATTGCATGATTAGTTACTTTGAGCCACTGTTGATTATACAGATATAGATTTGAATGAGAGGAAAACCTGTGAGTAGTTTGATATTTAGAATARTAATTTATTTCTATGATTATGTATATTTTCCAAGCATGTGATAGGATTTCTTTTAAAGGAAAAAAAGAGAGAGAAATGTCTATGGAGTACAAAGCTCCTTTTATTTTAGAATGTGGCCATTCTRTGAAATAAATTCAGCAGCTAAACTTCTCTTTCATCAACTTTAAGACTTTTCCTTCTAGAACACTTTAAATGTCAAGTAGCGATGGAGAATGTAATAATGCCATTCTTTCTYTTTGCACATGTACACAAAATTGGGATAAATCAGATTTAAGCTTTGGTACACAAATGTCTTAATACATATCTTGATGTGACTTCATACTTCAGCTGAGTTATAGGCATATTTTCTTTTAAAGCCTGCAGCTGTTTCTTGCTTGAAGCATAAAAGTTTGCAGATGACCTTTAAGGATGGCCATCTTGGCTGTAGGTTTGTCTTAACTTATCTCAGCAGAAAATATAGGTGACTTTGTAACTCTGTAACAAACAGGACTGCTTGTAGTTTTTGAAACCAGTTGTGTTAATCTTTGCCACAAAAGAATTTTTCAAGATTTTGCCTAGAATAGGATTTCTTAGTTATTCTTGCTTTTCTATTATACTTTACTGACAATTTGTTGTTCTCTTAAATGCTGCTTATAAAGCAAAGTAAGCAGCTTTTCTCGATTTAAATAATTTGAGTATCCTTCAAGCATAAAAAGTTTGTGCTGGCAAAACTGAGTTTTGTCAACATGATTGCTACTATATTAGTTGCTTTTTTTGGGGGGGGGGGGAATCTGTGGTGTTTAAAATGGTATTTTTTTACATCTGGGTTTGGTATACCTATTTCATCAAATTCTGTATTATGGGCTAAGCTTTTGATTAAACTGGTAGATTTGGCCATGGAAAATGACATTCCTGTAAAGGAGATTTTCAAGTAGCACTGAACTATCATAACAACTCTTTTTCCTGTCTACTGTCCTGTCTCTTATGATCTGACTGGGTCCATGTTGCTATAAAAGTCTGCTTCATTATTGACAGGTGGCTTGGGGAAGATCAGCTTCAAGTTACCCTAACCCATACAAGGAACTTACTGGGGCTTCCGTAACAGGAACTTTTCTTCGACTTCATTAGAACCAAAATTTGTTCTTAAATTGAGGATTCTTGGGCGTAATACTTTTATTTTCATGAAAATCCTTTCCTCTTTTAAAATATGTTGTGTTGTGAGGTATAGCTTGGTTGGGTTTTTTGTTTGTTCTTTGTTTTTTTTTAACACATTTAAGTATGTAAGAAAAATTAACTGCATTTGGCTGAACAAGGCTGTTACGAGCTACATTAAACATGTTCATATAGGTGTATACAATTACGTCGCTATGTTATGAAATGGTTAGTGAATGTATTTTACTGTTTCTAGTCATTTGCCAGTGCTGTCCAGCCTAATAAATCTTCTTATACTAGAAACAAAACCAAATCAAATCTTTGTATAGATTCCATATGATCAACATTATTATATTTCAGTGAATGTGGTGAGTAGAGAAATAGCAAAATAATATGGAATAAGAAATCACTTATATTTAACTTGCATGTGACTTGTAAATAATTCTCAGTTCTTCATCAGTATGGCTGTTCTATTGAAAAGGATATCTTTCATTCTTTATTACTGTATTATGCTTCCTTAGCATAAGATTTTTTTTTTTTTTAGCAAGTATGGTTAATTAGAGTTCTGATAAAGTATGTGATCCTATAATTCAGTTTGTCATCATAGTATATGACATGCACTTTATTAATAAATATAATGCTTTTTGAGTTTTAAGAATAGAAAAAGCTGCGTAAATTTGAAGTAGTATTGTTTTTGAGAATATTCATTCTTTTATATGTGAAGATATGTGTCTGATTTTTAGTAGGAAAATGTAACTAAGTTATTTTGGGTAATTACTTCYGAGAACTTCTAGGAGAAGTGTCATATGTCATATATGTCATATGTTAAAGCCAAGAAGGTAGTTAATGGAGCATACATTAAAAAGCAAAACACAGCATATTTATAATTTCACTATGTGCAATGTAGATCTATTAGTTCAAATTATTTTGTACTGTATGTTGACTGTTTCATAGCCTTTGAGTTTCTGAATTTTAATTAATTTCAGCCATTAAAAAAAAATTAATTTCCTTACTGTTCCATTCTCTTGCATCAGATCAGTGAGACAGTCCTAGAAATAATTTCCAAAGCAGTATTACACTACTGTTTCCAATTAATAGCTGAAATGGAGTTCATTTTTTGAGAGCTGGTCAAAAGCTGAGGGTCTAGGTCATGGATTTTAGCAACAACTTTTGTGCTCCTCTGCTCCTTTTTGGCGCTTTAGTRTGTTGAATAAGAATTCAATGCTCTCTCAAAATAATTTTTAAAACATGTTTTTACAGCTTTATTGAAGAAAACCACCTTGTTCCTGTTCTTTTTCAAGTCATCTTGGTAAGAATAAATTTCAGTTTTTGTATGGTTTAATATATGTATTATATCTCTCAAATCAAGGCATGTCTATTAAATCTAATAGACATGTTTACAAGTCTTTGATGAAATGAAGTTGAGCAATACAAAAGAATTTAGTACAGACAAAAATGTATGTGAYTCTCACCAACTATTTATGTGTAAACACTTTTAGAAAGATTTGTCTTTTTTGAGCTATATGAAGGTCCGAACAAGAGAATCATTTCATATGATTCTTATTTGGCTTACTCAAATGACAAGGGCCAAAAGAACATTTGTTTTATTTAACAATATCAAGCTGCAGTTTGATTATGATGGTAATCCTCCTTCCCACTCTTCATTCATAYGGAATTTCCATCAATGTGAAATATTAGGGATATTACTTTTGGACACTAACATGATGAATTTCCATCACTGAATAGAGATCACGGGGGGGGGGAGAAAGTGGTGATGGGTTGCAATTCTGCAATGTTGAGAAAAAGCATGCTAGTGAAGAAAAATCTATGGGATAGTTTGAGATCTGGATACTGTGCTGTCTACCAGCCCTCTCAATGCTAATTTCTAGGATCTCTTTTTAATATGTAGACTTGTATCAGGTAAGTGTTCTGTTATGTAAGCATGTTCTTGAATACTAAATATGCACGATTTTTGCAGTGCAGGTAAATTGCATAGTTATTGTATYATTCTTGAAATTCAGTCTTATTCAGGGTATATGTTCATAAATGTGATCGAGTCAAGTTTGAGTTTTTTAAATTTATTTTCACCTTTTCTCTTCCTTTGCAGTGATCTATTTTACTGCCTRTTATTATGAATCACTTTAACACCAGATATTCAGATAAACCCTTTTTTATTAAAATTACCTCTTTATTGATGAGAGATTCTTCTAGTAGAATGCAGAACACAACTCTTATTGTATCTAACGTACATATATGAATGTACAAATCTGAGAAACTCCTCTTCTGACAAGCATTAACGATAAAAACAGCTTTTTGTAAAGAAATAGTATTGACTGAAGTGGTACTTACAGGTAGTCAAGTGTTTCATGTTAATATTCTCAAGTAGCTAACTAGTGTTTGAAACTTGTCCAAGTGTTGGAATTTTGAAGGTTTACTCTCAAAAATGATTAATAAATATTTTTAGTTTAGTAGATAGCTATGAGAATATGAGGATGATCTCAAGCAGTGAGCTCTAGAAATCTGCCCCARATTTTGAAGAACTTTTTATAACTTATCTGTAGTTGATATGTGAAATGTATGTATGTCATGGTACGTGAAAGTGGAATAAGCTGGTCAGCTACAGTCAACCAGAACTACTCTTCCCCAGCCCCCGATGCACACAGTTTAATACCTTTTTAGAGAATAGAAAGTATCTAAGCTGAAAACTGTATATGACTGTTAGTTAATAAAAATGAAGTATCTTAAAACTGTGTAGCTATCTTGGAGCTTGTAGTTAAAGTTGTGAGAGGAAAAACCTTACAATTTTTAGAGAGAGAGAGAAAAACTTCAACATGCTTTTTTTGAGAAGAACTCCTCTATTCAGCATGTATRGTAGTTTAGCTCCACGAGTACACTGCCTACTGGCTGTGATTGTGGCTGGCCTGAGGGATGCAACTGTCCCTAAACGGGAGTGCTACTCTCCTTACCTTTCTCYTGTTTTACCTACAGAAGAGTAAATTCAGGAAGGGAAAGATAGACAATTGGGAAGGCTCAATAACCAGGACTAATCAGGGCATTAGCACCTCTTGGTTTTGGAGCCATGTAGGTRGCAGTGACTTTTACCAGCAGGGTCAAACAAACTAATGGAAGTAGTATGTTTGCAAGTGAGAGAAAAAGGAGCTTGAGATGCAGGAATCTTACAGCTCCAGGAGAATTTTCAATGCAGTCCAAAAAAAGAAAGTAAAATGAAGGTAGGACTGCAGTACGAATAGACAGTTATCTAGTTATAATGTCTAATGAGGTCAATAAAGATGCAGTGAGTATATCTGCATATGTTTTCATATGCACAAAAAAGGAACCACATTGACAATATATGTGAGTATACACAGAGCAATATGACATTGAAAAACAGAAGGAAAGCTGACATAATAATGTGTGAAATTTAAATGGTGTGAACTCTCTCTGGTAACAAGCTTAAAAATAATGAGTCAAATTCCAAGATGATTTTACAAGTTAGTATAAGGTRTAAACATAATATACAGATGATCTTGAAGTAGAAGAGATGATAGGAAAAGTTATTGTGGGGTATATTGCATGTTGTACTTGCTACTTTTTTTGCTACACTCTTAGCATTCTATTTGTAATAGTTTGTACAGTCTCAAATMTATGAACTATCTGAAAAATCAGTATATTATATAAAAATATTCTTTTTSACTATCATAATACACTATCAAAGTGAATTTTAAATGGAATTGGAAGTGTTTTACTTCCATATTTCTAAATTGTTCATTCATATTTGTATTTTAGACTGCTACAGATATTTTTCTAAGTTAGTAGCATTAAAGTTGGTCTATGTACTATTTTCTAGTGTATCTTCTTTTTAATTGGCTCTACTGTACCCACTGAGGAGAAAAATTAATCACAATTGAAGGCCCTGGGCTAAAAAAACCCMAAAACCCCTTCCACATATCATAAATGTTAACTGGTTTTTCTTTAGGGTTGAGTCTAAACTATTGCATATAAAAGAAATTCTGTATGACTGGTGAAATTATATTTTTCTGCAGATAAATTTTAAATATAAAGCTAATGATGCTAATGATTAGAAGCTCAGTGCTATTTTTAAAGTCCACTAGTCAATTGTGTGCCTATCTTATTAAAGTCTCTAGTGTAAGTTTTAACATACTAGCATCCCACTGACCAGCTTCTACTTTCAAATGATGTTTGCACCATCCTGTATTTTTAAAGGTCAGTGATCACATGAGATGTGAGGGAACATAGATGGCTTTTAATGAAGCATCCTTTTAATGAAAATGCCTTTCTAGTAAGTCTGAAAGTCATGTTGGTAGATGATCCCTTACTATTAAATAGTATTAACGGATGGCAGATTTATCTTGGTGTCTGAACTGTTTAATCTAAAGGTACAACTGTAATTATTATTTTGTATTATTGATCTATCTTTAACACTCTTCAATATATGTATTACATGTAAAACTGCTGTGACTGGCTAGGAGTGGATTTCTTATAATCTATGAGGCTTTCTTAAAGTGAAAATACCAAAGTACTATTGCAACTGATGATTTCTAGAGCAAAAAATTTGCTAGCTTTTAAAGAGATTTCATATCCAAATATGGATTGAGAGGAATTAGTGAGAAAGTGTTAGACCATCCTGAGATGGTCTGACATTCTTAGAAATTTGAAGAAAACAGATTTAACACACTTATAAAAAATTTTTATAAATAGAAGAATACTTTAACAATGACTATACCATAGTATTTTCCAAACTGTCAGATTGCTTACTGATACATTGAAGTTTCATGTCAACGTTCAATAAGATACTGTGTTTATTCTTTTCTTAATGTGAAATATGTGTTTTGAGATACTGTAAAAGGATCATACTGTATATGATTTCTARTTTCAAGAACTAAAATACAGCTCCTCTGGTGGAAATGTTTTTATTCTATTACTAACTTGCTTAAGCACTTTGATTTAAGGGTGAGATGTCTGAGACTACTTACCTTTCTTAATTTGCTAACTTAATAAGAGTATATGCTTAGAGATAAAACTTCAACATAAAAATGCCTGCACAAATTTATTTCCAAGGATATGCATATTGTTTCTGAGAAATTTTTAACACGCAGCAGAACCTTACATTAAAAAAGCCTTTTAAAAAACATATATTTTTTTAAAATTATTTTGTTGTTGATCTTTCTGTCAGGAGTTTCTGAGGAAGAGTTGATATATCTGCATGTTTGTACATGTTTGATTAGTGTTGAATCAGGCTGTTAATCTATTATGGTCAATTGTTTTCCATTTGTATTAGCACTGTACACAGAATGCACTCATAACAGTTTTATTTCTTGATGCATTTCTTGACATGTTACTATAAACTGCTTAATTGATCGTAACAAAATATCAAATATATAAAGTAGTGCACTTATAATTTATAGTATTTCAAACTTCTACTTTGACTATGTGAGGATACACCTGTATTTTTGTGTGCTAAGTATCAGGATAGACACAATTCATCTCTAGAAGCTGAAGCTATGAAGAAGAAAGTCAGGCCTACTTCATGTAATTATAGATGTAGTCTTGGATTAAATTCAGGTCTTTGGATCTGTAATCTGAGTAAAAAACTTGTGTGAGGAATAACAAGATGGATTTAAGACAGGCTTTACGATCCATCAAACTGAAAATTAGGAAGAAGATGCTTTGATGTTTTGCATTGCTCTTTTTATGTTGCAGCAGTGTGCACCTTAACATATAGCATATAGCACAAGACAAAGTTGTTTGCTTTGCAGCAGCATGTTGGCTATACTTTCCTTCTCTAGTTCAGAAACAAAGCTTCTTAGTAAGAGTCTTTTAAATGATCTCTACCATATGAGCTTCTAAATCTCTGAATTTCCAATTTTAAAAATGTGCACAGACATAATGACCATATTTTCTGGGGRAAAAAAATGGAAAAGAGTACTGGTAATGGTCTTGACATGATGCAAAATGTTTAAATTAAACTTACAGATATCTAAAATTGTCAGTGAGTACTGTAAATCAGTATAGATACTCTGGCTTGGCAAATTCCAATCTGTTTTTACCTGTGTAGGCAAAGCTGGCAATAAGGATTTAAAGCCTTTTTTGGTACAGACATTCAGGTGTATTTGGGGGWCATTTTGTTTTGTTTTTTTTCTTGTCAAACACTCTCTTCAAATATTAAAGACAGATTTTAAGTTACATGCACTACTATTTTACAATCTCTTTCTACTGTACATTTTGACAGTTTTCCAAGGAATTGGATATCTTGTGAATATTTGGGCTTGCTAAGTGTTGGGAAGCAGTATCTCTTTTAGCAGTAGGACTTTTAACAAGAGTTGTTTCTCTCTCCCCCCCGCCCCACATGTCTGATATGCATGAAATCTCTCACAAGCCAAAGATGCACTGGATGCTTATAAATGCTGTCTTATATACTCTTATACCTTAATAATTTTTTTCTATTTCTAATGCTAGGAACATGTAGCTGTATTGCTGGTTTTATATCACCCTTGAATTTTCAAGATGATTTATCTCACATTTCCAGACTTGTTTTAATTTTTCTTTTTGTGCCATATCAGTGGCCAAGAGAGCATGTCCTTCAGCACTAGGATAAGGAGTGCGAGATAGTGAGATTGGTGCATATGTCCGTCTCTGGCATAGCTTACTTTGTTTCTTGCTGTCCAATCAGAGTGTTATATGATATTTTCTAATTTGTAAATATCTTAACATTTTAAAAGAAAAATGCTTTCTACTTCCTTCTGTGTAGTTTCAAGTTTGATTATTTTTTTGATGTGTATTCATGTTGAGTACTGTTGTTATATAGCTTTGTTTGCATCATCCAGGCTAATGTAGCAAAGTAACAATGGATTTCCATATTCAAGAGGGGAAAATGTCTTATGAAAGATGACTAGGAAAAAAAACATAAAAATATTTTCTTCTGCTTAGTATTCGTTACCTGACATTTGTGTAGCTACTAAACTAGGAAGGATATTGTAGTTGTAGAAATAAGACTACTTTATCATAGGAATGCTTTCAACCATGAAAAAATTAATACTAACTGTGTCATATCACTATGTTCAACACTTTTGGGTAGCGTACAATCTAGTACAGTGGAGGTGAGCTGGTATAAAATACTTCCAAGTAGAAATGACAGATGCTAAAAAATGTAACAGTCTGGAAAAAAAGTAGAAAAAACAATTTGTTCATTTTAGTGGGGTTTTTTTTGTTTGTTTGTTTTTTTTTTGTTGTTTTTTTTGTTTTGGCTGACATAATGACCAGGGTGGGTTTTTTGTTTTCATTTTAACTGTTCTGAATACCCTAATTCTATTTATACATCTGTGACTGCAAGAGCATACTGATAGCTCTTGCAACTTTCTATCTCTTGGAGCATTCATTTGTGGAGTTGTGAGTAGCTCAGAGTATGAGGTAGGCAGCTGAACCTAAAAATCTAGTTAACTAATCCTTGCTACAAGAGACAGGCTTTTTCTACATTAGCAGATTGTATGATTTAACAGGATCAGAACTGTAAACTGAAAAAGTTGGAAGCAAGTGCTCAACAGGCRTGCTATAGCAAGAGGAGGACTAGGGAAAATGTGGGCCCACTACTGAATGGGGCGGGGGCCCTGGTGACAAGGGATACAGAGAAGGCAGAGTTACTGAATGCCTTCTTTGCTTCAGTCTGCACTGCTAAGGGCAGACCTCAWKAATCSCRGAGCCTGGACATRAGGGAGAGAGTCTGGAGAAAGGAAGACTTTCCTTTGGTTGAGGAGGATAGGACTAGAGACCTTCTGGGCAAGCCTGACATCCACAAATCTGTGGGCCCAGATGGAATGCACCTGCGGGTACTGAGGGAGATGGCGGGTGTTGTTGCCGGGTCGCTCTCCATCATCTTTGAAAGGTCCTGGAGACCTGGAGAGGTGCCTGAGGACTGGAAGAAAGCCAATGTCACTGCAGTCTTCARGAAGGGCWAGAAGGAGGACCCAGGCAACTATAGGCCAGTCARCCTCACCTCCATCCCTGGTAAGGTGATGGAACAGCTCATTCTGGATGTCATCTCCAGACATATGGAGGAAAAGAAGGTGATCGGATCAGGAGTAGCCAGCATGGATTCACCAAGGGGAAAATCCTGCTTAACAGAACTGATAGCCTTCTACGATGGAATGATTGGCTGGGTATGTGAGGGGAGAGCAGTGGACGTTGTGTACCTTGACTTCAGCAAGGCTTTTGACACCATCTCCCATGGCATCTTCCTACATAAGCTCAGGAAGCTAAGGACACTGAGGTGGATTGAGAACTAGCTGAAGGGCAGAGCTCAGAGGGTCATCATCAGTGGTGCGGAGTCTGCTTGGAGGCCTGTGGCCTGTAGAGTCCCCCACGGCTCAGGACTGGGTCCCATCCTGTTCAACTTCTTCATCAATGACCTGGATGAGGGGACAGAGTGCCTCCTCAGCAAGTTTGCTGATGATACCAAGCTGGGAGGAGTGGCTGATCACCTGAGGGCTGTGCTGCTCTTCAGAGAGATCTGGACAGACTGGAGAGCTGGGTGCAGAGGAACCTCCTGAGGTTCAGAAAGGGCAAGTGCAGGGTCCTGCACCTAGGGAGAAATAACCGTAGGCACCAGTACAAGCTGGGGGCTGACCTCCTGGAGAGCAGCTCTGCAGAGAAGGACCTGGGAGTGGTAGTGGATGACAAGCTGACTATAAGCCAGCATGTGGCCAAGAAGGCTAATGATATCCTGGGCTGCATTGGGAAGACTATTGCCAGCAGGTGGAGAGAGGTGATCCCGCCCCTCTACTCAGCCCTGGTGAGGGTGGAGAGAGGTGATCCCGCCCCTCTACTCAGCCCTGGTGAGGCCTCATCTCAAGTACTGTGTCCAGTTCTGGGCTCCCCACTACAAGAGAGACATGTTGCTACTGGAGAGAGTCCAGCGTAGGGCTACAAAGATGATCAGAGGGCTGGAGCATCTGCCCTATGAGGAACGGCTGCGAGAGCTGGGCCTGTTTAGCCTGGGGAAGAGAAGACTGAGGGCGGATCTTATCAATGTGTATAAGTACCTGAAGGGAGGGTGTCAAGGGGACAGGGACAAACTCTTTTCAGTGGTGCCATGTGGCAGGACAAGAGGCAATGGGCAGAAATTGAAGCACAGGAAGTTCCGCCTGAACATGAGGGGGAATTTCTTCCCTGTGAGAGTGACAGAGCACTGGAGCAGGTTGCCCAGAGAGGTTGTGSAGTCTCCTTCTCTGGAGACAGACATTCAAKKCCCGCCTGGATGCAACCCTGTCTAACATGCTCTAGGTGACCCTGCTGAGCGAGGAGGCTGGACTAGATGATCTCCAGAGGTCCCTTCCAACCTTACTGATTCTATGATTTTATAGACATTATATTACACTAACTCTAAAGGATCCAATGATTCGAGTGCTTTGAGTTCCTGTAGTGTATTCCAGTTCTGTTTCATCCAAAGGGGATCCAGTTCATATGTTCCAAACATACTCTGCGTCTTACCAAAGCATAGCAAGTGCGATCATCAGGAGGTACTCTACAGAGTGTACGTATGATCCAAACTAAAATGCCAATATATATGCATCCTTAGTGAACTTTTTCCTAAGCTTTTTTTCAAGACAAAAATACAACAACCGCATACGATTAGTCCTTTCTGAAAGTATTAGAAAGGAGGATTGATTCTTGAAGTATAGTATAGATTAGGACAAACATGTCTTAATAATGTCTTAAAAATTCTCCAATTTTGGGGAAACAACAAAATGTGATAGTGTTTGTGAGTGGAAAAAAAACATACCCGCTGCATTGCTCTAAGCTGTAAATCTCTYTGTATTTGCTGAGTGATGTTATTTAGGATCTAATCCTACAAGTTTTTTCTATCAATTGCATTAGTTTTCATCATGAAAGGATTTAGCTGAGTTGCAGGAAGTCATGAAAACACATGAATACTAAAGCAGATCAGTATTGGAAATTCCCCCTCTCTGTTTTCTTCTCCTCCCTCTCCAACCCCACATTTCTGAATTACTGCTCTCAAAATACTGCTTTGTAGCACTGTTGTATAGTGGTCCTTTAAGAAAAATATATACTTGTTAACCTATTAGGGAACATGTGAGATTTCCACTATTTGTAAAGTTAATCAAGAATTGGCACTAGTTATCTTAACGTAAAGAGGTGTTTGGAAACTAGTTGGAGGAAATTCATAGGAGTAAAACTAAAACAAATTTAAATGTGACTGAAAGAAAATTAAATACGCATGTTTTGACTAAACTTATATCAGCATAAATGTCAGCAAGTACTTTAAACTGCTGTTGCAAAGAAGATGTAAAGTTGCTTTAAGTAATAAAATGAAATTAAGGTGATATATCCTCCTTTCTTTTCTAAAGGAGGAAGGAATTTTTATTCGAATGAAATAGTCTATTAAATAACCTTCCAAAATAGTCTGTGAAAACCTCTTCTATTAAGACATTTAGATCTAGAGAAAGCACTAATAAGCGCATCCTGGAAAAGAAAAAAAGTTGAAGAGCAAGAAAGCAGTTTATGAAAGATGCCAGTGCATCTTTTTGACGCATAATTTCTCTCCTTCCAAAAAAGATCTGACAGAACTTCAGGCAGAAGCAGAAGAATACTTTTATTATTGGTTCTGAGGCAGATGCAAAGTTTCATCTAAAATGAAATGAAAGCAAGCATACTTAGATGTATACTATTACCTGTCTTTTTAACTGTTTCACCTTTAGAGCATTCATTTGTATAATATGCAAAATAAGTACTAAGAAGGAAGATGATACAGTGTTTAGGAGCAGAATTATACACAAGAGAAGCAAAATCAATTACTAACTAATTGAATATGGAGTAGTCCATTGTAGTTTAAATTGTGGTGCTAAGCATTTCCATTTTTTTTCTCTGAAAGTCTGATATCCTTTAAAAATTTGTTGCTTTCTCATGCGAAGGCATGTATGTATGCATTTATATACACACTCATACACATATATCTTCTTACATATATATATATATATTAAGGTGTATATAATCTCTCTCTCTCCCRTCTCTTCTTCTTTATATATAGAGAGGGAGAGAAAGAGAGAGGAAGAGTTGAATATTTGCTGTAAAGGGGCAATGTCATTCTTCTACTTGTCATTAATGATGTATGTCACCAGAAGCAGGAGTGTGGGTGCAGGGCTAACTGTTACCAAAGCCTGCCCTGAAACTTGGGTTTGCATACACTTGGTGTATATATGCTCTACCCTCTCAGTTCTTCTGCAAATGAAAAGTGTTTTAATACCTTCTAAATTTCCTGATGCAGAGTTTCCTGATGAAGTTTTTTTCCATCTTCAACTGTTTTATTTTCATATTCATAAATCTGTTTAACATTTGTATATTCTTTCATCACACTTGATTTTTTTAGTGAAAGTTTTGTACATAATCTTCAGGATCTTGTGAGTGTCTGTACAATTTAAATCTTTTTGAGCTTTTCTGTTACCCAATATTACTTTCTTTCAGTTGAAATTGAACTCCTTTTCAAACCTGTACGTATTCTCAGGTATTGTGCAATTTGTTGGCTGTAAACAGTCCTAACTATGCATACGCAGTGATGAAGTCTGTGTTAGCCATTATTGCACAGGAATGGGGTTAGAAAAAAGCACAGTTTAGAAAAAAAAATCTGTTTAATGGTTAGTCAAAGGAGCAAATTGAATGTTGTGAACCGTGAGGGAAAGAAATACAGTGCTAAGCAGAAAAATGTTATACTGCTCTGTGCATTTATGGTTTCCTATCTCAACAAGGAGAACTGCAAAAAGCACAAAGAGTCTCAAGTGATCAAAGGCCTGSAATGACCGCTGTAATGAAATTATTCTTCCATACTAGAGTATTCCATACTCTAATCTGGGAAGGAGATTTTTTGAGGGAAAGCTATGATAGCTTTTAAAGTCATGAGCTGCTCATAGAAGGTRCATGGGGAACAACAGTACTACTCACTCTGTCTTCTAATGTAAGAACTATATTTAAGAACTACAGAAAGCTAAAGCTAAGAACTGAATATTACTGGCAGTTGGTATCTTAAATACTAACAAAAGGAGATACTACTTTCTGCAGTATTAATTTCAGCTGTGAACTGTGCCATAAGGTACTGTGGATGTTAAAGGTTTACTTGGATTCAAAAAGAAACTGGGCAAATTAATGGAAACACTGCACTTACCTGTCAGTTAATGGTTGGGCAGGGGGAAGGACTACAGCTCTGGGGAGCAGACAGGCTGCTCTTTCTCATAACTGCCCATATCTCATGGTCAGCTGCTGTGCAGCCCTGCAGCCTCTTGGCCCTCTCTGGGAGCCCACACCGCACCTCAGCCCATCACTAGGTTGCAGATCAGGCTGAGGGGGATGTGGAGAGCTTGTGCAGAGGAGGGGCTGTAGCAATGTGCTGCAAAGGTGTGAAATACAGGTGCTGTTCTGTCCTCCTGCTGTGTGAGGACAGGAAGAATCCTCGCTTACTTAATTCTAATATGTGAGGCTTCACAAATCTAATGTCATGTATGTCCTTTAGTCCTGTTATGAATTAAAATTGTGGGGTRAAATCCTGATCTTGCCATTATTAGTGTGCATTTTATGGGAGATAAGTGGGTCATAGTTTTACCCAAGGTTTTTATTGATGGTGATTAGTTTCTTTATTTAAATATTTCTTTTCTTCTGTAGCAACAGTATTAAGGCAAAATCTCATTCATTCCAAACTTTGTGTTTGTCACTCTGATTAAGACTATTCTGTAAATTTATAATCTTTTGCAAAGCAAATGTCAAGGCAAAGAGAAAGGAAAAATAGATTTTTTTCTATTTTCCACATTTAAGGAAAAATAGATACTGATGTAAAGCCAGGATGCTTGCTTCTGAGAACAAGAATTATTGCCCATGTGATTAGAATTTTACTGTGACATTWCTACTGTTCTGTCAAATGATTACAGCATATCTGTTGATCTCATCTAAATAAATATTTTAAATAAATAGAAATGTGGCAATTGCTGACTGTACATCTATTGCCCAGCTGCATTCTGATGGCTAAGATGATAAGAGGCTATTTTGTGACTCACAGTTACCATCCGTGAATAGCTTCTGACTGGCTGAGGTTCCATACKATAGTTTTGAATTCTGGTCATTTGTCTAGAATTCTGTCTGGTTTGGATTTGTTTATATACAATACATTCCTTATGTTAATGTCATCTTGAAGAATTCATATTGAGGAATCATAATTAGATGATTAGATGCCAGTCTTCCATGAAGTAAAGCAATTTAAATCTTCATGCTCTACTCTTGCCTCTCTGTTCTTAACTATGGTTACTTATTTGTCGGCTTGTATATTTAGTTTATGAACACATTTTGTTTTATAAAATGTTTTTTACAGGCAAATTTAAAAWTCATTGCTGTGCTAAAATAAATTTATAGTTAAATATATGCAGAAAGATTACATCTACCATGATCCAGTTTAGTTTACTTGCTTTAACTTTCTAATTAAAATTTTAAGCAGTGGCATCATCTCAGAGTCAGCTGAAATTGTGGTAGTCTGTATTTTTTCTTCTGCTTGTCTTTCTAGTCTTCTGCTTGTATTGCAAAGGTCAGTTTCTGTCCTTGTTTCCTTTGGGCAGGTAGTTCTTTATTACTCATGTGAGTAAAGGAGATGAAATTGTGCCCTGTAACTACTATTTTTTCCCTCTTTTCATTTACTTGGCTTCTTTAAAACTCCTGCCTACCAAATAAAATAATTACCTGCTCAAACATCATGGTATTAAGTGTGGTGGCTGACAGTCTTCACGCTGCAGCTTTAGCTAATAACTGTAAATCAAATCCCTGTGGCAGATAATATATGCACTGTTTAGTGGATGATACTGCTTTTAATTTTCAATTGGTATATTATATGATTTGATATGGAATTTGGAATGAAATAAATTTGAATACAAGGATSAAACAGAATTGAATTATTTTAGTCATTTGAATTTAGTTCCATTAAWGTTCACAGTAAAACTTTTGGTAGAGTATGCACCAAGCAAAAAGGACACGTACGTGTGTTGATAGGTCCTTTCGTTACTGCAGAGAGTTAAGGATTATTCTATAAACAGTTCAATTCATTTGTGAAGTTCCACATTTGTTTGGCCTGTAACAAGTTCTGGAGTAGGATTTAAATTCACTACACGTAGCTATCTTTAGGGCTCACATCTGGATGGCATTGCAGGAGCATATTGCTGAAAGCAAACAGCCTAGCACTTCTGATGGCAACAATGGAGTCTGAGAAAACGCGAGATGCCTGAATAGGATCCCATTAAGAAAGGGGGAGCGAGAGGGATGTGTAATGCAGTCCATTTAACGTACAGTKCTCCAGAGAGCGAAGTGGGGATTATGCCTGCTGCCCTTCTTATTAAAGACTGATAGAGAAGATGCTCACTGGGTGAATGATATCTCCATAACAGACGCTCTATTACTCATGAATACGTTTCTAATTATATCTTAATGATCTCAACCACAAATAGAAAAACAAAAATCTTTGTCTCCCTGAGTGGTTACCTTAGTGGCTGCAGGATTGGCAAGGTTTAGATTATCCGTCTCCTCTCACTAATCCCAGGGGACTTCATTGTGAGAAATGAGACTTGTTTATGATGGGGATTTAAATTGCTGTAAAAGGTTATTTCAACAGACAGTTGGGAAATCATAATAATATAATTTAGTGAAAAGGGGAGCTAGAGTATGCTTAATGAAACATGATGAGATTTAATTTTCTTGCTATTTCAGTCATTAAAGGTACATTATCCTTTCTCCAGACTTCATTTGGGCTCTTTGCCATCGACTCGCTTTTTAGTAACAGAAACTTACATGTTCCATTAAGATATGAAAATGGCTAATAATATTGTACTCTCCTGTCCCTTTTTTAATTTCAGTTTCCAACTTTTCAGATAGAGTTTTAGCTCTTTCCCTCTTTCAACCTCTTATTTCCTCTCATATGTATTGTACACATTTTTCAGTATGAATAATTATTCAAGGAGGACAAATTGAATGGAGTGATAGAAAATACCGATATAATTGTCTTTAATACCTGCAAAATAATTTTTCATTGCTCATAATAAACTAACTTCTTCACTTATTACTAGTACTCACCTCCTAACGAAGTTAATGTTTTAATCAGTTCATATAAAATATGTTTCTATCCTATCTTAAACCAGTGGTCCATTTACTTTTACTTTCTTAATTCTTTTCTTCTTCAGCACAGTGACAAATTATATACCTTTGTGTATGTGATAAAATTTCCTTCTGGCCTCTAGCGATAATAAATTTAGTTCCTGATGATATTTTATTCCTTTTCTCTTAGCATCAAAGTACTACTTTTATATTAAAGTATCCAGTTCCTTTTCAGGCTATCTGGGTTCATCTGGGAATAAAAGCACTTTTCACTGGTAGACAGTGTGGACAGAGCAGCATTATCTTTCTCATAGGGAGCTAATTAATCATGGTTTTCACATGTACTGTGTTGTCTGAGGGAGGAGGTATTGGGTTATTTAAATGTTTCACAACATTATGCAACTTCTGGTGTAGGTTTCACTGGGGAAGGCCTCTTCAGATCAAGGTGGAATTTCTGCTTGGGGTGGTGAGRGGAGACAGAAGGGAGAGGCAGGTCTCCAAACAGAGAGTAGCCTGTTAGTTCAGAATGCGCTAGGGGATTTTGCCAAGTTCAGGTCCTTGTTCAGAATCATAGAATCAGTAAGGTTGGAAGGGACCTCTGGAGATCATCTAGTCCAGCCTCCTCGCTCAGCAGGGTCACCTAGAGCATGTTAGACAGGGTTGCATCCAGGCGGGAATTGAATGTCTGTCTCCAGAGAAGGAGACTGCACAACCTCTCTGGGCAACCTGTGCCAGTGCTCCGTCACTCTCACAGGGAAGAAATTCCTCCTCACGTTCAGGCGGAACTTCCTGTGCTTCAATTTCTGCCCATTGCCTCTTGTCCTGCCACATGGCACCACTGAAAAGAGTTTGTCCCTGTCCCCTTGACACCCTCCCTTCAGGTACTTGTACATGTTGATAAGATCTGCCCTCAGTCTTCTCTTCCCCAGGCTGAAGAGGCCGAGGTCTTGCAGCCGTTCCTCCTAGGGCAGGTGCTCTAGCCCTCTGATCATCTTTGTAGCCCTACGCTGGACTCTCTCCAGTAGCTCCATGTCTCTCTTGTAGTGGGGAGCCCAAGTACTGCAGGATCACCTCTCTCCACCTGCTGGCAACGGTCTTCCTGATGCACCCCAGGATACCATTGGCCTTCTTGGCCACAAGGGCACATTGCTGGCTCATGGTCAACTTGTCATCCACCAGCACTCGCAGGTTCTTCTCTGCAGAGCTGCTCTCCAGGAGGTCAGCCCCCAGCTTGTACTGGTGCCTACGGTTATTTCTCCCTAGGTGCAGGACCCTGCACTTGCCCTTTCTGAACCTCAGGAGGTTCCTCTGCACCCAGCTCTCCAGTCTGTCCAGATCTCTCTGAAGAGCAGCACAGCCCTCAGGTGATCAGCCACTCCTCCCAGCTTGGTATCATCAGCAAACTTGCTGAGGAGGCACTCTGTCCCCTCATCCAGGTCATTGATGAAGAAGTTGAACAGGATGGGACCCAGTCCTGAGCCGTGGAGGACTCCACTAGCCACAGGCCTCCAAGCAGACTCYGCACCACTGAGGACACCCTTCTGAGCTCTGCCCTTCAGCCAGTTCTCAATCCACCTCACTGTCCACTTGTCTAACCCACACTTCCTGAGCTTATGTAGSAARATGCCATGGGAGATGGTGTCAAAAKCCTTGCTGAAGTCAAGATACACAACRTCCACTGCTCTGCCCTCATCTACCCAGCCAGTTGATCACTCAGAGGGAATGGCTAACTGGATTTCCGAAGCTCAGAATATGTATCTTGACTATCAGGCAAGATGTTATATTGTCATCTCTCACCATCTCCTGTGGAAGTTGCTGGACTTAGAATGAGGAGAAATAGAAGAGCTTCAGTCCTTTACACCTCACATGAACACGTGAGCCATGATGGGGTAGAGATAGTGTGTGAAGCTGGGGAGTAGACTAATGCAGAATGAGAACATCTTTTGAAACTTTGAATACATGAGTTCATTCTTTTGGRGCTTTGGGGCCATATGGTTCCCCCCACTTTTTTCCCCCCCCAGGAGATACCTTTCTTAACAATAACCAAAAGCAGGAGGGTTTGAATTGAACCTGTACTCACAAGAAATCATGTGTCATTGACTGGAATATATCTTTGTTGTTAACTAGAATTTATTTCTATAACTCACACCAATTTTCAAACCTTTGTACCTAAAGTTAGTTTCCTGACTTGGTACGTAAGCATCTATATAGAAATGACTGATATGGGGAGGATTATGGTGGAGGAAGAGAGTATAATATGTCATTTGGAGATTACCCTGGAAAGACATGCAAGTTAAAATAAATAAATAAATAAATAAATAAATAAATGGTGTTCAACACATTGATAATAATAAATACAGAATAATTTTCTCCATCTTTTGAAAAAGTAGTAGATCTTATTTAGAAGAGCTTCCTGTTTGCTAATGTTAATCATTCTTGAATCTGTCTTTGATCCATCTGTTAATCTGCTATAAAAATAGCATAAATTATGGGTGAGATCATATGTAGCAGCAGTGAAGATACTTTTAAGTCACGGCAGCTGATACCTCTTTGCAAATGCTTATGTGAAGGAAAATTATTATTCTTCCCTCATATTCCTGAACATCTGAGGTAGGACCAGTTTTTAAAGCCTAAGTTGTCCTTTTGCTCCTCTTTGAACTGTGCGACTTGAGTTCAAAACAACTGAGAGTGAGAATTTCCAAAAGTGGCATTCTCCTTGTGCTGGGCAACTGCACAAAGGATGCCTCAGGGAATGCTGGTGGGATAGTACCTGACACTGTAGTGCTGAATATGTCTGTGCCATGAGTTTCTCAGACTATCTACTGCCTGACACTGTGTAGATTGCCACTGTGGAAACAAGACTCTGGATATTCAAAAATTCATTGTGCTATATACTTTTTTTGTACTTGAGAGAAACAGTTTCTGTTTTCTACCTTTTCTTTTGGGGTTGGGTGATGAGGACAGTTAGTGCTTTAGATCTATAACTTTTATTTAATTACAGTTGCTATGTGAAAAGGTGGGTGTTACCACTCAAGTGACTAAATATAGATACCGTTTTAAATTGACAAGAATAGTAATCTATTAGCACATACAAGTTTATATTATGTCAGTTCCACCTTGGAGGTATGATTGGAATTATTAGTGTCTGTCAGCTCTGTTTTCTTTCATGCTCCACTTTACTTCCTTCTCATCAGTTCCTGCTCAGATGCAGCTTCATAGTTTAGCGCCACTGCCAGCTGAAGAAACAGTTGCCTTCAAGTATCAATGAATTCCGGTGGCTGGAGGATATAATTCCTGCTGCTGATGTTGTGTTCGTGCTGTCAGCGTTTTATAGAACTGAAATGGGGCTGTCACTTTGTAAGTATTTTGCTGAATTACATTCCTGAAATACTACCTACTAAAGTTAGCTTCATCAAGTTCACTTCTTATAAGGTCACAGAAGAGAATAAGTATTATATGCAAAACAAAAAAAAAAAGAAAAAAGAAAAAAATTTGATTCAGAGATTAAAGGAAAAAAATATTTCTGTCTCAGTCCAACAAAACCAAAGATATGTATGCCTCCTTTGGTTTTGTACAGGCAGAACTAATTTACAAACAAACTCTGGAGTCTGGAATCTGCCGCAACATTCTAGAACATTTTAAGCAAAGAGAAGATACTGTCATTAATTTCAAAGTTCTGTCTCTTTATTCACTGAATTTCTTTCTGCTTTTTTATTTTTCATCCTAACTAAATGCCATTCCTTTTGAGAAACAGTAATAAAGGAAAATCGCGTTACCTCACGCAGACTTTGATTAAAGAATAGAGTTGGTGGCTCATCAGGTAGACAAATGTAGGCTGATGAGCAGATTGGATCTTTATTGGAGATAATTGAATCACTTGTAGATACAACAGGAATTAAGCTTACTGTAAAACATGTTTCTTGTATTTATATATAGACAAAAACCTCTCTACTTCTTTTTACTTTTTCCCCTTTGTTCCAGTTCAGAACTCATCCAGCCATAAATTCAAACTGTTCCTTCCAGATACTCCCATGTGTGGTTCTTAGTACTGGACTTGTTTCTCTGAGAGCTGTGAAATTTTTGGTGGCTATGAACACCATACTTGTTAGGTTAAGATTTTGCAAATACTTATTTTTGTATACTAATATTACTTATACTCTGGATTATTACTTATACTCCACATATACTCTAGAGCAGGTTAATCCAAGGTTTCACTATGGCAAGCAGGCACAAAGTTAGGGCTAGTATGTGTAGTAGGCTCCTGCTAATAGGTAGGGTAGTATAGTAGCAGGCTGTAATCTTGCCTTGGTGACAAATTCTGAACCTTTGCCCCAGCATCACTGTTTCAGACTGCTCAGCACATTGGATTTCACTTTCACCCCTGCAATTTCTATTCTAGGAGTTCATATACACARCTTGGAATAAGGAGGAGGGACATTCATCCTTACATTCTTGAACGAGTGCCAAGATAACACRATGATAAATGGGGTGCATGAGTGTGTTAGGTTGTATACGTACTATTTATCTGGGAACATTAACTTGAGGTAGAGTTGAGAGTAAAGATGATATAACAGTAATTTAGAAGAAAACACTTTACAGAAATAGTTTATCCATAAATCCTAGTGCTATATGTCACAGAGCAATGCAGCTAAAATATTGACAAATCCAGGAAATGAAAAACATTTAATCATTTGAATTTGATTAAGTGGTTAAGGTGTGCTAATGTTCATGATCCTAAATCAACCAGTTAAAAAAAAAAAAAAAAAAAAAGAAAGAAAAAAAATCTGAATCTGCCATCCATGATGCCCTGTATTCAGTGTTCAGTCATCTGGAAACAACAGTGCTAAAATGGGGAGGAGGTTGATGAGTTGAAAGGAAGTCGTTACAATTTAGGTTCGGGGCCAAGCAAAAAGTTGTTTATTGTCTTCCCTTGACCATGGATCACTGAGTAAAGAAAAGTCTTTCCCTATACTATCTCTGYAGAGTGTATTTGAATTTCAGCCTTAACTCTCAGCATTAAAGTTAATTGATAAATGTTTATTGACTATAATAACACAGAAAATACTTGAGCTTTGTGACAGTAAGTAGAATTATTTAGCAATTATTGATTTATATTTATTAAGCATATTGTTTTGCTAAATGTAGTTTTTATTTATCAATATCAATCAGTTTATCATTTATCTTGCCTTGTCTTTCCAGTGCAGTAATAGGAATGCAGTTTACTTGGAGCATAATTGCTTGTCTATCCAAGCTCAGGACAGGTACATGAAAAAGATACAATCTTTCTTATGGGGCAATAATACTGGCTGTGTTACTCTTCAGCACTCTTCAACCAGTCAATGSATTAAGTAATATTGTTGTCTCTCACCTGTTTCCTACCTTGAGGTACGGTGCCTTGATATCAGCTAACAGAAGATGTAAGTTTTTTTGCCACAGAAATAAGTTGAGTGGGAAAGGTGTGGGACACCCATTCAGAGTAGTAGTGGTACTCTGAGCTGAGTGAAATGTTGATGGCTGATAGGAGCAGTCTGGTGAGCATATTTGCTTTCTAAATCTACCTCTCCTTGGGAAAACACAAACTCCAGAGCAATTATAAGGAAGCAGGTGTCCAAAATTGAGATTAACATGCTGTCCTAAGAAAATCTTAGCTAAAAAGATAAAGGTGCCTAATGCCTTTCGGAGTAGGAATTACCTACTTGGTAAGTTCCTAAACTCAAAGTCTGAATCATAGAAATTAAGTTAGAAGTAATTAATAAAATGACTTAGAAGATGTCAAAATGTAATCATTACTAGACTCATGATATAGTTTGGAAYAGTCAACAGATGCTTCCTTTTAACATAATAGCTCCTCATTTTTTTCAAGTTTTATATAATTTGAATAAATAGTAATTATCAACATTTTCTGTTGCATTGACAGACTGAGAAAAGATAAATGTGTGAAAAATAATGTATTTCAAACTAAATATTATTAATTGTTTGAAAGTAGAAGGTATTAAACAAAGGGTCAAAACAAAAATTAAACAAGAAAAGGTGTTTCTTCTTGRTACTTTTGACAGCTTTAATATATTTCCCCAGAATCCAACTGAATTCTGGTAGAGAAAAGCATGCTTTTCTCATTCAAACAGGTTCCAGTTTTCTGTATTTCTTAGCTTTTCAGCTTCCATTAACATGTGTTGGCTAGCCCATGGCTGCTCATTAAACACCTTTCTCTCCAGTACTATTGAGTTTTAGGACAGTCTATGAGGATAAAGAATAAAACATTAAATTTCAAATMGACAGGGACAATGGATGCTTTTTCCACCCCTTGCTGCATCCTCAGGAAGGGTATTTCTGTTTGGATTTCACAAACTTCAGTAGGCAATATAATTACTGAGTCAGTCTCAATTTCTGCTTTTGACTATTARTTTAGCAATTAATTAGCTATAGTAAGGGGAGCAGGTTCAGGGGTAGACAAGACAGAAGCCAGTTCCCCAACAGTTGATGATAAATTAGGGAACTCGCCTAGAGTACAGGAGACCAGGGTTCAAGCCCCTGTGCAGCCCAGTTCTAGTGGACTTGAAACCAAATTTTCAGTATGCCAGCTGAGTGCCCTAACCTAGTACCCTCTTCAGCATTTGTCTCTTTCTATGATTTTTAACTACATATTCCATTCTGACTCCCTCAAACCTTCTCCAATCAAAGTTTTAAATAAGATCCTTTGGATGAATTTAATGAATCTATGTTCTCTAACTTAAGAATGTCATTAGGAAATTCCCCAAACTCATATAAACTACTTTCCTTGTAATGGCAAAGAAGCTGTTTTTTTGCATCAAAGCAGGGTCTGTCTGGAAAAAAGATATCAATTGATTGGTATCTGTCATTCTTAAGTTAAGGACTACATTTCCATTGATGCTGAAAATTCAAGTCTGAGAAGTGAGACTTTTGCCATGGGAATTTCATGGTTTAATGKTTGATAGCTGCTTCCAAGTGACTTTGCTGTACAAGTGCTTCACTCATACTTGAGACTCTCCAAAGCATCTGCAAATTGTGGAATTAAGCATGARCTTACTGCTGTGTTGGTATCAGTTACTTTTTGAGCTTTATTGCTTCAGAATACACCAACATGAAAGATCTTGTCACCCTTGAAGCATCCTTTATATGAGGAATTTAATAYCTATGTAAATTCTCTTCAGTCTTGAGCAGATTTTTTGTTTAAGAATGTGCTGGATGTTATTCACACAGGCTAGTTTCAATGTTAGGGAAGCTCATTTCCTGTATCTTCCAGCCTAGGTAAGGTGGAAAAGGGTGTTTTTTTATAGGGAATTATTTCAGTATTCTCCCTGTGAAGGAGCTTGTTGAAGTGTCTTCCTAGAGAGAGGAGTCTTCTCAGGCTCCCTCTGACAGTAAAGAAAATGTGCCTTTCTGAATGCTTTCTGCACTCTCAAAGCCATTTAGGAGCAAAAAGATAAGCTTTAAGCTTTCGTGGGTRCCAGAATTCTAGGTACAATGCTATATGAAGAAGAAACAACATTGAATTTGGAGATTTGTTGTACAATTGTTTTGCACTTCGTCTATATCAGTGAAAATAAGGTTGCATAGCTGGTTATAATTTTKTGTGTTGTGCTGCAACAAAATTGATCCTGTGCCTTTGTCCAAAAATGGTATATAAATTTCACTGAATTAAACCATTAATTTCATGTTGTTTTTGCCAAGATCACTGATTCAGTGTAAAGCTTTTATGCTAATAGCTTTTTTTTTTTTTTTTTTTTTTTTTTTTTTTTTTTTTTTTTTTTTTTTAAGAAACCTCAGATAAGTATAAAGGAAAAGAAAGGACAAAAAGAAATTCTTGCTCAGGATTTGGGACCCTGGTATTTTATGCTATAAAAATATACATTAATACACTAATATCACTAATATAAAAAGTGCATCAATATTCTGAGATCTTTTCTCCTTTAACCATGTATAAGATTGTATTAATGACATGCCTTTGTACTGTTTCCCTTTTATAACTTTGAAGGCTGCCTACCTCTCATTCTGAACGTATTTAGCATTCTTCTCTTTGTATAACTTATAAATCTCATGCTTGCTGACATAGGGCAGTTTTGTAATCCTTATTAATTTGCTACTTAAAATCCCCCTTTTTGGAGTAGCGTGACTTTTTTTAACTTACACAAATTGAAACATAAAGTGTTCATCTCTGAGAAGGAAAAGTTGTTAACCACTTAATAGGTTAGAATATAGCATAAGAACATGGTTTTTGTTCACAGTGCTTTGCTGGGGTCTGCTCTTTAGAGTTCTGTTCTCATAGGATTTGAATGCAATAGAATAAAATGAGATGAGAAGGAAAKAGAGAGCCTATTTATATTATCAATTCTGAATGTTTGGCTCACAAAGAAGCACTTGCATGTCTTGACAGAAGCTGATTTTCTGAAAGTAACAAATATCATCTTTTCATTCTATACAGTCAGCCTTCTGTAGAGATCTGTTTGTTGTAAATATTGCCTTCCCTCCTTATGCCTCATTAATTCTGACTGTTAATACTGCTACAGTTAGATGCATGTCTCTAAGATAACAAACTATTCAGGGAAGTGAAAAGGATGCAAGAAATGAGTTCCAGGATAAAAAGAAAGATTKTTAGGTCTCTGAAAATCTGGAGACAGACATGGCCAGAGAATGTACTTGTAAGTTGATGGTTGAAATGTACTTCTCAAAAAATGTCATTGTGAAATTTTGCATTGCCTACTGCAGTGGGATAAAAGAAAAGACTGACAATATTGCTTTCTGTTGATTGGTACTTGACATGCTAGGTATTTATTAGTGCTATCCTTTCTCGTTCATTACTCCTTAATAATTATTCTGTAGTTCTGTTTCCCTGTCCTCTCTTGACTTTTCCTAAACACTATGTGACTAAGAATATGTGGGGTTTTTTGGTGTGTGGTTTTTTTGTTTTTTTTTTTTTTTTTTTTTTGTTTGTTTTTTTTGATTTTGGTAGTATTCCCCCCATCACTATCCCAAAACCACGGCTATCCTTTCTCGTTCATTACTCCTTAATAATTATTCTGTAGTTCTGTTTCCCTGTCCTCTCTTGACTTTTCCTAAACACTATGTGACTAAGAATATGTGGGGTTTTTTGGTGTGTGTTTTTTTTTGTTTTTTTTTTGTTTTTTGTTTGTTTTTTTTTAATACTCTAACAGGAGGTTTTTACAAACTTGCAAGACTTCTGATTTTATAGTGTGGACTGAATATATTACTGTTGTGATGCATCCAAGAAGCATCACAACCATTTCAGAAATCAGTTGCCAGATTAATAGCTGTTTCTTATTATATGACCATACCCAGAGGAAAATACTTTGAATTATTAGTTCTGTTAGAACACAGCTGTTGAAAAGGGCTTTTTTTTWWWAAAAAAAAGGAATAACAGAAGAGGTGTCTTTTGCAGAATGTTCTTTCTCCTAATTTAGATAATCCATAAGCAAAACAGTATTGCGTTAATGTTAGAGGTCATATTTACACACTTTCAGTTTATGCATAACTGGTCTTACGCATCAGAAGCAACAAAATGTAAAGACTTGGTTAGTCAACTATTTACACATAGGTRGATTAACTTTGTTTCTCGGTTGACTTTCTCTTGTCATTGAAGAACAGTGCATATACTGTTGTGAATGTCTCCTACAGACTGTAAGCTAATGATATCAGTTTTGTATAAAAGAGTCCTGCTATTACATCTAGAAAGGTTTCTGGTCTTCTATTTCATATATACAAAGTAATAAAATATCTAAAAATAAGCTATTTTGAATGCAATATGCAGCTGTGTTCTTGTTAAAGGTTCTTGTTAATAGTCAYGCCACAGAACCTCAGGTAGATAATGGAATCCTTTAGCAAATATAGTTCACTTTTATAACTTTATTTTTTCAATAAATTTAGTGTATGAAGAATCAAGACGTCTTGTTCCATCTCCTTAATTATCTAACTTGCAGGTCATGTGTAGGCTTGAGAAGAGGAGCCCCCGGTACAACTAAAGTTTAAATACTCTGATTACATTGAATGAATAGTATTAGTGCACTATGTATTAGGCCTTAGACTTTAGTTATAGCATATCTCCAAAATTAGCRTTTAGTGCATTTTTGTTTTCTGAAATCTTGGATAAATGACTAGGAGGCATGTATATGAAATTTTCCAAATCAGTAGCTACTTATCACAATTGCTATCTGTTTTTGTTATYTAAATTATAATTAAAATACTGTAATCTGCTGGTGCTGTTCTAAGTTCTGGTACACTAAAAGGAAGAGAAATGGTGACTTTAAACCACCAGTATCTTGCTGAGGTTCACACACCCACCTCGTTAATTCATACCCTCTTACCTAACTGGCTATAAAAAATGATTTGACTGATTTCATTTAGTAACATACAGCCCTTCAGAATTGGAATGAAAAGTTTAATGGCCTAAATACAGTGCAGTCCTGTTTGAAAAGCCTGATTTATCTTCTSTGCTGCTTTTTTTTATACTAGTATTTCCTTGTTATGCCCTTGGTATTTCATAGCTGTCCTTTTTAAGCTCTGAAGCAATTAGTTTTGAGAAGGCTGATTCTTCAGGGTCCAGTGCTTTCCTGCCTTTCATATGCCAAAGCTGTACATTTTAATGAAGTTGTTTCATCTGTGTTGCCAAACACTAGAATTTTGCTGCTTCAATTCTAATTATCTYTGCTGGCAAATGCTATGTTTTATTAAAGCTGTCAAGTACGCTGTTCATTAAATGTCCACAGTCTGTGGTGCCATGCACACAAATTAGATCAGCTTTGCTCCTTGATAGGTTATGAAGAAGTTAAATATTTTTATATAAACCTTTAAAATCTAGTCTAACAGCGATCAGTGATGACTTAGGTAAGCAAAGCATGCCTGTGGCTTCTTGAAATCTAGTATCTTGTCACAAACCATTTTTGATACATACATTAAWATTCCAGTAATCCAGCTGAATACGCTGTTTGTCTGTAAGATTACTTTATTCATTAAGAGACTATTTCCATTCCTAAAGATTCCTACCATTGCATCTTGAATGCTAGTTTGTATATTACGGTAAGATAAGTTTTGTTAAATATGCATTAATATATGCAAAATACATTACTGTTAGCCTTTCATTGAGGGTTGTATAATATAATTGATCTTCACTAAAAGCAAAGATGGCTTTGTTTTAATGTTACTAACCTGGTGAATGCAAAAGACTGCTATGGTAAACAACTACCAGCTTCCCTTCTATAATTGCTTATTTTGAAAGAGATTTTTATGGCAAGATATTTATGTGAAATATATGGGACACTAACCTCAAGATGACAAAAATGCACTTGCAGGGAAAATAATTTGAGTCCTCTGTCATTTTGGCACAGGTAGAATTTTTTTGTTATTATTTTTGTGTTTTCTCTGGATCTTTCATTATCTTGAATARTACAAATAGTCAATCTTACTGTTTAATTTATTGCATTATAAATGTTCTTTAAGAGAATTAATCAGATGTTGTGATGATAGCTAATCAGATGAACAAATTGTTATCTTATGAAAAAATGTTTTTCTTACCTTTCAACTATCTGTAGGAAGTAAATTTCGATTTATTTTTAGTAACATGGCTTTATGGCATCACTTCTTTGTATTTGTTCCTTTATCTTCTAAAACATGTAATATTTATACTTTCCAACATAGGATTCAAATTTATTAGGTTGTATTTTAGACCTTCACAGAAACAGATATTTATTGTGCTCTTTACTGAAATCATAAATGMTATCTCAAAGTGCTAATTAAAAGAACTTTAGGATACTTGGATATATTTTTTTAGGGTTTGGTAGGAAACTTCAGGTCCTTCAAAGAGCTGTGAGCTACTCTTGCTCATCTCTTCTCCTTTTGTTCCAGTTTGGAGAGCTGTACTACAATCAGATAATCCTTGTAGCCTCGAGGTTCAAAATAACTATATTTGTTTATATTTCTTTATCTATTAGCATATTATGCTTTATTAAGTATGTTTCATGGTATTTAGAAAAAGTAATAACATTTAATTTGAGTTTTTGAGTGCAGAAACAGAAACTAATAATCTCAGAGCAAATATCTGAGCCTCTGCCTTCCAAAACTTTTCATTCAGCAATTAAATACTTAAAGGAAAAGGTTTGTTTTTTACATAGCATAACTCTTTACACYACTGTGACAGAGCACCCTCAAAAATAGAATTGAAGATGCACTCCATAGTATTTTGAATTTCATCACCCTTGCCAAGAAATAAAAATCGGCAATCTCTTGCTTGCGATCTTCCTGCACTAAATTATATGATATTCACAGGTAGGGGCTCAAAAAGTGTGGCTTAAATGCAGCACTGATGATTTAGTCCTTGCCCAACCCAGAAAAACACTTACAAACTAGAGGCACTGCTCTGAATTTTATTCGTAGGTTGATGAGGAGTGGATTCATGGATGAACAGTAACATATTCTTTATAATTGCTGCTTGTTCAGTCAAACAGCTTCATTCTGCACCAGCTGTGGTATCTAGATGATCAGTAAGATTATTCCAAAGAAAGACAGATTGATAYGATTGTTTTCAAGAATATATCCAAGAAGGTCGTGTATGTGAGCAGAAAGGTAGAAAGTAAATTGTTCTTGGCCACCAGCCTTATTTGGCCRGAGAGTATGAACTTTCAGGGGGAGTTATTTCATTGTATTCAAAGGCTGAAGTCATTTTTGTCCTTTAAAATACTTATCCAACTTCAAAACCACTAGTCTTCAAATCTTTTTGTCTTATGCAACTTCAAATTTAACTTTCTTCAAAGGCCTACTGTCAGATAGGAGATAGGTCAGAAGAGAGAGAGCATGTTCTGTAGCCCTTAAGTAACTGAGTGATCTCTMTATATAAATAATACTACAACCTAAGTTTCAAAAATAATATCCCCTTGAATTTCTGTGCACTATCACAGGGTGCAAAACTACATAAAACAAGTGGAAGATCAGGTCAGTATGACAACATCGGTGATATAGATTATTCAGTGGGAAAGGGAAGCATGAAAGTAACCCAGATGTATGTGAAAAATGACTGTTTTTTATTGATATTGTCATTTTCACTTTGGATATATGTTTTTATTTGCATTTGAGCCTCAACAAACCGGGAAAAAAAATGTGAACCTCATAGCAAGGTTTGAAAAGTTCTCAGGTTTATGTTTATATTTGGGCTGAGCTTTGGAAGAGCTGGTTACAAGCTTCTTGCTTTTCTATTTTCACTTCTTGGGAATTACGTGCATTATTATTGTGACTAGTGTGACTAAATGTATGTCTTGGTCACGCTGCCTTAGCCTCCCTTTCAGGTTAATTGTGCAAAGTTTTTTAACTGCAACAGCAGAAATAACTTTCTTTGCAAACCATAACAACTTGCCCTTATCAGTATAGCCTCAGAAAACTGTGAAACATCACTGAAGCAATCCATCAAGCATAAGAAGTGATAGAATAGGTAGTGATGTAATTAGATACAGAAACAGATATCTATGTGTGTACAAAATTCATGTTATGCTTAGGAAAAATCCTGCCTTGGGTGTAAAACAAAAAGTAGATTTTTATGATTCACTATGGATTATCGAGCTGAAATGGAAAAGAATAAAATTATTAATGAAATACCATACAAAAAGAAAATGTTCTTTGTTTTGAATATATGGAAGTTAGAGGYTGATAGGGCTCTGTACCATCTTTAACTGTTATGAAATTCTAGGATTAATTATAATTTCTTTTTTTTCAGGTCAAAAGTAGTATGTGGGAAGTTGTGGTTCAGGATTCTAGATTTGGCTCCCTGAAATTAATGTTCTCTTTAAAATTACTAAGAAAAGATATTTAACTGATTGTCTTGTATTTTAAATGTTGAATTTTAAGGGATTGAGACAGTATTGTTTTTGTGTTATTACATTTTGGAAAAGAATAGTCTACTATTAATCTTGCAATCGAAACCTAGATTATTTTAATTTTATATTATTTTTTATTGCAGGAACACCAAGACAGTATACTTGGTAACACGATGCAAAGTGTAATTGCCTTACTGAATAATTTGGTTGCTAACAAAAGCACAAACATGATGCTACTCTTTGAAGAAGGTATGTCTTGTTTTTATTTAGTTATTCTCCTTGCTACAGATGTTTCCTAGTCGCTTGTAATATGTGGCACTGTGTGAAGTGTTGGGCTTATGATACATATTTATATTTTGTAATGAATTGTTCGATAATCACCATGTAACTCGCTAGAATTCCTCATCTCTGCATCTACATCTGTTACTGTTCTTGGTTAGAATTATAACTTCTAGAAAGCCATTTCCACAAGAAAATCTGGTTATAAAGTAATAGCTGACTGAAGGTTTAATTGTAGTTATGAAGAATTGCTTTGGAATAGAGTGGTCTGGAACTCTGACTAAAACAGTGCAGAATACAGGACGAGATAGCCTCAACAAGTTCTTTCCTTCTCACTGCTCAAACCTGTGAAAGGATGAGTTACAGAGTAATTCTGTATTTTAAATGAAAACAAAAATCCTCCCCAAAACAAAAAAAAAAAACCTCGCACTAACTCTCACAGTCCAGCAATGTAGACTGATGGGATGGAGTGCAAACTGACTATATAGCTGTGATGTGAAAACCATTCCACATCTTTATTTCATTATATTTTATTACTGAAGCTGCATTTTATTTAGAAATTGGTTCTGCTTTACGAAACGAAGAGAATGTTTTTGCTATTGAAATATATGTAATTTTTTTTWAAGTTTTTAAGTCTATGCACTCTAATAGCCTAAACAACTTGWATTAATTATCATTTGTCTTGTTTGTAGTTAATGAATAACTGACATCCAGCAATATAGATCAACAGTAATATTTGTGTAGAATAAATCAAAGACCTAGGCTACTGGCATCCGGAAGGAAAGGGAAGAAATTTGCATTGTAAGTCCAGACAGATAAGTCTTTTCTTAAGTGAAGAGTGGYGAGGAGAACTTTCCTCTGCATGTCACTCTTCCCTAGATCATCACACTGGAAAAGGAGCTAGATGAGACATAATATAATTAACAATATAATTTTAAACACCAATAATGAAGATGAAATTTGAAGAATTTGATCTTAGGTATTAAAAACAACTATAAAAATCACAACACAAACCAGCCTGGAACTCTGTAAAGATTAGTAGTAGTACTCATGCCTTTGTTTTCATGACTACCTTAGTCTAGAGACTAAGGTAGACTAACTAGGTCTCTTAACTAGAGACCTAGTTTCTTGGCACTTTGTACTCTGAAGTGATCGAATGGGCAATTCCATCATTTAGGAGATCRTCAGGAACTTGACATCATGGGTAATAGCATTCTCCTCTCCTCCAATTGTAACGGATCCACTCTGAAGCTARCAATGAGAGAATCATAGGGCCAGAAGAAAAGAAAGAAGAAAATATGCTTCAGTTTGAGAGGTCTGTGGGATTCTGATTCTTTGGTTAATTCTTAACAGAGTGCCTATTGCACTCAGAGCTGCTTAAGGTTTGTTGGGGTTTTATGTACATACTACTTTACTTTCTTCTGGCATATTTGCTTTGTGCATTGGAGCATGATGCAAAAGTCTTAAGTAAGCCCTGACCTGAGCTGCAACTGGGTAACTTGTTAAAACTGCTCAATGGTATGCAAAGAAGTTGGTGCAAATCCCACAAGCGCTATAGACACATGCTTGGGATGCTTTGCACTAAGCACTATGCTATGCTTTTCTACATGGTTAATTAGGTGCAAAACTATTTAACAACATGGTAAAACTGCATCTGTTCCCTAAACATCTCTGAACTGTCTCACAGGCCAAAGAATTTTGTATTTTTAATGCTACTAGTTGTATGCCAGTGCTCTTTTACTTCTCATCTGCTTTAAAAAGAAAAAAAAAATGCACCTCTTCCATCATGATAGTTTCCAAATTGAGGAAGTGGTATAGAAATGTTATTTAAAGTCTTTTATCTTTTCCTTATGCTATGTCATAAGTGATTCCAGTAATGTTTTCAGCTCATTAGGGATTGGATAACACTAACTTGGGCTCACCGAGCTTCATCATCCTGACTAGGAAGAACTGTGCAGCAGGCAGAGATAATTTATCTWAAGTAATGTCCTTGTCTTTTCCCATCTCTTCTACCAGTTGACTCATCTTCAGAATACTGAAAACCTGGRTTTGGCCAGTGCCTTGTTGATAAAGGGCCTAATTGTCAATTAAATGACATCTGAAACTYGGTTTATTAGAATATTATGAAAGTATTGATTTTTGTAGTTGGACACTGTAAAATTTTGTTTGAATGAAAGCAAGAGGAAAGTTATTCTGTACAAGATGGAAGGCTTTTTCCCTCCTTCATTGCCCATTGTAAATGTATGGTGTTCAATACAAGAAAATATTTTAAAATTCCTCTGCTGCTTTCTCTGATGTTTGACTGTCATTTTTGAATGATCTTTGTGTCAGAGAGAGAGAGATGTTCTAGTAAAAYTGGCACTAAAGTTCTGACTGCAGAAAAAAATCTGGAAGTCCAAATGAACGAGCTAAATGTGAAGCAGCAGTGTGCCTTTGCAAACTGCATACTGATCTGCATAAGAAAGAATAACCAGAAGATTGAGGAAACTGATCCTCTATTTGGCATTTGTGAGATTGCATGTGGCATATGATGTCCAGTTTTGGGCTCCAAACTACAAGAAAGGCATTGACAAGGAGGAGCAAGCCCAGAAGAAGGCAGCCAGGATGATTAGGGGGGCTGGAATACACAGTATATTTACTTGCAGCCAGTCAGTCCCCTGCACTGCTACACCTTATTCCATCTCAAGGGCAGAACTTTGTGTTTATCTTTCTTCAACTTTAAGATGTTTATGGCAGCCTGTTTCTCCAGCTTCTTGAGCTCTTTCTGAATGGTGGCCTAAAGCTTTAATTGCGTCAGYTACTCTCACCATTTTGATGTGATCTGCAAACCTGCTATTCCATCCTATTAACAGCCTATATTCAGGCTCTTAATGAAGACATCCAACATTTATGAACTAATATGCTGTCCAAGAACACTGAAGACAAAATTTTATGGTTGATTAATTTCTCTTATTTCCTCACGACAGTATGTAATTCATGATAGTAATTCATGTATATATGGTTCTTCAGAAGTTTAAAACCCTAAGTGCATGCTAAACAGTGTAAGGGACTCAGCTAATGAGGGCATTCCTGTTGAGGAATTTGGTTTTAAGAGACTTTTTTTTTTTTTTTTTTTGGTTAAGACAATAGCAATGAGGATTGCTTTGCAATTCTTTGTATGTCTTTCCTCACCTGCCAAGAAACAATATTGCTGCTGATGGATCATTTAAAGACCCTAGTCACTCTTTCCTTTTGAGCTTGTTAGCCTTCAGAAACGTCTTTTTCCTTCTCTGTCACTTAATACAACTCCTACGAGATTTTTAAATGGTTACAGCCCACTTGTAGGACTTTCCTCTTTCTCAAGAAATCTTTCATGATGGCTCTTGCTTCATTACTACTGCTGTAGTTTCAAATTAATGAAAATGATATGGTCATACATTTTAGCAACTTCCATACAAGGTAGAYTGTCTTGGATTAATTTCTCTCTCCTCTGAACTGTGTCATTTTGTGTGACAGTACATCAGGCATGTAATGACAACCACCTGTAATATTGAATGGTGAAACAGAGAATAGTATACCACAGTTAAAATCATGGAAGGAATTTAAAAYTGCCTACATGATACTGTATTTCAACTTCCAAGCATTTTTCCTGTTAAAATTAATGACAGTTTCTGCTTAATAATCAGAAGGGAATAGTATGATTTAGTTTAATTACTGAGACTGGAAGTCAGTAAAGAGTCTGGGATTAGCCCATGATYTCTTGTGAAAATTTAAAGATGAGATGCTAAAAAAACAAGACAGTTTCAGTCATTTTTAGTGTGGTCTTCTAAGGAAGTGAGCCTTGTCCTACCTCCCTCTGTCTTGGCTTCTGTCTRCTAGTTTCTTTCCTTCCTCTTTCCCATTCTTTTGAGATCACTGGAAAACTTTAATTTCATTTGGTAGGGCACAGAGGTCCAGAAACAAAGTACTTACTGGTTCTGTAATAATTGGTAGTTAAAGAAAGGAGAGAGGTCCAAGTTAGGGCCATAGCTGAGGAAAATTATAGCATGGGTTCATCAATCATCTGATGTGATTGGACTCGTGGCTAATCAGTTACAGTATACCAAYTCCAAAGAAACCAACCACTTTGAAAGAATGGATTTAAAAGAACTTTTCTGACAACCTTAATCATGAGTACAGCAAWTAAAGAAGTATAATAAAATACATGTAAAGCAAATATATGTGTACTTATATATTTAGAATGAAAAGAATCTTAATACCTAAAATTTCCAAGTGATAAAATTTTTTAAAAAATCATGAAGTTGGCAACCTATTATCTTGGACTAGGCTTATTCCTATGGAAATTAGGTTGTTAAAAACAAAGGTCTCATTGCACCCTCACGTAGAAACTTCAGATGATGAATGTGAGAGGAGCATCATATAACATTTTCTCTTCTTTTGTCATAAAGTTATGGTGTGATCAAAGCAGAGCTAAAGTGATATGAGTTTACATCCTGGTTAGAGTATTTTTTATTGATGGAAGTGAAGCCYTCTCATCTGTGATTGTTTCCCTTGGTGTTCATTGCATTAATTTATAAAGTGTAAAACTTAAGTTCTTATATAGTACACTGAGGTCTACTAATAGGCCTATAAAGATCTATTAATATCACTATATTACTACTGGCTTTTTTTTTTTTTTTTTTTTTTTTTTTTTTTTCTTCTTTTTTTTTGTTTTTTGTTTTTTTTTTTTTTTTTTTTTTTTTTTTTTGTATGTACTTCCCATTTGCTCTTTAAGGTATCCACAGTCTTTTATTTTAAATTTGTAACTGCTGAGTTCAGCAGCGTGCTGGTCGATGGCTGATGAGGTTTCCTGTGTAATGCTAGATCAGTCAGTGCAGAGAACTCACTCCCACTGTAGCACATACTTTATAGTAGAGTGACACACGAGGGAGTAGTGCGAGGGTTTCGGAAACAGAAAAAGGGAGCCATTCGTGAAAAGGATGGCAAGTTATTGCTGTGGAGATAGGCAAGGGTATATAGGATGCAAATCTGTAGAAAAACAGGCTTTGTTAGTTCCACTGGTCGTGAATAACTAGCTATATATTACTTTGCACGTCTCGTGTTAAAAGGATTAACATTTGTCAACAAGTACTATACAATGAATGCCCAGTTCTAGGTTTTAGAATCATCAGAGCTTGTTAAAAAGATACTACCTAATTAGTGTTTGCAAATGCTGATTTAAAAGGAAAAACAAAAAAACAAGCATCAAATCTTGTGACAAGATGATCATATACTGTATTCCTGTACTTCTCAGGTTTGTCCGTTGACTAGACATGTTGTCTATAACCAACACATTGTGTTTATTGATACATATTGACATACTGAAAATTTAGACATATTATGTCAGCTGACCAGAATTTTAAGAAAGATATACTACAAAAGTAAGGTTTGATTGTTTAATAGTTTGCAAGACTGTTTAAATATGTGAAATTATGAGTAATAAATAGCCAAGTTAATTACAGTACTTTATGTAGTAAAGCAGTCTTGTGCACTAATACTACTCAAACATTTCACCTTCAGTTTACTCTTTTTGCCGTTTTTGTTTTCTTGGTCCCCCCCCCCCCTTTTTTATGGATAGTTTGCATGGATTAAAAATAGAAGATGTTTAATTATCTTAGTTGTCTGTAGCCAGCAGTATTTTCAACCTTTTTGGATCTTGTTTATCTCCTGGGATATATTCAAAGGCAAAGAAATTCTTCATTTGAATTCTTGCATCATTTGCATTTTGCTCATAGAAAGAGTTTGGACATATACTCAAGTAAGAAAGGTGTTTCAAAGGCTTCACCTTTTTCATCATGATCCTCATTTCTATGAAGTGAACAGAACAGGTTGTTGCAGAATACAGCCTGCAATGGACAGCTTCTGATAGTCTATCTACAGCTATTTATCTACTCCTGATAACCCTTGAGTTTTTTACGTTTATATTAACAGCTATTTTGGTATAGAGAAAAGTAATTCCTTAGTCTTTAAGAAAGGTTTCTACTCAAAGCTGATCTTGTAAATTGCTTGCAGCCCAGTACTACTGTTTTGGTTTTTTTAGCTTTTTGGCATGCCATTATAGTCCAGAAAGGATTTGTCAAATAGTTTTCAAGATGGTCTTGTAGGGCAATGATGTTTATGTAAAGTTCAATGAAGTTGTGCTGGATTGTATGACCTTTTCCAGGCTCTCTGCTGTACTTCTGCTTGGCTACTATACTGAAGTATCACCTCTRTCATTGAAAGCAGAGATTTTTGTCTGGATGTTTTAAAAGAGTTTCCATTACATGGTACAACATATCCTAAATTTTATCCYTTATGTGTCAATGCTGTTGAATCTTAATAACTAAAGTAAAAATGAAATTGTGGTTTTACCACCTACAACAAGACTAGCCTCTAAGTTCTTCTTTAAAAATGTAAAAGCTGTTAATAGTACATGGTTGTTCAAGCAGTTTCTATAAAACTGAATTTCCAAAGGAAGGACCTTTAGTGGAAATGTAGAATGTCAGGTACAGCAATTTTTATACCCAATGCCATATTAAGAAAGYGTGGTGAGCACTTAAAGTAGGAAAAGCTATTTAAAAGGAAAAGATTTGCATTTCAACTTTGYAGTCAGATGGTCATAAGTCATGTGAACTTCATGAAAGACAGATAGTAGTCAACTTCATTGATGAGGTATCTTATTCATCTTGCAGCCCATTGCTGTCTTTAGTCCTTTACATACATACAGCACCCTTAACCATCTATAGCTTAGTTCATATGCAACAYACACCAATTCCGGATGGAAAGAGTGGTGAGGGAGTAAATTAGGGAAATTAATATAAATAGGAGTACTTAAACAATTTCTTCTATATTTAGTCAATGTTTAAAAACAAAATGCTCCTGGTTCAAACAAAGTTACAGTGAGAAGTGCTTTTTAAGTRCAAAAAATAAATGATGATAGGCTTGCATCATCCTGTCACAGTAGTTGCAGGTAATGCTACTGTATCATTTGGATGTAATAGGGAAAGCCCCTCAGTTAGGAGGCATGCATATTACAGTCTCTGTCATACAGGATGTAAGCCTTTTATAAATCCTTGCTAATACTGTGATAATTAGTTCAGCTTTTGAGAAGAGATGTGTATATCCGAAGGTAGTAGTCATGTATCACTATGCTCATATGAGTAACAATTAATATGAGAAGTCAGTAGTGACCAAGCCTGAATAAGTCTCTGCTAGGATGTTATGAAGTTCAGAATGTCTTTTAACAATATTAAGATATGATTTTCTGACCCAAAATGCCAGTCACACAGATGGAAGGATATAACATGACATGGGTAAACTTCGAAGTCTAGTATCATAAAAGGTAAGTGAGAACCATATCAAAATAACATATTAGTAGTGAAGTCTTTGAGGAAAAAATAACCTTTGTCTTGTGATATTCAACAATATAGCCGCTTGAAAAGAATGAAAATAGAAACTGTAATTGCTGTGAGAAACTGGTATGCCATTCAAGTAGAACAGAGCCTGTTGTTAATAGCTATATCCATAATGTGCAAAATGTCACAGCGCAATTGCCAAGACKTCAAAGAATAAAATAAGTTGTTAAAGGCTCAACAGGTTGTTACATCTTCTCTTGCTGGTGCTATACTATAAAAGAGAAATGCGGTTGAAGTAACCTTTGCTGATATAGTCCCCATGACCAGGCAAGCAGAACACCCCAGCTGGCTGATTAAACTACCTAAAATCTAAGTTTAACATCTAATGGATTGAAAAGAAAGGATTAGCAACAAAAACTTTCGAAATCTTTTAATTCCATGGTGTTCTAGTTTGAGAGGCCCTACAAAGAAATGTGTTAACATAACTGATCACCTTTGTTTTAATTGTGGAAAATTTGTTCAATAAATATAGCTATTTCAAAATTTAATCAGTTAATATATTACTAATATATCAACCATAATAGATGGTTATTGATACTTACCAAACACTTGGGCAAAACTAAGACTTCAGGTTTTGACTGAGGAATTATACTGTCTGGTAAAACTTAAGGCAGAACACTAATTTGATAGATACATTTTATATGTTAAATAGTATAAATTTGTAAGTCATGGATTTTGCACCTGAGGATGTGAAGATTTGTAGGCTCTCTGATGACAGTCGTGATCCTGAAAAAGCAGAAACTCTTCAAAGCCTTATGTTCTTTTTCACCTGCTTACCCATAAAAATATCCTTTCCTCTTGAGATTACGTCTTCATTCAGATTCATTCTGGATGCTACTTTTCCTGCCATCTAATTTAAGCAATGTCATTGGACATTGTTCTAGTACTCTGGTGAGGTGAAGTGCAACCCAAATCATATATTAGGACTAGYGGATTTAATCAGTTTTGGAGAAAATGAATAATTAGGTAAAAGTCTAGCTATCATTTCAACTACAAGTTAACCACTGATGACATAAACTATTCAAGCTGTTGCAGATAATAAATTAAAATCTAATTATGACAATGTCCCTATGTAGCTTGTCAGATATAATTAGTTAAGCTATAAGATAATAAGGAATGAAATTCAAAACGTAGTTATGTATTTGAAAGTTTACCCAGCTTAAATGTAGTTGTTATGCTATAGAATTTAAASCTAGTACTTATTTTCAATTCTGGCTGATAGGACAGTTTCAATATGAAAGCAATGCATCTCTGCCAATGTAGGGAAAGCAAAAAGTTGTCATGGTACAAGGTACTGTGTACAAAATTTAAATGGCATCAATCATTACTCTGCTATAGGGATAATATTCTTCTTTAGATGTACTTACTTGATTCTAGTGAAAGAAGTTCATTTTGTCAGTTGCTAAGAACAAGCAACTGTTATGGAAGCACCAGATCTATGCAGTGGACAGATGATCTTTGCATTTTTTTTTYCCCTGGTTTTAGGAARGTTTGGGATTTTTTGTTTTGTTTTAGGTGTTTTCAGGAGTTATCTTAGCTCCCTGACAATCACATGTTTTTCTCTTCTTACATTACTTGCAAGAAAAGTGTGGACTGAACAAATGTGTTTATTTCACAAAAATAATCTGTTATTTAAAGAGTTTGTGGGCAAATGAACTTTAGAATAATTTTCCTTTTAAATTAGAAATATCATAATATATGATGGATTTAATAACAGATTAAAATGTTAAGTTCTACCTACCATTCTATTTTAATGAAATGGTCAAACTGCAAGGCTCAGTTTAGTCACAAATCAGGGATTATATGTTTTCCTTGTAGTAAGAAGTTCTATTTGTGAAACATACCCTGTTACATGTGAAACATGCCAACATACCACGAGACTGCTTGACTGAAGCAAAATATTTTGTAATACTTCTTGCTTGATATGTCTGTGTAAAAAATAGTAAAACCAAGTAGATATGCTGTATGTAAATAAGTCTTACCTGTCTGACCTGGCTAGAATAGATGGACACCCAAGGGCTTACACCTGTTTGGACAAACTACTAGCAGCTGTTTTAACAAGCTAGAACAGACTGGTTTTGACCTATGAGAAGGTTCTTTCTTTGGTCCAGACTAGTCTTAACTCATTTAAAAGTATTTGTAAACACCAGTGATATGTAATGGATCTTGGAGAAGAGAAAAGGAGCTGAATTCGGTTCTGGTTTACTCATTAAAGCGCTCTCGAATATGGCAGTTGTAGACGTGAAGAAGTGTCAAAGCRACCATGGGAGCCACCAATGCAGTATCACACTCATGGTGTTGTATGGTTAAGGCTTGACTAATCACAGAATGGATAAGTTGGAAGGGACCTCTGGAGATCATCTAGTCCAGCCTCCTCGCTCAGCAGGGTCACCTAGAGCATGKTAGACAGGGTTGCATCCAGGCGGGCCTTGAAGATCTCCAGAGAAGGAGACTGCACAACCTCTCTGGGCAACCTGCTCCAGTGCTCCGTCACTCTCACAGGGAAGAAATTCCTCCTCACGTTCAGGCAGAACTTCCTATGCTTCAATTTCTGCCCATTGCTTCTAGTCCTGCCACATGGCACCACTGAAAAGAGTTTGTCCCTGTCCCCTTGACACTCTCCCTTCAGGTACTTGTACATGTTGATAAGATCCGCCCTCAGTCTTCTCTTCCCCAGGCTGAAGAGGCCCAGCTCTCRCAGCGGTTCCTCATAGGGCAGATGCTCCAGCCCTCTGATCATCTTTGTAGCCCTACACTGGTCTTTCCCTGGTAGTTTTGTGTCTCTCGTGTAGTGGGGAGCCCAGAACTGGACACAGTACTTGAGATGAGAACTCACGAGGGCTGAGTAGAGGGGCAGGATCACCTCCCTCGACCTGCTGGCAATGGTCTTCCCAATGCAGCCCAGGATACCATTGGCCTTCTTGGCCACAAGGGCACATTACTGGCTYGTGGTCAACTTGTCATCCATCAGCCCTCTCAGGTCTTTCTCTGCAGAGCTGCTCTCCAGGAGGTCAGCCCCCAGCTTGTACTGGTGCCTACGGTTATTTCTCCCTAGGTGCAGGACCCTGCACTTGCCCTTTCTGAACCTCAGGAGGTTCCTCTCTCCCCAACTCTCCAGCCTGAATGGCAGCACATCCCTCAGGTGTGTCAGCCACTCCTCCCAGCTTGSTATCATCAGCAAACTTGCTGAGGAGGCACTCTGCCTCTTCTTCCAAGTCATTAATGAAGAAGTTGAACAGGATGGGACCCAGTCCTGAGCCGTGGAGGACTCTACTAGCCACAGGCCTCCAACTAGACTCAGCACCACTGATGACAACCCTCTGAGCTCTGCCTTTCAGCTAGTTCTCAATCCACCTCACTGTCCACTYGTCTAACCCACACTTCCTGAGCTTATGTAGGAGGATGTTATGGGRGACGGTGTCAAAAGCCTTGCTGAAGTCAAGATACACAACATCCACTGCTCTCCCCTCATCTACGCAGCCAGTCATTCCATCAGAGAAGGCTATCAGTTCTGTTAAGCAGGATTTTCCCCTTGGTGAATCCATGCTGGCTACTCCTGATCACCWTCTTTTCCTCCATGTGTCTGGAGATGACATCCAGAATGAGCTGTTCCATCACCTTTCCAGGGATGGAGGTGAGGTTGACTGGCCCATAGTTGCCTGGGTCCTCCTTCTWGCSCTTCTTGAAGACTGCAGTGACTCCAGTCCTCAGGCACCTCTCCAGKTCTCCAGGACCTTTCAAAGATGATGGAGAGCRRCCTGGCAACAACATCCGCCATCTCCCTCAGTACCCGCAGGTGCATCTCATCTGGGCCCACGGATTTGTGGATGTCAGGCTTGCCCAGAAGGTCTCTAGTCCTATCCTCCTCAACCAAAGGAAAGTCTTCCTTTCTCCAGACTTTCTCCCTCATGTCCAGGCTCCGGGATTATTGAGGTCTGCCCTTAGCAGTGAAGACTGAAGCAAAGAAGGCATTCAGTAAYTCTGCCTTCTCTGTATCCCTTGTCACCAGGGCCCCYGCCCCATTCAGTAGTGGGCCCACATTTTCCCAAGTCTTCCTCTTGCTACTGATATATYTGAAGAATCCCTTCCTGTTGTCCTTGACATCCCTTGCCAGATTTAATTCCAAAGGCTGGATTAATCTTTAACTCCTAGCTGTTGACATACAGATTGCCCAGTAGATTAGCATAAACAAATGCTTTTTGGAAGTCTGGAGATTTGTTGGGGCTCTCAGTCTCACGGAATACTCTAATCATGGTGGACCCTAATTCTCTAATAATTAAAGTTGCTACATCCTGAAGCAGCTGGTGGCACTACTGGAAGCTTTGGAATGCTTGTCTTTACTTCCTTCGTTATGCACCGATTTATTTATCATGCATCCAAGTATTATTCTATTACCTGTCCATCTGTCARTTTTGCTTACTAGTATTGGGTGAGAAAACATCTCTGGGGGAGTCAGGAGAGGCTGGTTGCTTTTTCAATCACTTGAACAGCTTTATTTTTTTAAGGTTAGAAGAAAATAATGTTTACCTACTTTGAGAGGAATTGAGAAACTGCAATTATTTAAGCTTATAAAGCCTTTTGAGAGTCYCAGTTTGTACAAAATTAAAGTCCTATTCTTTATTTTTAGAAAAATTTCCTGTGATATTCCTACCTTTCCAGTAAATAAATATATATATACACATATATATGGATTTTTACATAAAATACAACTTATATATATGTCTTTATAATTTTTTGGTTTTGTTGTTTTTTCTCTTGCTAGTCAGGATCTAATTGTGTTAACTAATTTGTTTAACTATTTGAGTTAAACTCAGTTTAGTTTAACTTATTTTTCACAAACACTGCAATAAATAATATTTGTATTTGCATATCATATCTAAATATTCATGTAAGAATTTGTATAGGTAAATTTCTTTTGAAGTCTAAAGCTATAGACCCTTATCTATGTATAGATTTTCCACCATTCTAAGTCACAATATATTGTTTGTATTCTTGTTAAAGTTGTTTAGGCAAGTTACCATACCTTAACTGGTGTGTTTTGCCTTTAGTTTTTGGTTATTGCCTTATAGATTTAATATAGTAAATGATTACATGTATATTTCTACGATTACCAATTTACRTTTTATAGCAATGCACATAGGTAGTTTTCGCAAAGCAGCTGTGGGGTGTATGTCACTGATCTGCTGTAGTAACCTCTAGCTGAGGGACAGTGATTAAGCTGCTCTGACAAGAATGCGTATGTGCAAATGCTCACCCAATGATGCAATATAAATTTTTTAAATGCATTTCATAAATATGRTGCAAGCACCTTTATTTAAACAATATTTTGTCTCATTTTAACTTAAGATTTTTTCTATTCTTTTTTCTTATTAAGCTTTTTAAAATTTCTAATTCTAAGGGACATTTATAAAGATTGGTAAGTGTCAGCATAGGCTTTTCCACAAGCACAACTAGGTGGATTTCAAATTTCAGTTTTTATCAAATTAGCATAACTTTTCATTTGAAGAGGCTTTAACTTAATAAACAACTCTTTTTTTTTTGTTTGTTTCACAAATACGATCTAAAGTTTCTTGTAGATGTCTTCACATTGTTAGAAGATATTACATCAGTTAGCAACTTTTTCTTTTTTGTTTGGAGAAAAATGTTTACTTTCCTTTGAATTTTTCAGATGAACAGAGGAAGACATAGGATCTCTTAATACAGTCTCAAGTACTTCTAGGAGACTATAAAAATTAGGAATTCTCCCCCCCATTACAACCCACCTTTTGAAAAGATAAGGAAAAAAGGGTGGAAAATTCTTGTTCACCTGCCTTCATTTAGTTTCAGCTTATCTTTCCTGAAGGCCATTCTTTCTTTGCTTATCGTATTGCATGTTGCTTACTCAAAAAAAATCTCACTTTATTCCTGTGAGATGTGGCAAAATCCTATAAAATGTTCTTAATAGATTTATTCACACTTTCAGATCATATTTCCTAGCTATTATGCCCAGATGTGACGGTCAGCTTTTAGTCAATGATACAGCCATGAAATATGACTTATTTCACTGGGTGATGGYAAAAATGCTACTGTATGTGTTATATAGGGATTGAAAGAAACAGTAAAATTATCCATAACGGCTCAATAGTCTTTTGAAGCACATTTCTGCTGAACTGACTTGCYGTGTCCTTTCCAAACATGGACAGATATATATTTTGGTCCCATCACCCAACCCACCATAACATGAAATGTGCGTTTATGCCATCATTCGACTTTGAAGAACATTTGAGAACTGTTATTCCTATGCATTTTCTTCAGAACTTGCTTTGAACATTGGTGAATTCAGAGAGAATTCAAACAGCAATGCRAGATGAATTTAGAGGCACTGTTTGTCTATGTTGTGAGGAGAAGCTGTAAACGAGATAAGGAGAATATGGATACAATACTCAAAGGAACCAGGTTATCAAGGCAGGCTAAGGGATTTTGACAGAAGAGATGGAAACAACAGCATCCCTCACAAGATTTTGCTCGCTTAGGCAGTGGATCAGTCAATCATTAAGCTCAAATCTCTGCATTATGAGATGAGCATGGAAACAGATATGCTCAGTTTGGACTGAGTGGAAAAAAAACTGACCAGGGTAGGAGGTACCTAGCCCACYGCAATAAAACTTACAATATGTGAATGTATGGTAATAACAGGTATTCATATGATCCTGCTTGTAATCAGTTACAGTATTGCATTCAGAAGGCAATAACTGACAGGTATTGCAAATAAACTCCTAATTCAGATCCATAAAGCTAGTCAGTATTTACGCTGCCTATGACAGCCAGTCTCCCCGGCTGAGTTTATCCTGCTCTCCCAATTCGGTGGAACTCTGCTTGCTGTGAAATTGGTACTTTGAGAACTTAGTTATAAATCTCTCATTTCTGCTATCTATTCCTTCTGCTTCTCTCCAGTTCTTGCATAATTCCTTGACAGTCTAGTTTTGCAGCTCTTCATTCCTTCAGTCTTCCTATCAGAGCTGCTTTTGCTTCATACAGTACTAGACCCACAAATCTTCACTTTTTGTAACCTGCTTCCAGAGTCCTCCTTCCTTACARCATAATCTTCATTAAACCTATTAGGATCTATCTTTTTAAAAGAGAGTTATTAAAGAAAGGAGAAGGACAAATCTATTTCAAACAGAGCAGAGCTCAACTGTTTACAAAGAGCAGCTACATATTGGTTCTAGCTGCAAAAAATGTTAGCTTCTGTACTGAAACTTACTGGGCAACCCTAAAGCCATTTGACCTATCAGCTTTCTCTCTCCAAACCAGCAAAAGTGTTTCTTCACACGAACTGAGGGAAGTCCTACCAGACGTGCCCTGACCCCATTTTTCTGTAGGTTACCTTTTGCAATCCTAAATTCTAGGTAGAAGCAGTGACTTCTGTTAGATCTGTTGCAGAGCATGTTATTTTAGGAAATGCTGGGGTTATTACTCTATCGTTTAAATTTATTGTTAAATTTTGTCACTCTTGACATTTCTTTTTTTAAATGGAGATAATACGGGGGAGGAATAAAGGAGTACAAGCCCTTCATTGCAAAGTTCTTTCCCTACCCCCCAATATGTACATCTCATCATACATTTACATACATAGACATTTTGGACRCAAGTCTAAAAACATTGGACTTAATGTCTTTACTTGAACTTACTTTCTAGAATCAGTGATCTAGGCATAAGCAGACTGGAGGAGAAATTTAGGTGCACAGGAACAGGGCCCAAGGCACAAAAGAACTGACACATGAAGCATTGCCTGACTACTACTAATAGGGGCGAGTTGGGGTGAAGCTTCTTGGATTGGAGGAATGCATGTTTATCACAGTGGTAAAGTTACTGGGACCTTGTAGCTCATCAGTGCATAATAAACTCCCATGTCCTGCAGGGCAGGTGTGCTAGAGGAGAAACAGTAGGACAGGCCTCGTACACCAAGCGTCTTTCACTGCTCTGTTGTACATCTTCACAGGGCACCAGCTCAACCAAAGGGCCCTAAAGCAATCTTCTCTGTTCTGTGGTGGCCATCTCTCCCACTGTRGTTGTAGCAATGCCCTTAACTTCTTTCTTTTGTCTGGAAGAAGTTAGTTGGCTCTAGAACAAAGCAGCGAGAGCACAGATTCTCAGCTAAGGCATCGTATCCACAGCAGGATCCAGTCTAGCTCCTTGTTGAAGGGGGTGGTGTAGTTCACAGTTTTGGTTTCAAAACTGGGTAGCCTAGACCAACATAGTGTAGTAGACCAACCCATTCTATATGATCTCCCAACAGTGCCCACACAGGAGCTACACAGAGGCAAAGAAGCATTCAAACATACACAGGCTTAAAATCCTTTTGGAGTCAGGACTGCCTCTAGGTTTAAATAAGCAGAGCTGTAATCGCAGGCAGTCAGCTGGTTTAGCTCAGTGCATTTGTTTGATSCTGGGATAGCTAGGGTCGAGTAGTTGTGCTGACAGAAAATGAAGGCTTTGTTGGTGTTGCTYGTACTAACGGTGAGCATTGGGTAAGGTGCTCTAGTTACAACCTGAGGTGAGAGGGGGACCACTGTGTGAGGGGTTTGAGCTCAGAGATTCTGGTAGGATGGTCAAAGATCACGGAAAGGCCAAAGTAGGACAAGTGTCCGTCCTAACAAAACAAGACATAAGCCCRAACCACTTAATCAGAAGTGTAGTAATATCTGAGGTGAGAAGTCTGTGGTTGRATTTTGGAGATTTAAGCAAATGTGGCCTTACTGGTGTGGCCAGCTGAGAGCAAATTAGAGAGTCTGCTAGTCAGAGTTTTCCTAACACTTTTTTTTAGAAAACAGTTAACCTAGTGAGTTCAAGTGTCTTATCAGGGTAAGCAATTTCTGTCATTGTGGCTATGGTTATCTGGTCCTAGTTACACAACCACATTTACTGTCATATGATATCCTGACAGCAGTGTAAATCCTTTGGTCACATAAGTGTAAATATGCCAAGGCCACATCAGACAGTTGCAGTTGTCAGCTTTTATTTTTGTTTTGAACTTAACTGATAATAATGTAGAACATTACAGGAAATTATGTTGCAGATCCAGTTTTGTTGTAATAACCAGCAACAAATTCCTTTAGCTGATATTGTAGCCTTTGCTTTTGTGCTGTGGTCTAGTTGTAATAATTCTAGAAGACTCTTGCTTTGAAATCTAAGTATTTGCACTCAAGTTTTGGTCCTGTGAAAGGCTGATTTATATAGCCCAAGAGGAGTAGGAATAAATACTTGGTTTTCTTTCAGAGCGCAACATCTCTGCAGAGAAAGGTATAGCGTTTTTGCACTTATTCTTTACTGAATGTATGTAGGAATATTGATAATCTCTGTTTTATTTCTGCCTTTTAAAACTATTTGAAAACTTCAGAGAGTTTCTGAAGCTGAAGATCGTTGGTCCTTATCACTCTCAGTCCAGGAACCCTTGAATGCCTAACTGGAGCAATTAGCGCTGGTAACACTGTTCAAAGCTGTTGAATGTTGTCAGTTTGTGACAACAGTCTAGTGCTGGATCTGCATTCTAAAGCTGTTCATATCTGGACTGTACAGGTTTTGTCAAAAAAAGCAGCTCTCTAAGTTTGAATGTGGTCTCTCAAGGATTTGATAGATGGGGAACCTGATGCCAAGGCAGAGGTAGGTTTAGATATTTGAAGCAGATAAGCAAGGTTTAATCTTATGTGACAGCAGTCTCTTAAAATAGCAGTCTCTTTAGAAGAATTTCTGGTTCTAAATTAAGCCTAGGATACGAATTCCCTCTGTATTTTATCAAATGGTAATTGTTGCAGGCTTGATCTCTCTGAGCAGTAAGTCCAAAGTCTGCTCTGAAAATCTTACTGAATGCAAAGATTTCCTGATCTAAGAAAAATGAACAGATTTGAATCTGGTAATGAAAAACTTCTTGTCTAATTTTTGCCATTTATTTGAGGACTTTATGCAGCCTTTGCTTTTCTAAAAGCATAAGCTATATGTTAATTCACAGTATACAAGTGGAAGATTTCCCATGTAGCTGTGAAGCAAAACAACAACTAATATCTCAGTCCAGTTTTAGAGGAGATTTTAAAGACYGTTTTTATCTCAAAGACTAAGACTTACTGTTACATGTTTTTTTGTTTCTGATGTGTATCATCAAAACCTACTATTTGGAAAAACTCCTAAGCATTATCTAATTTCTGTTTGACGAAATCAAGAGATATTAGTTGTCCTTGTAAGGGATGTAGTAGGATCTATCAGGATCTGACTTGAAGTGTAGTATAACTGTGCTTTATAGTGGCATACCACCTCTAATATATCTTTGAAATACGGAAAAAAAACACCTAACTGAAGAGCTGCTACAAAGCTTACTTAATATCAGCAGTAATATTAGTCAATCCAGACAATGTGATTTTATCACCGTCTTGTCTGTTCTTTTCATTATAGAAGATTCTGCTTGCAAGCACTGCAAAATTGACATATTAAAGGACTATGTCAAAGAAATTGTTTGAATGTGTATGAGAACAATTTGAGTTAGATATGTGTACCATTGGAGAGAGAAGTTTTACTTTAAATGTTTACCCCTTGAAGGTATTGCATTACCTCTACCTCCAACCCTCCCCTGATCTTCCAGCTGAAAGGGTCATTTGCATGTGAATCTGCTTCAGTTAAAACCGGGTGGGTTAAGGGAGGCTGCCCATTTAAGCAGTTTAAAATAATCTAGCATAGTTTGCTGGGGGAGACTGAGTACTCACCTTCCCATCCTCTCTCCTTGCCTCCCCAAAATTGTAGCAGTAATAACATCCAACAGTTGATCACTAGCAAACATCTGGAAAGAGCTAGTATTGCAGTAAACAAAGCATATGAAATGAATGTGTCAGGCAGCAACTAGTATTATATTCTATTGTACTGTCAATTATCTCTGGGGATGGTAGCACTCAATTTTATATCCAAGGCCTTTGTGCTCCCTGATCAACAAAAAAGGGATCTTATTTATGATATATATAATATATGCATTAGTGACAGCACTGCAGCACATCTTATGATACTAATGGATACTAGATTTCGTCTCTGGAAAGCAAAACTTTAGTTTGAATAAATAAATTAAAAATAAATGTTTTTGTTGTGTCCAGTCCCACAGCCCTTCTGATACAAGCGTTAAAGTGTGTCCCAGTGGGTGCCGTTTTTTTGATAAATATCCAATTTTTTGTCCAATTATTTTTGTGCTACCTAGCAAAGGTAAGAAATGGATAACGTTTTTGGAGACTGTGATGCCAACTGCATGGTATCCAAACAACTCAAATCTGACTGCTGACATTGAGGCACTACTGAAGTCTTATCAGCAGTCTGAAGGGATCTCTTGAACTATCCTTACTATCCTTAGTTAAATAGCGCTCTCTCATGTCAACTTTGGAAATTTTTTCTGGCAGAACAAGAAACATTTGGATGTTCTGATAATTGTTTTGGGAAATAGTTATCTTCTGATCCTTCATTCTATTCCTGTTGAACAAGCAGGTGTTCATGTTCAACAAGTTACYCTCCTGGGACTGAGGACCCTCTCAGTAAATGTTGTTTAGAACAAACCCCTGCCTTTCAAAACTTTGATGTTACATACTCAGATGTGCTGTGAGCTTCATTTCAAACAGCTTGACTATGTTTTCTGACTTGATTATAACAGGGTTGAGTCATTCTGACACCAGAACTTGAATTCACCTGAAATTTTGCTACAGAAAGCTTAAGGAGATTCTAGGATAGAAAAATTCCCACCTTCTAATTTCTAAAAGCAGTAGCAAACTCCTAAAAGGGATCAGTGATCTCTTTCAGAAATGCTCTTTTTTGTGTTTGTCATTATAACCACAGTTCTTTGTGTAGATTAACTACAGTCTTGCCCAGTTTGTGTAATTTGTTGTATTTTACTGTTTTTGTACTGACCAGTAAGCATGTGGGCAGGTTTAGCTCAGTTGGTAAGAGTGTGGTGCTGCTAATGCCAAGGCTGTGGGTTCAGTCCTCGTATGGGCTCTGCTGAGGGTTGGACTAGATGATCTCCAGAGGTCCCTTTCAACCTGGCCATTCTATGATTCTATGTTTAGTAGTAGGTGGTTTTATTATTCATTGATTATTCAGGAACTTAYATTTTTCCTATCTTTTGTTATACTCAAATACTTCTTAATGAGAAAATCCATAAAGTTTTTATAATCTCTCTGCTGTTCTAAATACCTGTTAATCTGAATCACCTGCATGATTGTTACACAGATTCAATTTTATAAGAAAGAAAATTTCTGTGTTGGAAGGATTCTCTTTGGCTTAGAGTTTAGCATAGTTCCCCTGGGAGTCATTAGTTCTGTCTTTTTTCTTCACCAGCAAAAGATGTCACCAATAAATTGTTGCCTCTAACAATAGCTGCCAAACTTTACCAGCCCTGAAAAGGAGAAGTAGAGCCATGTCAAGTTTCTGTCCTTGAATGTGTGATTCAAAACAAAAAAATTCTGCCACTGTGGATGTCAGATGTATATGTCTCTTAAACATCTGAATTCAAGATAGTATAATGCTTCCTTGTCCACTAGCTGTAGTAAAGGTGATAACTAGCTTTTCTTTCCTGAGTGTCCCTCACTGTGTCCATTTTTGTGGATGTAAGGGAAGGATGGTGACTGCTCTGCYGCTGTCTGTCAGTGCTCAACTGCTATGTGGAAGAAAAGCTTGAGATACGGACTGCCGATAAAGGGAAGCTCTGGACAGCCTTGACCACTGCACTGTGACCACTTAAAACGAGATTTTTGTTCCACACAGTCAATGATTCATTATTCAGCCACAGAATGTCCAGTAGCTTATCCAAATGTGCAAATTTTGCTTCCTTAAATACTAATAAATTTTAAGATTAGAGTAGAAAATAATTTTCTGAGCAGTAGCCATAAATTGGTAATTTCAGCAGTCCCTTCTTTTTCTTTCCACAGGATCTGATATTAATGACTAACCAAATCTTGCATGATTCTGAAATCCGTAGTGTCCTAGTTTTAGATCATAGTTTAGTTTTCACTCAAGAATACTGCACTGCTAATACTTACAAATTATTCTTAAATAACAATAAAAACAATGAACCTCTTTAAAAAATGTTGCTACCCTAAACACAGAATTTTCTTTAGACTGGCTATTTTCAGTTGTTCAAAAGAGATAGCTTTGCTGCCAGGACTGTGGCACAAAAATCACCAATGAAGTCCCAGGTTTATATAGGTAAGTATGTTTTTATGAAGAGCCTTTATGGCGTAGTAGATAATTTTAGGTGCTTGGGTGCTGAGGAGCTGTTCTCTGTGCAAAAGAATCTATCAGACTGCTGTCCTGTGATTCTTCCAAGCTATAACTTTGAGTTTTCTCATTAATTTTAAAAAGAACCTGAAATATGCGTGCTAGTTAGTCTGGCCATGCAGTTTCTACATTCCAAAATGTTGTTACCTTGATTTGTTTAAAAAACCAAAAAAAAATCAAACAAAAAACAGTCACCTTGAAAGTAAAAGAAAGAAGGAAAGTCTAGTAAATACGTACTCGGTAATACCCCTGGACAGTCAGTTGTGTAGGTGGGGTACAAACAGGGAAGAACAGTTCTCCAGAGATGGATGTGAAGTCAGGAACGAAGAGAAACCTTTTTGCCAGGCTGTGGATTTTACTGAGTGGCTGGTTAACTCCATGGTAGCATCATTAGGGACAAGTGCACCTGTCCTAACTTTTTTTTCTACAGGAAGCAGACAGGCTTGCTGAATGCTTTAATTGCTGCTAGGCATGAAAGAAATGCCTAGAAGATTGCTTCCCAGGCTCTCTTTTGATGTTTCATATGACTTGGAAGTGAAGATTTCTTTTCCCTTATCCGTCTTGCAAATAGTTGAGAATAAAATACCTCATCTCCAATTTTCATTCCAGAAGGCATCACGGCACATTCTGTCTGATTAGCTGTATCATAGGCCAAAAGACTCCTTTTATCTTTCAGAAAGATTTGTAAAACACAAACATAGTCATCACAGTCCACRTTCGTAAAACACTGTTAACTACGTGTTCAGTTCAATGCAAGGGTCTCTTTAAGCAGGAAAAATACTCTGCAGTGAACACCAGCTTTGTCAAATGCTATAAAAGTGAGGCTAGGAATTTTGGATGCCATCCCTTTAATATAGATTATTAAACTAGAATTGCAATTTAAATGGTTTCTTTGTAATTCTAACTGTGGTAGTTTGTCAATACAGTAATTCCAATATTTAAAAAATCCAAATTTTGTCACACCTTTCTGCAAAATTTGAATAGCTGAGGTTTAATAACTCCACTGAGGTTTGTTATTTTGAAAATATCCTTACTTTTACAAATAAATATAAGGCATAGCTAGTGCACTGTGAAGCATTATAATAAATGTAACTAGGCTGTGAAGTATAAACTATATGATGTGATACCTTTTATTTCAGTAGTTTTTGTGTTTGCTGAACTTTTGTAAATTAGCAGAGTAAAAAAATGCAATAATTAATAAGATTCTGTTTATATCTCTTAATAAGAAATGTCTAGCTGAAAGAAACAATGATGCCTAACTTTAATATGTGTAAGCCGTCACTAACACATTCCTCTTGACAGGGTGGACTATTGCCAACATACTTGGAAGTTAACATACTCAAAAGTATGTGGCCTTTTTTCAATGGAAATCTTTGATTTATTCCWGTTTAGCTCTCAGCTATGATACATAATTCAGATTCAGATCCACTACTTTCCAAGTTCAGGGGTGCATGGAGCGTGCCTTTTGACTCAGGGCCTATTTGACTTTCTAATGAACAGTTGAGAGTTATTGCATAAGAAATAAATATCTAGTAATTGTGAATCAGAATTGTATAACACGAAGTTTTTGAAGATAAATATTGTTTTAGGCTTTATTGAAAATTAAGAAACATGTGGTTCTTGAATCAACTATAAAATCTAACAAAAAAAAATCTTTGAAGTATTGTTTTCTGAAATATAGACAAATATAGACATTACTATGCAGTCTTTATATTATGATTCATTGAAATATGAATACAGTTTCCTTCTTTTTTTAGAATTGCGTCTCTTTTTCTCAAACTATCTGGTTTGGGATTAAATTGTTTGGGATGCTGATACATATTTATCTTGATCTTTGTAGCTACCTTTAAGTAGTTTGGATACAGTACCAGTGGCCAGGGCTGTTGAACTTCCAATGAATTTTGACATGGTCACTGTAAATTATACTGTTTTCCCTACTTTCTCTTTTGAGAACAAGGAATGTGTGTTTTGTCTTGCGGTGTAAGCAAGGAGTATATTTACATGTCTGCAATTGTGGCCTTCAATCTTCATTTGGTTATGATGCAGAGTGCTTTAAAGGATATGTCTAAAACATTATTTACTTGGCAAGAGGTCCATCTGTTTTATTTTTATTTGAGGAACCAAGTGTGTGATCCATACAGAARTCAGATAGCGTGTTAGGGAACATTTTGCACGGATGTTTTGTTTTATATGTCTATGAAGTTCTGATGTGTTAAATTTTCCTAAGGTATTTTAAGTGCAGAAAAAGATTTAAGGTCAAAAGTTCCTAATTTAACACGCATGTCTTTGTATCTATAACTCTGTGTGCACGTGTATTTATCTATGTAAAATACACTAAATCCAGTGTTTTCATTAACTAAGTAAATGTTATTTTACTTAGTTATGTAACTAAGTGTAAATTTACTAAATTAACTAAATGTAAATTCTGCTGCATTTCAAGTGTTCAGAAGCGTATTTCGTAGTATACATCCCCTTGAATGCAAACAGTTCAAGAGAATAGAATCTGTGGGATTATATTCATGTGTGGATGGGTGAAGAGAAGGCTGAGTCTTCTCTTTACCTTCTCCTTCACTGAACAGCAGACGTGAGCCACTTGCGAGAGAGACAGTCTGGGGCGGCCAAGAGAATAAACAAGTTGTTCTCTCTAGAGCGGAGGAGGACAGGAYTGCAAACTGGAGTCAAAGATCTTTTTGCGTTGTTGACTACTAGTCATTTTCTACTTAATGCTGTTAATGCAGAGAGGACTACTGCCTAAAAGTTACTGCTAATAACAACACATACAGTTAGRTTAGGTCTTCTCAGTGTTAATCTCCAAGTCCCTCTCTAAAGGTTGTATGTAAGCCATCTAGAAATAATAGGAGTGACTCACTCATTTTGATGTGGCTGTGGGTTTTGTGGTCATATACAGGGAGAAACAGACTGTACTTGGACATATCCCTGCAGGAAATTTTGCAGACCTCACTTTGATATGGACCAACTTTTACTGGACTGTTTTCTTAGGTTTAGTCTAACTTAGCCTGCATAGACTAACCACAAGTTTTGTATTGGGTAAACATACAATTATGTCTGTTTATTTTCTTCTTGGTGGGTAGTGGTGACATCACTGAAATATGGCTCTGCATGCTGTCTCATTTTTGTTTGAAATGCTCAGAACTGCAGCAGAAACTGTACTTAAAAAAAAGGAAATTAAATGTGCAAGATTAGACTGATATGATTTTGAGAGTCTAGTTATGCAGACAAAAAGCAGGAAATTCAAAGTTTAGCCTGAGCTGTAGTCCATCAATCAAACTGTTGTGGAAGAATAACACTAATAATCCTGAAAAACATAAAAGATGTGAGATTTAAAAAGAGTACAAGTCTTAACAATCCTGACCTGTTACTGTATTCTAAAGGAATGTTTTTGCATGTAGTTTCCTTAGAAAGGTGAGGAGGGGAAGAAACGGGGAGAAAAATCTTTCATGGAAGTTTAGTTAGTTAATGGGGCAGCTTTCAAAGCAAAGATAGTTAGGCACCTCACATATTTGCCTGCTCTCAAAACCTTAATAGTATAATTACTCTTTGTTATTCTATAATGTCTTATTTTAATCTCATACTTTTATGTTTGTAGAAATGTGTATGATTACTTCTTAAAGTTAAACTCATTAAGGCAGCTCTGTACTCGTAGTGTTTAGCAATTGGTTCTATAGCAATGATTGTTCTGAGGTTTTAAACTCAGAGTGGTTTAAAATATGGTTTAAAAAATAACTCATATATTTTATGCTCATCATCTTTGCAGCACTACTGTGTACCTCTGGGATACACTTCAGTCATGTTTTCRTACATTTTTGATAGCCATGGGGACTAGAGTCTTACGGAAGTTCTCAGGGAGTTATATGAATGCAGAGACTTCMATTCAGTATTATGAAAGTTGCAATGCAAATATGTGATCTGGCAATTCTAGTGCTGAAATAATGTATTTTTTACTAATATACATTTTTCCAAATGGCAAAAGATTGGTGGGTTTACAGTACACCTTTGCAAGAGCGCTGCTGCGGACAGTGACTCTTGGCCTCTTATCCCATACCCTCGCTCAGAGTCAGTGTTTGCAGCGTGCTGGAGGTGACTCAAAGGAGCTGCTTGTTAAACTGCTCTCTGTTCTTTCTTCTCTTTTCCATCTGCAAAGAACTGGAAAACTTTGGCAGACATAACTCAATTGTACTCTAATTCCTCGTCTATGAAATAGAAGAGGAAGTAGCAGACGAGGCAAGGAACTAGGTAGGAATAGTTGGGATAGGAAGTGCTACCGTAGTCCGGTCTRTACTGCCGCAGGAGTTCATGCCTGGCTGTACTGAGATCAGTCATCAGCAACAGTGAGTCTTTCTGCTCCTCAGCTGTGAGCACAGATCTGGCAGCAAAATCCTTGTTGCGCACCTGTTCAGAGAACTGCGGAGACCCACAGTGCTAACAGCAGTCATACTGAGTACCAGGCTCACGGAAATTTCACCCGTGATCCAGAATGGGGTGACACACCTCGCAGGATGCATCTGTTACTTGAACTGCTCTGCTTTGTAGTTTGCTTAGCAGATTTTGTTGTAGCAGTAGCTGTTCACACTTGGGCAGGGAGGGAGGGCAATGTATTGATGCAATTATAATGCATGTGCTTAAAAGGGCTGGCTGAAAATACTTACACTTATTTAGGAAAATCAAATTCTTTATTCTRCAGAATCTTGACTGAATGTTCACAGCTGTCTATTTGAAACTAGCATTCTAGCAATTATTTTATTCTTTTTGCCTGCTTTTAATGTGAAAATGTTATACTTCATTATAAATTCAGAATTCTTTTTAATGGTAGCAGTTATAGTGATCARTGAATATTGGAAAATGTAATATTTAGTATCATTGAAAAATACAATTTTATATAATGCTTTCAATACTATAGATGTTATCCCAGAGAAGCTCACAAGAAAGAGGTATTCTTCCATTACAGTAAGCATAATCCTGTTCAATTCTACAGAAAAAGCATATGGAGAAGGTTGTAATTAACTAACCACTTAAGAGAGAAAACTTTAGGCTGCAGGCTTGATACAGTTGCCATGTCGTTCTGTAACAGCTTGGAGAAGCTGGTAACTTCTGACCAGGAGCCATATTATGCGCTTACATACCAGCATACTATGGAAAAGTTAATGATTCCTTGCAGGTTTTTATTTAGTACGTTACATAATTCTCCATGCGTTTAGCAAATTTGCATCGGTTTAGCTCTCTTCATAAGCTGCCCCAAATGAGAAATAAAAAGGAGAGGTAACTATAATAAGGATGAAAGAAAAAGAAGAAATTTAATAAATATTCATTATGTGTGTGAAATTTGGTTTTATGCTAATCCGTTATTTTTAACTGTGCTACCTTCAAAATTGTTTTTCTTTTGATTTTTTTTCTTTTTTTTTTTTAATCTTACTGTCTATATAGGACTGGCTCATCACATCTGTAATCTCCTAATAGAAACTATGGCTCTGTACTTGGAGGCAGATGATAAAAGCAGCACCAAGACAGCAAATGCACTGCTGCTGTCCTTGCTTGACATTTTGCACTGCATGTTGATGTATACAGCAAACATTGTACGCCTGACTTTACAGGTAATGGAATTTATTTTCTGGTGATCACCATCCTAAATAATTCTTAGATTCCTTCCTGTTACCCTAATGAAAAATTCCTCAATTTAAATCTAAAATTTTTAATTTTATTAAATTCTTAGTTTGGATGTAGGAGAGCATGTGTTTGCAATTGCATGTCACTCTTTCATGCAGTTACTTAGCTAGAGTGGGTGCCTCACTGTGAGCTGAAAACCCAGATTCTAGCCAACCGTTTCCTTTCTGGACTCCATAAATGGCTTAATCTGACATTCTATCAGTGAYAGTTCAAAGCATTTTCCTTCAGTCCCTTTTAAAAGAAAAGGATTACTCYGTAAAGAAAAAAAAAACAGTTCTTACTATAAATCACACATGATTACTATACTTGAAAAGCACACATATCCTCTATACATGTACTCAGAAGTATTCTCTTACACTGCTCAATTTGTCTTCTAATTATAAGTCAACCAAGACCTCTTGCTTCTTAAAAATGGAACACAGAATTTATTCAAAGAAGTTACAGATTGCTCTTAAGAAGAAAAAAAAGAAGTGTTCACCATACTTTTTAGATGTAATGTTAAACTAGTGAAATGTTTGCCTTGTTTTTAAATGCACTGCTAGATGCCTCAGTTATTCAGCTGGAAGTGATTTCTATTTAGGCTAAAAACACTTATTCTTCATGGTGAGTTTTTATGGTCTTGGGATTATCTGGAGAAAAATGGAGAATCCTAACAGGCCCAGCATATCTCAAGGGCAGAGATTCAAAAGATTTGCAAACAGGTTGTATTATATTTCAGGACAGGGCTTTGTTTTTCTGAAAAGCTCCTGCTGTGGCTTTTAAAGAAGATTTAATGTATGAAGCAAGTGTTAAAAACCCACCTTTGTTTTCACACAGATTTTGATAATCAATTGTATTATCAACCAGATATTTTGCTGAGATATTTCCCTTATTTTTTGGAAAAAAACATAATATAGATAGATGGTGTCATACCTTTGTCTTTTCTGAGTCCTCTAATACCATGTAGAAGGTAGTGCTTTGCAAGTTCTGTAATGGGTTGCTCTTCTATGAATCTCTTTGCAAATCAAATTTTATAGGCTATTTGCTGATTGTTATATTGTTACCAACATTCATGTAATATTAGAGAGCTTAATTCTGTACTTGTGCTTGGTATAACAGTGTTGAAGTCAATTAAGCTGGAGAACATGTATGAGGAGAGACGATCTCCTCATAGAGTTGGGAGTCAGGAGGGCAGAAGTGGACATCAGTCTGAGAATTTTGTTTTTAGTTGCATTCAGAGTTGTTGCTTATAAATGAAAAAATAGGATGATTTGTTAATGTGAAAGTATACATGCCATATTGAAATAGAATTCATATACATGAAGTGGAGTGTATAGGCATACATATATGGTTTAGAGATACTTTTTATATATAGTTCATAGCATTTTGCTGAAGAAATATAAAGTAGGTCAGCATATTTTKTCTGTTCAGAGTGGGCATGACAGCATGAGTCCCTTTTGCTTTGTGCTTATTGTTACAAACACAGTCAGGGTATAACTGCTCATTGGGAGTCTAGGAATACTTCACTAAAAAAGAGTGTATAAGTGTCCTTCAAACTTCCATTCAAAACTCTACTGCCTAATGGGCCTTATTTGTTTCTCATAACTGAACACTCACCAAAGCTGCTTTTATTTTTATCTCATCTTATTAAGGCCCAGAAATCTGGCACAGGAGGGGACACACWGGCTGCTGAAGACCTCCTGCTTATCAATAAACCCCTGACGGACCTAATTAGCCTGCTTATTCAACTGGTAAGAATTTGCTTGTTTGTAAGTCYATTGAAATGTTGCTGAAGTTGGAATTATTCATCTGCATTCAGCATCTTAGAGTCTATTTGCTGGGTTTTCATTGTTTTTAAGTTCCTAGTACAAAACAGGGAAAACAAGAATTTTATAATTTATAAGGAATTATAGGTTACAGTGACTTAAAAATTATAAGTGATATTTGAGAAGGTGTGTTGCAAGAGCAGAAATTGGGGATGGGTGTGTGCAGATTCTCAGCTGGGATATGTAAGTACAGCTAGGTGTTGGCCCTTCAAATTGAACTAGTGATCATTGCGTAGGGAAAAGATGATATTCAGAATTTGAAAACAGTAAGTGCTGATATCCTTACAGAAGTCATTAATTTGATTTTAGTGATGGCTTTCATCACAAGTTGCTTGGTTTTGAGCCCTCTGAGTTTTTTTTTGGTTTGGTTTGGTTTGGGTTTTTTTAGGGGTTTAGTTTCATTTTAACATGATCTTAAGGAGTTAGGACTTGGAAAGATCTCTGTTAGCCTATGAACAGCTTTTTTGTCTGTCTGTCTGTTTAAAGTCAATCTTTTCCAGGCTTTGTTAGATATCACAGTGCTGCACTGAAACCTCCACATAGGACTATACTGTGGTCCTGACACATGCCACTAGCTTGGCCTCCATCATACTGTGCCAGAGATTTATGCTGGCTGTGTGTTTAATGGCTTATACCAGAGGAATGCTTCTTGAGCTGGATAGGGCTTTTAGAGGTATGTTATACTACCTCAGCCTTTAAGGCAACACAAAATCAGCAAAGTGATACCTGAAAATAGTCTTGTGGCATCAAACTGTCCTTTTTCAGGTTGTTTTTCTTAGAGGCATTTCAGAATCAGTGAAGAAGACAGCATGCATTTCTCTGGAGTTATAGTATGTCCTCTTCAAGCCCAAAGCTTTTTGGAGTTGTTCCTCGTAGTTTTGCTACAGGTTTTCAGATATGAATACCTGTAGTCCTTTAGTTTTTACTACCTTGTAGTACAATCTATCATCTTTTATGTTGGGAAAGTAGGTGTTTCTTTTTTTCTTTCTTTTTGATTAATCTTCTGCATTACGCTTGTTGCAAGGTTCTCCTTTGATGGATTTATTATAATTAGCTATTGACAGAGGCTTTTTGGAAATATTCACTGAATAACCTAAAACAGAGTAAATGAATTTCAACTATATAATATTTCATCCTTACCAATTCTTTTAGTTTATTTTCTCTTAGTTTTTTTTAAATCACTGTATATAGTATAAAAAGTAAAACATGAATGGATCAAATGTTTCTTTAAAGTAAAACTAGACATAAATTTAAATTCCATTATGTCCCCAAAGAACAAGAAATTAGAAGCTAAACTCTACTCAGCTTATACCACCTGGAAGTCTTTTGTAAGTTTTTAATTAAAGGATAGGATAACTGTAAGTTAGCATGTACTGATTAGATTCTGACTTGCCCCTGTATTTAGAAGCATGGCTGCAAATTACTACTGTGTTTTGCTTTGTTATTTATTTCTTCATATGTCCGTATGTTGAGAATGCTTATTAAAAAAACCTACTGACTTGCAAGTAAAGAGGAAAGATAATTGGTGCTTAATCATTTTTTTTTATTTTCTAATTTTGTTAAGTATTTTGTAAAAGTGAGAGATTTTTCTCTTGTAGTAAATATGTAATATTCTTTACATGCATATGTTGAATTGGATTTATGAAAGTTATTTCAGCTAGCTCTTTGTTAAATTTTGTACCTTCTGTCTATTGCTGTATTAAACTTTCCTGTGTAAGATGGGAAGAGTTTGAAGAATAGAATAAACATTTTAAAAGTTAAGAAATATTTGTTTAAAAAAAAAACTCACACTCTAATTTCCATTTCATACCTTTGATCTGAATATCTATCTGTTCTTAATCTATGGATCAATTTCAAATTACAAAGAACTTCCAGTTTTTTTCATAGATTACAGTAACTCATATGAAGTTAGTCTGTAGAACCAACATTTCTAATATTATATGGAAAAAGTCCTGTGAACTACTGCATTAGAAAGTAAAAATGGAATTTAGACTTCCCTAATTTCAAACATTAAATAGCTAAAAGAACATTTCTTGAAACCATGTGAGATTCTTCATTAGATTTGGTGTGATCTTTTTTTCTTTAATGTTAGCCCATATTCTGTTGTTGAGGTATGAGCAGTGGGTATTTTTGAACCAAAACATGTTAATCAGCAGTTTATTATGCATTATCATGCCCTTAAAGATGAATAAAAGATGAGACCCTCTTTAACTATTCTTCAGATCCCTTTTGTTCCCCCTATGACTTGTCTGCAGTGACTGGACCATAATTATCCTTTATTTCTACTTCCCTGATTATCTGAGCAAAAACTTTGCTGGAAACTGTGAATATTAACAAAAAATTGAGATTTTTTCAGTTAGTAGAAGAGATGCTGAAAAGTAATGGGGCAGATTTACCTCCTAATATTTGTAGTAGGGGCACATAAAGTGACCCTCTGGTAAGTGCTGCCGACCGCAGGTCTACAGTTAGCATGCGCTAGGCATTCATCTGTTATTAAGAAATGTCTTTTGGGGTGATGTGTACAAAAAAATACATTTACATTACATAATAAAGTATGTAATACAATAATCTCTTTTCAATATGCAGAACATTTGCAAATTTAGCGTTGTTTATTTCTGAAAATAAGAACACTCTCAGATGGCTGGCATTCATTCCCACAGAATGATGGATTGACAGTACAAAATGATAGCTAAAGTGCTTTAGTACAGCATTTGTTAAAAGTGTTTTCGTGTCCTTTCTTGCTGTACTTACCTCCTGACCAATCTTGCAAGGAGCTCTAAGTCATCTTTCAGTTGTGGGTATAGATGCTTTAGAATCTTTCTGAATCTAAACAGCTTAAGCTCTTCAAAGTCCTTATCTCCATTAGCTGATTGTGTTTAGATGTAATTGTTTTATTTGGTTTGTGTTAAGATCTCAAGTACTAAATTTCAAGAAAGTGATCCAAACAGTCCTAAAACATTATTTTTGAAGGTACTGACTATAGTACATTTGAAAAAAATCTGTGTGAACATGTAAGCCTATCAGTCCAAAAGTGAGGACCAGCCACCTGTGAAGGTATGCAAAAGTAAGAAATATAGACATAAGAGTACAGACATATGTGCTTTCATTATGTGTTGGACGACATAATCTACAAACTTCTTGGTTCACACATGATTTTTTAGCCAGTATTAAATATTGCATTCACATATGTCAAAAGAGCACGGTTTGTGTTTCAGTTCCAGTCTCTGGCCTCAGTACTGATTCATCGAAACATAGCTGTAGCTTGTCCTGGAAAAAGTCATGTCCTATACTAGAGAGCACAAAACATTTAGGGCATGATATTTTAGGAGCATTCAGTATTCAAACACTATTATATGAAGATTTAGTAGATGCCATSAACCTATGGAATTAAACAGATTTATATTAACTTAATGCTTGTGTGGACTTTCACATACCTTTGTGGTTTTCATCATAGTGTGAGAAGTGAAGTTACTGATAGTGCAAACAGTACTACTGAGAACAAATTAGTGCAAGTTTTACTGATAGAGAGGAATGGTTTTATTCTTTGCTTTGGTTCAGAAGATGTAAAGGGAGAGGCTTGATTTAAAGAAGGTTATACTTGCGTTAAACCAAGAACCTGTTAAACTACAGTATTGTTCATTTGATAGGAGTCATCCATAACAATACTGAACTATAGTTTTTAATTTAGAGGCATCCAGTGCAGGCAGCCCTACTGCTGCTGGTACAGACGCCCTTGCACACACCAGCGTATGTGCAGACACACACACACTGTGGATTCCCTCCAGTAACTGGATTTAGACAGTCTACACCGTATCCACCTCCAACAGAGACGTGCAGACATATACAAACAGGTCTCTGTCGGCCTCCAGACCCCACAGTCTCTCCCGCAGTTGGTCTGGACCCACTGGTAGCCAAGTCTTCCCGATGTCTCACTCAGAGACACACATATGTACTTGGCTCCCAAGCCACGTATCCTATTTGCCAGCTAGTCCAGCTTGAGATTCACTTGTGATCGCACACTGATACACCTGCCTTCACCTGCTCCAGCTGCTGGTACCACAGACACATAAGCCCTGTGACCTGTGGTCTAACTCCAGTTGCTGGCCCTTAGGGCTGCACATACCTGCACATAGAATAGGGAGTCCCATCACCCAGGAAAAGTTAGAAAAAGCTTAATGGAAAGATAAGACTGCACTAATCAGGCATAGGGCATGACCAGACAAGCATATGACCAGCAGCCTGTTTTTGTGCAACAGGGCTATTTTGTCCTTTACCTTTATCTTCCTACATTTTTTTCCTCCACAAACCACTTTGATCCCTCCCTTTCCCTTCCTTTGGTTCTTCTCCTAAACTTCCCCTAATTCCATTTTGTACAATCCCCAAATGTTGTTCTTTGCCATCCCATAGTAACCCATAGGCAGYGACCCCCCTCACTCTGTGTGGTGCTCTGGAGAGCCTCTCCCATTAACTCATGGTGATGAAGGTCACCTCTGGCCCATCACTCTCCTGCGACAGCCCTGGGATGAGTCAGGGCAGAGGCTCTGTTTCTCTGACTGCTCATTGGGGTTCCCTTGCCTGCTGTTGCCCCTCTGTGCTCCTTTGCRTGTGCGCAGGTGTGTGACAATGCAATCATAAATAGTTTCAACTCTTTAAATAGGACTGAGTTCTTGGTACCCAGGTCTTACAGTATGTTGCTCCTAGTGCTTTTGGATACAGCTGTAAGAGCTACAATATAAGCTATGGCTTGGATTTAGAGCTACTCTCAGTCACTGTCTTTATGGATATTCTTAGCATATTGTAGCATGCAAGATAATGAAGAATATGTTTGCACTGCAAGAAGAAAGGGAATAGGTGATTCATTATTTATTTTCATTTCTAATTTGTTATGATGACTTTTAACATGTTGTGTCTTGTAGTGGGAGGGGGATTGGGTTTTGTTTATATATATTTGATTTTTTCTTGACTATTTATTTATATATATATTTATTTTAGTTTCAGACTTCCTTAGCTAAAATCTGAGAGGGATGTCTCTTGCAGATCTCATTCCCTTTCCTTGTCCCTCTCTGCACAGTGCCTTGATGCTAGAGTTTGCTGTCTCTGGTGAAATCTTAACTGGAATCTAGGAGGAATATTTTGACTGCTTATTTATTGTTTTCTTCATTTGAGCCTTGGTTAGGGATATCTTTACCCCTCTCAAGATTTCTAAGCCAGGAAAAGGAAACAATGCTCAGGGGAGAGAAGAAAAAAGGTTCTTTTTCCCTATCCCCAAAACTCTTGCTTATTCTTTTGAATCCTTACCTGCCACCACTGCGGCCTTGCATAGGAGGAATTTGTGACTTGCGTCTGAGCTGAAAATAGGCATGACAGAGGAGCATCTGCTGCAGTTAGATTGTATTGACAATATATGGGGAATAAGYATGCCTGGAGAATATCAGAAGTGCCAGTAGAGGTCTGACCCCCTCTCATCCTGGAGTCAGACAGTTTGTTTACTCTATGAGAAGCATACCCACTCTGGTAAGCAGTAAAACCCTTTATCCTTTTGCAGATGGTAGCCCCTTTATACATACTGGCACTCGTAGATTGCTTTGCCTTAAACCGTACCTGGCCCTTGCCTAACTGCTGACAGCTTCTTGTGCCTTGCTATTAACACAGCCAATTAAAACCAGCATTGAAATGAAGTATAATGGACCTCTCAAGATATAAGTGCTCCTTACCCCAGGGTCATACAAATAGACTTAGGCTAACCTTAGCCCAAGTTGTGCAGACCTGCCAGCTGAACTTTTCTGTGTTTAAGTTATGTAGCTACGTAACTCTTTACTATTGTTTTGAGGCAACTTTAGTTTCTGCAGTTAAAAATTAGTGCCTTAAATGTGGACCAAAGTTACTGAGTTTAAATTATTTTCTCTGATATGCTATTTCTCTCTGTCTTATCATATTTATAGTTTCTTATGTCACCTTGAATAATTGCTTTCACTCATTGATATTTATATCCTTCAAGTAGATGATTATTTCCTGCCCCATTGACTTATCTATTTATTTATTTGTTTATTTTCTTTAAGATATACATGTTTATCTCTCTTAATAATCCCCCCAAAATCAATATGAGTTAAACCTGAAAATGACAAAAACTTAGAATCAATTTCTCCCTCCTGTAATTGTGATTGAGTCTATCACTTAGGGCATAGCAAAGCAAGTGTAAGAATCCTAGATTGCATGTAAACAAAACTTCAAAGTTCTTAACACGAAAGCAGAAATAATTACAAATCTGTCATGCAGAAACACTGCAAATACAGAGGATTCAGTATTTAATCCCACGATCAGTATTGCCCTTAACTGATCAATCGGGGGGAAATAAATAGCATTTAGTCTTCTTCTTGGCAACCTGAGTTTAAAAGTTAATTACACTTAGCTTTTTTGTCTGTTTCTCTACTTGAAAATAAATGCAACTTGATTGTTATACTGAAGTTTGCAGCAATTCTGGAAGGGCTAAAATACCTTCTACTGCAGATAACTTGTCTTGCCTTTTGGCGATAGGCGTCTTCATTAGAGTATACCAGTAACATTTGTAATTGATTATTGTGCTCTGTAGTTTTGTATTTTATTGGTGAAAGATCAGTTAATCACATGCAAATACGAAGACAACAAATATGAAGCTTTGGTGCTTGTGGATGAGTGAGATGATCTCTTCTAGGTCCGTTTTGTCTCTACGTTCCACTGATTCTAAGGCCGTGCCCTGACTTCGGTTCAGAGCATGTGAAGATACTTGCCATTGAATAATGAAAATAACTGCAAAAGAAAGATAGCCCCATAGACGATGTAGAATTTTATTTCCCGTTTCCTAGGAATACAGACAGTTCTATGGTGGAAATGGAAAGATACTAGTTTATTTCCTGTACTGTGTAACGTATCGTTGAATTCTATTTGAAATGTTATCTTTGAAGTATTGTACAGAATTCTTTTTTTAATGCAGCTACCTTAAAAAAAAAAAAAAAAAGAAAGAAAGAAAGAAAGAAAGAAAGAAAGAAAGAAAAGAACAATTTGGGAAATAACCTGCAATTCAGCTTCATTTTGGTCTGTTGGAAAATCATAGAGTGAGTCCTCCTCGAACAAACTCCTGGGCATGTGAAAGAGAAGGCAGTGAACAGGAACAGTCAGAATAGATTTATGCAGGGTAAATCCTGTTTGACCAGCCTGATTGACTTCGATGATAAAGTGACTGGATTCATGGATGAGGGGAGAGCAGAGGATATCTTTTACCTCAGCTTAACTGAGACTTCTGGCACAGTTTTCCGCAAAATTCTTGTATATTAGTTGTAGTATTATGGTTTGGATAAGTGTATATATATATATGGATAAAAAGCTGGTTGCATGATCAGGCTCAGAGAGTAGCAGTTAATCAGACATACTTTATCTGCAAGCCTGTGACAAATGGAGTTCCTTAGGGGTCTATCTTGGGACCTGTCCTGTTTAATATCTTTATCAATGACCTGTAGGACTCCATGGAGTGCTTGATCATCAGGTCTGCAAGATCAACCTAGAGAACCATACATTTCAGGGCAGGGCTGCCTTCCAGAGGCCTGGACCCAGACAGGTTGAAGGAATAGGCCAATGGGAATGTCATGGAATTCAACAAGGAAAAATGCCAGGTCTTCTGGAAAAGGAAGAACTCCCTAGTTCCTGGGTATTCCCCACCCACAACGGGGCCTGGTTGGTGTTGGTGGACAACAAGCTGAGCACGAGCCAGCAAAGGTGGCCAAGAGCAACCTGGGCTTTACTAACAGGACCACAGCCAGTAGGTTGAAGGGAGTGATTATTCCCCTCTCCTCAGCTCTTATGAGACTGCATCTAGAGTCCTCTGTCCATTTTTGGTCCCTCCAACAGAGGAAAGACATCCATGAATTGGAGTGAGTTCAGTGGAGGCTGACCAAGCTGGTCAGAGTTGGAGCCCTTGCCCTGTGAGTAAAGACTGAGGGAGCTGGGCTTGCTCAGCCTGGAGAGAAGATGGCTTTGGGGGATGTAACAGGAGCCTTCCACAGCACCTATGAAGTGGTCACTAAGAAGATGGAGCCAAGCTCCTCATATGATACATGGTAGGAGAATGACAGACACTGGGCATTAATGGAAACTAGAGAGATTCAGACTGGCAGAAGAAATTTTTTCCCTGAGGACAGTCAAGGACTGGAAGAGCCTGCCAAGATAGGCTGTGAAGTCTTCATCCTTTAGTATTTTCAAGACTTGACAGGACCTGCTCAGGACCTGAACAACCTGGTCTGATGTCATAGCTGGCCCTGCTTTGAGCAGGAGGTTGAACTCCTGAGGTCCCTCTAACTTGAATATTCCTGTGATTCTTTGACGATCAAATACATTCAGCCAGCTTACAACAGATATACACATACTTTAGTGCCTGAAGTGAATGCATCTTGAGGCTGAAATACTGAAAATAAAAAAGAAAATTCTTACACGCACTGATCTAGAACAAGCAGCAGAATAAAATATTATTCATTTAGTACTTTTAGGCCAAGTGTTTCAGGCTTCGATTTACAAAATCTTTGATTTACAAAGTCTTGTTAGACTGTGCATTACAATGGCAAGCTTTTTCAGCCAAATAACACAATACAGTAATTTAATATACAATATCATGAAAACTTTTAACTCTCTGATAATTCCTCTTGAAGAAAACATTTAGCAGAATTTTATCTCCTCTTGCATATATAAATTTAATTTACTGTTATGAGAATTCATAAATTAATCCATGCAGTCTTATTAAATGCAATTTTCCACCTGCAACGTCAACTGCTTCTACTATTCATTTCTAAATATGACTTAAAATTGAACAAAATTATTGGTGGTAGATAAACATCTCTCAAAAGAAAAAAAACAAATTGAAATATGCTATTTTGTCAGAATCATATTTCCATTTGCTTATTTAAAAAAGGTGTAAAGCTATTTAAAAGTAATGCAGTATTTACACTAAGTACAAAACTCCATCTGAGTTTAGGAACCATTTAATGCTTTATGATCAGAATGGCTGAAAAAGCAATTTTAACATAGTACAATAATCCTATCATAAACTCTTTCCCAGATCCTAATTAAGGTTTTATAAGACTATTAATTTACTCTCACACATACGACAATTAGAGTTTTAGCACTAAATTATGCTACACTATTTTTGACATTCTAGGGTCATCCTAATTAAAAGTATATCCACAGTCCTACAAGAAGACCTAATATTTCTTTGTATTAGCTTACATTAGCAATTAATCCATAAGCTATACATATATATGTATTTTTTCTCCTGAGTATTTTAGGAAGGTCAGCAAGGCTCATATATGTTAGATAGGCAAAAACAGCATCCAGCAAAAATAAAAGCACTTGAAATATTAAGAACTGTTGTTTATCAGAAATTAACAGAACCAAAATGAACAGCACAGCTCACAATATATGTAATTCAGTTTTATCCATTAACATAAATCGCATACACCTGAAAACATTCTTCACAGAAAACTCCTGTGAAAAACACTCAGTTTAACTTACTATCAAGTATGCCTGACTTTGCTTCTGTGAAATTCTGACATATATCTAAGCATCAGTACTAGCATCTGCAAGACTGTGATTACATCAAGTCCCCTTTTTTCTGAAGTTTTACTTCAAGAGGAGTTTATATTTCCTCTTCATCACTGAGAAGCTGCTGACAACTTTGCAGCTGGGAGGCAAGGAAAGATTTTGCTAGTATATTGAGAGATATTGTTTTTTATAACCTTTTCCATCATGACATTTTTAAGTAAAAGACCTCCGTTGCTTGTAATTTCTAAAGGCTCTGAGACTTGAAGACAAAGCAGCATGCAGCTCACTTAAGTCCTATATTGCTTCTACTACAGCTCAATACAAAAAATTTTCATAAAACTTAGCCACTTAGTCAGAAGTGGGCATTTCTAAACTTTGGTTTATTTTTTTTTAAGTTTATAATAATGCATAATAAAACTAGCTACATCAGTAACATTCATAATTTAATTTTACTAAAGTCTCTGAACTAAAAATACTTGGACTTCAACCCTAGACTTTGAAGATTGCCATTTAACACTGTTCACCTGTTTACCTTTCTTCTCATT
>NW_028186434.1:782453-862816 GCF_003343005.1 Rhea americana
AAAAAAAAAAAAAGAAAGACCGAAAAGGAACAAAAACCACATACAAAGAAAATGAGAATATATTGTCCTAAGTACAGAATTTTGGAATGAGATTTGAGTTTCTCAAAAAACAGACTGTATTAAAATGAACTGGAAAAATACTGTTCTCTAAAATGTTTTCCCTTAGGTCGAGGATGACAATTTTSATTTAAGCAAAAATACAATATTTTAGTGTTTCATTTAAAACTATGCATATTTACTAATAAGAATAGCACAGTTAACAGATGTAATAATGATGTTTTGCTTTCATGTTTCGTGTAATGTTTGCAAAATCGTCTTCCGTACGGTTCCCAGTGGTGCTTCCTTTACAGAACATTCTGTAATCACATTACTGATCTAATGAACATCTATCTCTTGTCGTAATAAACTCTCTTTGTGTATAACCTCATTAATGCACTGAAATAGTGTCCCCTCCGGGTATTCTAGACAGTTTCACTGTAGCTCTAAAATTAGATGCCCTAACAACTCTAACGGTGTGAAAACTGCCGCTTCAGCTCAAATGATCACACATTTCTTGCAATGGTTTGCAATTCATGAATACATTGTAACTGGTCTCAAAATGAAGGCATCTTTGACAACCGACTACAAAAATATAGATGTGTAATAACAATAAACTTCCTGTTTCACACCACATTAACCTTCAAATACATAGAACAAGTACCACAAAGAATTAAAAGAATTAAAGACAAATAGAATTTTGCTTTAGGAGCTTGTTTACAGGAGATTATAACTTGGCCATAAAAAATAAGTGAAAAGTGAGACAGTCTTAATTGCACAAAAACCTTGCCTTGAGACATTATTTTACAAATTCTAAGTGAAAAATAAATCTAGAGTTTTGAGTTATAGAATGGCAAAAACTATAGCTGTAGCTCTTCAGTATATTATTTTAAGTTGTTGGCCTTTTTTCATTTTGAGCTATATCTAGAAACATAAATGGACAGCTGCCTAGAACATTAACAACTGCATGGAGAACTTCTACCTCGTTGAAGGGCTGAGTTCATAATTCTCTCTAAGACTGATAAAGCAAAAGGAAATGTAAGCCAACTAGATCTGTTTTATGTAATTATGAAATATTAGGGGGCAAATCTTTTCTTGGGGAGTCAGAACTCTAGTTTTTCACGTTATCTAATTTCTCTTCCACTGAAAGAACAAAAACTGAAAAAGATGCTGTCTTGCAAAACTATACATACATTTTAAAGACTTGAAAGATAATTCTTCATATCAAATGTAATTGTTATGTTAGAAAAATAATTGGAACATTATTACATTATTACACCTGGCCACTTTTTTTTTTTTTTTTTTTTTTTTTGGTCTAGCAACATGATTCTAGCTTTTCTGTTCTTATTTGAAATGAGAAAGCATGTCCTTGAAAGTCTGGTTTTCATTTCTTGGTTTTCTATCTTTATAGATATTTATTATACTTTCAGTCATTGCTTTTGTTTACACCAACATTTTTCTTCATACTCCCTATTCTTTATTACCATTGAGGAAAGTACTCAGACTGTCAGCTAATGTTAAATTTCAGGGCAGCAACATGGGCCCATCTAAATTACTATCTGTCACTAGTGAATACAGCATGATGGTTAGATTTGCAGAGAAAAATGCAGATACAGACATACTCATATGGGGATATCTTTTGTTGAGGTTTCCTCTTCCAACTTAACTATTGATGGGTTAGACTGCAGACCAATGATTCCCATCCCCTACAGAGTAAATCATATCTTTCTTTCTCCCATCTTCTTTTCTTTCTTCTTCCAAAACCTATGCTGTTACCTTTTTACCCTATCATTTTCCAAGATAACAGCAATTCACTCCTCAAACTCTGGATGACACAGGAGCTCAAAGGGACTGTGGTGGACTAGAGGAGCAGAAGAGCCTCAAATACAACAGAAGTTGAAGGAATCTGTTGACATTTGTGATTGAATAGGTTGATGCCATGATTGACGAAGTCTGTGAGCCCTGGAGTGATACTAGTGATTAAGCTTGGAGGATGGACCCTGACAACTATCCCATAAAGGGTGAGGGTATCTGAGGACAAGACACAATGGAGGAAGAGATTCAGGAGCTTCCTTTCTCTTGCCTCTCATTGGCAAAAAGAACAACAGCAACACTGGTAAAATGGCAGGAATGTGGCCTGATTAGGTTGCATGAAGTAGGAAAGCAGGCCCTACCAGTGAGACTTTCTGGGGTCAGACTGTGATCTCCGTGGAGAGGAGATAGCAGGACAATCTGACCGTGGCTGCTACTTGCTTTTCCAGTGCTGAAGGAGCAGGATAGTGAAGGGAGCAGCATGCGGGAAATGTGAGTTCAAATGCATCCTGCTGCTTTCTTCTCTGTTGAGGAAGCAAATGCCGGGAGAAAATAAGTAAAATAAGTAAAGCCATGTCTCACTGACTGAAACTGCTGAAGACAACTTTGTGGTGACAGCTTGCTGTTTGGATTCCTTGGGAATAACTGTAGCAGGCTGAACTTCCTTATTCACTTCATTGAAAGTGGTGCGGTCTCTGGAAGAACTGCAAAGGTTACTGTGCTTCATCTATTTATACGTGACTGTTGTATAAAGAGTCCTCTGCAAAGACCAGCCAGAACCTTTCCTCTCCTCAGTTTGATGTTCAGTGAGCATCTCAGAAAAGCACCTTAGGAACAATCTCTATTTTCTTTTAAGTATGACTACTGTGGTTATTTTTATTAATTAATTATGGGGTTTTGTGCTCTTGCTTTTGGAGACCAGGAAACTAGCCTCTTATTCAGTACTAGAGAGAAGAAATATCTGTCCAAATCAACACTCAATTTCTTTCTTTCTTTCGTTCTTCTCTCTTTTTTTTTTTTTTTTTTTTTTTTGAATTACCAAGCTAACAACATTTCAAAATTGACCATAATTGGATATACTGTGACGTTTTTTATACTGTGACGTTTTTTAGGGAGCAGTTGATACGACTGTGTACACTGATCTGGTAGCAAACTCTTAAGTTACAATGATACCTTTAAAAAGCATAAGAGAGAATGTAAGCGGTTTATTTTTTCCTTCCTTTAATAGCTTTCTTTTTCAGTGCAGGAAATGCAAGTTAGGTCAAAGCCTCCAGTGAGATCAGTGGAATTCTTGGTAAAGATTGAAGATATAAATAGGCCAAGCTATAAAGTTGTTACTATCTGTAGTTTTTCCTCCTTTTTAGCCTTGCCATTTTTGTTGAATAAGTTATTAGATAATTCTGGATTTTCATAGAATCATAGAATTGGTATGGTTGGAAGGGACTTCTGGAGATCATCTAGTCCAACCCCCCTGCTCAAGCAGGGTCACCTAGAACACGTTAGACAGGGTTGCATCCAGGCAGGCCTTGAAGATCTCCAGAGAAGGAGACTCCACAACCTCTCTGGGCAACCTGCTCCAGTGCTCTGTCACTCTCACAGGGAAGAAATTCCTCCTCATGTTCAGGTGGAACTTCCTGTGCTTCAATTTCTGCCCATTGCCTCTTGTCCTGTCACATGGGACAACTGAAAAGAGTTTGTCCCTGTCCCTTTGACACCCTCCCTTCAGGTACTTGTACACGTTGATAAGATCCGCCCTCAGTCTTCTCTTCCCCAGGCTGAAGAGGCCCAGCTCTCGCAGCCGTTCCTCACAGGGCAGRTGCTCCAGCCCTCTGATCATCTTTGTAGCCCTACGCTGGACTCTCTCCAGTAGCTCCATGTCTCTCTTGTCCTGGGGAGCCCAGAACTGGACACAGTACTTGAGATGAGGCCTCACCAGGGCTGAGGAGAGGGGCAGGATCACCTCCCTCGACCTTCAGGCAACAGTCTTCCTAATGCAAAAAACAATCAAGTTATGTGGCTTTTGGATTGGAATGAAGAAAAAACATGTAGTTAAAGCATGAAAGAAGAAATAGCTGCTATAGTTCTCTCATTTACATAGCATTAGATGAAATAAAATGTGATATGTCTTCAGGCTATGTATTCAGAGCTTGTATCTCAGTTCAGTCTGTTTTATGAATCTGATGGGAAACTGGATCTTATTTGCATGCAGATTTCTAGGGAATCACTGCTTGGATATTTGAGGAGTATATGTCTGATGATATGTTCCAAAATTACTTTAAAATAACAGTATAATTTTTCCTTAGAATTAAAAATCTTGGGAAGTTCATACTTCAGATTAAATGAATGATTGTCATTGAAATGACTGTGCATGTGTGAGACGTATAGACAGATTTATTATTTTGTAGTGCTATAAGAAGAGATTATATAAATTGCTTTTTTTGTTATTATTATCAGTAAGGACAGTCTGTTAACCGTACTTTATCTACCTTACTTATGATTAAAATGTATTTTTTGAATTGAATAAGTGAATAAGAGAAAAGTGATATTTTTACTCTGCCATAATTGATTGGTAAGACCGCCACTGGTATACTGTGTTCAGTCCATAGATTACAAGGCCAGAAAAGCTATTTTAAACACTTAGTCTAATATATAACACAAGATATAGGACTTTTCTAAATTAATTCCTCATTACAGCAAAGATTTTTTGTTGTAGGAAAAAAACTCTGATTGTGATGTATAAATTGCCTGTGATAGAGAACGTGTCTCAATTTTACAGAAGTTGTTCCAGTGGTTAATTGCCCTTATTAAAGAAAGATAGAAAAAAGGAAATCAAAGTACRTCTTCAAAGTAAATCTAATCTGGATTGCTTTTTTTAAAGTTTTGAGCCATTGTCTCTTGCCAGTCCTTTTTCAGGTAGAGGAATTAACCTGTCATCAACATTCTGTTTCTCAGATGGAGCCCAAAGAGTATGACCAAGCACTCTTTAACCTTCCCCTTCATAAGTTATATAGACTGAATTCCTTTAGTCTTTCACTGTTAGATAGGTTTTCCAGTATTTATCATCCTTTTGCCTGTTCCCAAGAAACCTCTACGATCTTTTTCAGTGTCTTTCTTGAACTTCATGTTCACCAGAACTCTGTTTCTGTTTTAGTTCCAGCGGTGTCAAATACAAGCATTATACAGTTTCTCTACTTGTAATTTCCAGTTTCTACTTTCAAGAATGATATAAGTTATTTAGATAGTTATGTCATACTACCAGAAGCTCATGTAAAGATGATCGTTAGCCATGTTCCCRAATCTTCTATAATTTTACTTCCCAGGAGAGTTTCCTCCATCCCATTACTAGAACATGTTCTGATGCCCACTCATTGATGAACCATAGAAAAGCATTCAGAAAAGAGCTCCAAAAAATATTTAAAATCTGGGAAATGCACCTCTTAATGTGACTAGGCTATAACCCATTAAAAGCTAGATAACCTGTTCTCTACTTCAACCAGAAGCCATAGACTTGATTTAGAAATAATTAAATGAAGTTTTATAATGTGCATTATGGAGAAGATTAGGCATCATTACCACAATGATGCTTTCTGATCTTAATACTTCTATTTAAAGCAAAACTTACTGTCCTAAAACAACCGAGTTGGAAGCAATATTTTCAGTGTTTTTATGATGTCACTATAGATACGCTATTTGATATAATGGTAGTGGAGGCATTCATGTGCTGCTGCTTAAGAGCAGATATATTTTAATTATATTTTAAACATTTTATTCAGGTCAGCTTAATGGAATTATTAGTCAAACAGCTAGAAGTCCTTCCTTCCTGCCATGGTGCAAATGTTAATACTCTTCTCAATCCCCAAGGATATGGAATTTTATGAAATTTGAATTTGTTTTTTGTTTGTTCATTTTTAGCTTCCCAGTGAGGATATTGAAATATTCCAGAATGCATCACAGTGCTTATCTTTGCTGGTTCAGTTGTATGGAGGGAACAGTCAAGAGAGCATGTCTCCAGAAAACATGGACAGTTTTGCTGAAGTGCTGAAGTCCAAAAAAGATACAAGACAACTGAAGCTTTTGCTGAGAATTATAAAGAGACTGGTGAGTCAGCTTTTAAATGTTTTAAAAGTCTGTGCAGGTTTTTATGTCTTTGGATAATTTTTATTGATAATTTTGTCCCTTTAAAGTAAAGAGAATATTAAAAAAAAAAATCTGAAAACAAAACGTGAAGTAAAACTTCATGTCTTTAAATTTCAGTTTAATTTCTCTGGAAAAGACACTTTTCTATATTTAAATCYTCTTAGAGTATTATTGACCATATTGAATACTCGTAGTTAAGTTAACCATTCAATCATTTAAATGGCTCAGATTATTTTTTGTATTTGTTTAGTACTTTGKCTTTATGGATTACTGGAACAATTTTTTGAATGCCTTCCAAAAGAGCTAACCTTGTAGCAATTATGTAGCACCTAGGAAACATAGTGCTTGATTTCATGGTAAAGAAAATGCAGTTTCATACTTTAAATAGACTTGTACATAGATTGTTGACTCTTCTTTCTTTCTAAGTGGTAGTAACTACGGTAGAGTGGTTGTAACAGAGATGGTCGATCAGTAGGTGTGATGACAAGTTATTGACATCTAGGAGTTTCAATTCTGTCGTGCTTTGTCATGGTGGCATGATTACCGCATGCTTTCTCTGAAGTAGATTAGCTAGAAAACTTTCTGTATCTATAACATTCTTTTAGATAATGCTATGCTTTTTATCTTGAACTCTCTTGAAAAGAAGCTTTGCCAGCACACATTGAAAAGAAGCTTTGCCAGCACTCATTGATTGATTACTTCATCCTTTACTGTACTCTGCAAGAAAGAGAGTACTCAATTAAAAAAGAATAACTTCTCCAGTGTCAGCAGAAGAGGCATGAATTTTGCAAGTACAGTGCTGGCTATTAGAGTAACGCCATAATCAATGCAGGAGTCACCCTACTTAGGGAGTTAAAAGGGAGCAACCCTATTGTAAAGCCTCCAGAGCTGTTCTGTCTCTTCTTCTTCTTCCACCCACTGGATTTACATTACAAGCGAGCAAACACAATACTATTCTTCCTAATTTTGATCTGTCCTGCCTTTCACTAGAAGAAGCATGAATTTATAAAATTAAAATTGATAGGCCCCAATGATGTTTAAAATTCATGTTTTCTCTTATTCTTGACATCTCAGGTTTCTCATAGTCTTTATTTTCCCATAGTTTTCTTGAGAAAAGAATTCCAACAAAAATTTTAAGCAACTTTGTATTGCTTCTTGCTTGTACTTATGCTTCTTTTTCTGTGCAATTGTTGTGCTGGGTAGAACTGTTTTTACTTTTCCACAAAAATAATAAGAATAAAGAGGTAGCGAAGTAAGAAGAAAGGAAAGTGAAAGGGAGGCTGTAATACCTTTTTAGACCATTCCATTTCTGCATAGCTTCTGACTGCTTTCCTTTCCCTCTTTTTTGACGATTGTTATTCCAAAGTTGTCCTAGGGTACAGACTATTTAACATGGAAATTTCTGTTGATTATCCTAGGAGGACAAAGCTGTACTATCATCTTTTGAATCTTGCAAGTTCCTGTGCTTCGTGATCTTTCTTTCTGTATATCAGTAATTCTAGTAGTTTCTATTTATTATATCAGGCAAAGATTTTCTGTAATTATTTTAATGAGATCATGGGATTTCTTTTGAAAGCAGGGTTTATAGATAATTTGACAGATTATATAATAAATCTTGCGTTATTTCTGTGAACCTGAAAAAGTCCTGTTCACAGGAGATGATTATCTTGTCAAAATTGTAGTAATGGCAAAAGACACTGAAATATAATCGTATCTATTTAAGAAGGATTCAGCCTACATCAGCTGTTCATGGTGAATTTTGAAGCCTAGAGCAAACCTAAAATGATGCTCAAATATGAAAAAGTTGGAATAGAGGGATCACTAAGTTCACCAATTTCCATTCTTGCTGATCAGTACTTGTATATAACCTATTTCTAATCTATGGAACTTCAATGTGTCAGCTACAGCTATGGCTTTTATAAGACAGGAATATAAAGAAAGAATTCAGGGTGTCTATTCTATAGCTGCCTCTATTATCATGTCTTTCTGAAAATAAGGAAAAGGCATAGGGTTATGAGCAGTTAGCACTTTATCCATGTGCTCCATATGTCTCTAGTGCGCCTTTAGCCCTAATGAATAATTACTTATTCATTAATTAAGTTTTATCTCCAGTACCCAAATAGTTGATTTTTTTTGGACAAAGTTGAAGGATTTTTTTGTTTGTTTTTAAGTGCTTATTTCTTATTACCAATTCTGACCAGCAAATTGACTACAGGGCAGTATAAACTCCTCCTCATACCTTTCTTTACACTGATTTTTGCACTATAATTTTGTTGTATTCTATACTCAGTACTTTGTTAAATCAGAAATAAAGATATAGGCTAGACTGGAGGGAAAAAAAATTAGACCCTTGTTCCATGGCTCTTAGAAAACACTTGTCAGAAAGTATATCTGAATTTTACATAAGTCACACTTTTTTCTTTTGATGTTCTTTCCAGAACCTCATTTTGATTATTTCATTCTTTACGCTGAGTGATTAAGACATTTAGAAAGATGTGTAGACTTTTAATACCTGTGCAATCCCTGTAAGGATTTCCCAGACTGTATTAGGCTGTGTGCTAAGATGCTAATGTTACAGTGGCAGTACTTGAGCTATGGCGAAGTCCCTAACTTTCATTGATTTCATCGTAGGACTGTGAAGCAATATTTCACTCTCCCTGCCAGCCTGGGCAACAAAAATGCCATCTTTGTGTACTGGCAAGCAGATTTGCTGTCTGTTTCCAATGAACCAAAGCCTGGGAACCAGTGGTCACTGTGTCTAAAATCTCATTCATAGCATGCTTCTGTGAATATTTCTCTGATGTAGATTAGTGACAATATCATCTTGAGTTTTATACAGAGATTTGCTGAGTTCACATCTTATGAATTGACATCTATGTATTTGTATATTTAAAAAATTATATACATATATATATATATATATATATTGACTGTAGTAGTTCCAGAGCCCAGACCAGGTCCACATTATGTTAGCTACTGAGTGTGCATATTGAAAACGGACTTGGAGCTTGAAGACATTTACAGTCTGAGAAGCATAAATGTTTGATTTAGAACAATTTTGCAATCCCTCTGTAAGTCAAACTATTTACCAGAGGTTTGCTACCCAGTAGATTGCTACAAGTTCGACTATACAGGGCTTGCCTCAAAAGAAGAGAAAACATTTATTTGCAAAAATCACATGGTGATTTTTCAGGTAGTGTTGCTTTTAGAGCTTCAGCTCTGAATATTCAGCGCCACAAGGAGGTGCTTTTGCAGCAATTCCCAGCAGCAATTCTAGAAGTTTTATAAAGCCAAGTGGGACCTGTTGGCTTATCTCCTGCCATTAAAGTACTGTTCTCTCTGATGGTCTCAGCTAGTAAGAGAAAAAATCCTTATGGATCTTTTTTCTACTCTGAGTCTTTTAAGTATGCCTTTAATTAATTTACTCCATTACTAAAGTAATCTGTTACTAAATCAGTCCATTATATTCCGTTGCTAGAAGGAATAATTTTATGACAGAGATCTGTTAGATTGTGCATACAACATTCACTTGTGGGGTTGCTGACCTGTATAGGTATAGTTATTATAAATGCACCTGTTGCTAATGTTTTCCTTAAGTTATACATCTTTCAAAACTTGGAAAGATACAAACAATTTCTATCCTTCGTTAACATGTCTTTTATTTTCAAGCTGTTACCAAGCCTGCATCCCTTTTTTAAAGACCATCTTTTGTTGGCTTCAGTCTGTAATAAAACATCTTTTGGTAGGATGAAGCATTTTATCAAATATATACAACAAATTACTCTTCCAAGAAGAAAAATCTAATCMATGCAGCAATACCTTATGCATGTCATAAACAGGCTGGGTTTCTCAAAATACTCTGAAGGCAAATACATTAAAAGTATAATGCCACTTCTTTCCTTTATTCCTTCACCACTGTGCCGAGAAGCTCCCGCTGCTTATAAACGCCACGCAGGCCTTTGTGTAATAGGTACGGGCAGGTTTTAATGAAATTTGAGAGAGTCTCCGGAGATCACAGATACGGAGGCCTTTCGCACCGTGCTGTTGCTTGGCAACCTTAAGCCATCACATTTCCAGGCTGTGTAATAGCAGGAGATACTCCTCTTCTGCCAGCCCCGCGGAAAACTGTAATGGGAATAATCCCTTCCTAAAGGGGCACCCTGAAATGGGGCAGGGGCGGGGGAAGAGAGGTRCTTTTTTTCCTTTTCCCTTCCCCTTCACTTCTGGGTTTTAACAGAGGCACAAAGTAAGTTCTTAAGTATAGGGGTTTTTTTGAATTTTACCGATGTTCTGGCTGAAGTACATTTTAATTACATCCTTTAAAAAGTGGTTACAATGCTTCTGATTAATATAGAGAATCAAACTGGCATTTGCGAAGGAGAACTGCTGGTCTGCGCCATTCGGCTTCCTTCCGTCGGGAAGCAATACACTGAATTCCAAGGAGTTAGAAAAAGCTGGTTTAAATTAGTCAGAAGATTAATGCAGCTAATGACAGCTGCTGTAATACAGTTTAAACAACAATTAAACAGTAATTTAAGTAGAACTACTATGATATAATTTAAACAAATGTAGCATTTGGTGGACCTAATTCTCTCATTCTCTCTTACGATGCAGACCCTTTGCTGTACTTTCTTGTTCACTGAAAAAAATATTGAGCCAGAATTGATCAACTTACCTGAGTAATTCAGGGTTAAAACAAAAAAGCAAAACTAGTTTAAGCTGTATTTAAAACTTTGTGCTYAGAGTGTAATAGTATATGGGCTCTACCAAATTCTCCTGGAAACTAAATATTATACTTTGATAGTTAAARCCTTGAGAAAAAAATATTTTAAACTTACTAAAGTAAAGCATTTTCAATAGCAATCAGGAAGAAAATATCACATTAATGAAAAAAAGTTTGATTTTTGAATAATCAAAATTTAATTTGTTCACAGACATTCTACAAGCAGTATGAATTCTTTAAAATATGGATTAATTTTGCTTTTAAAATATTTACTTGATATTAAGAATAACGTAACCATTCAGAAGACACTTTTCTAAAGTACTGCATGAAAGTGTTATCCTTATGATGCTGTAGCTAATTTGTTCAGAAACCCATGGCAAAAGTATACAGGTTTAATCTGAACTTGACTAATTACATTCTGTGTATTGAAATTCAGGACACAGATTTTCATTGGATATTGTTGATAAGGCTTTACATTTTTCATTCGAAATGGTTACATATTATCTTAGAGGCGTATGAGCTGTGTGCAAGGTTTATTTAGCATGTGAAGGGCTGAATTCAGGATAATTTATTCTTATGTAGCTTGTGGAGTGTTTTCTAGATGCTGAGGATATGTACAATGTATTAGCACTACTCTTGACTTTTTCCTTTGACGCTTGAGTCCTATGGTTTTTACTGGAGGAGAGGAAATAATATTTTAGTATTTAGATTCATACCCTTGGTTAGAACACCGAAAAAAAATTTAATAAGCCTTTTCTGTTTGTGATTAGTCTTTCTCTTTATTTAGCTATTTGAATGTTCCAATATCATTCTTTCAGCTGGCCAAAATTCTTAAGCACAGCATTCTAATATTTTAAGGCTGTATAGTTACGTTCCACCTCTCCAGTAYCTTCTGTCTTATGAATTAAACAGAACAAGTACCTGTGGATAAGCCTCAGTCACAAGTGYAGTCCTTGGAATTTTTATCTTCTCTGGTCTTGTCACTTTTGATGCAGGTCCAGAAGCCCTGCAGTTGATACCAGATCGCAGAGCGCTCTGCACTTTGTCTGGTATTTCTATCACATAGACAAACACCTGACTTGCTAGCAAATCATGGACAGAAGTCCCCCACCCTCAACCATGTTGCAGGAGAGGGTGAAATTAAGTCACTTATCTATCAGCCAAAATGTCCAGACAGAAGCTTCCCTTCATTTTTCCTTCACATGTGTTTGATGCTCACATCTTCCTTCTAACATGCAGCTAGATGTTCCTACTTTTACTTGCTGCTTTATCATAGTAGCTTTGTGTTTTAATATTACTTACCTAACCTCATAAGCTGCAGTGAGGCCTCAATATTTGAAAAATATTTTATGGTCCTCAGGTAAGGAGTAGTAAATGTCATGCAATGTTTTACTTGAGAGGATCCTACCAAATCCAGTAAGGTAGGACTAAGTTATCAAAAATATTTTATCAGCTTAAATCTTAATACCAGGTTACATATATTTCCTAAATCTGCAGCATTAATGGGAGTGCCTGAGCTCTTAGTTACTGCTTTCATTGTTACTATAACTGAATTGCATGAGTGCCCGTAAACCAGGACCCCATTGTGGTAAACTGAATACAAACATAGTAAGAAGAAGAGAACAACTGAGCTTGTTCCGTGTTTTCAAAATAAGCTCAGGGAATTGCCTGAAATTGACACTCACAAGTCAGAAATAATTTGATACAAAAGAAACCATCATAATCCTGCATAACACAGCTCCTTTGGCAGTGCTCAGYTGTGTGCAAGCAAGAATGGGAATTTAACTACTTGCTCCTCACTGATAATACAGAAGGTTTTTTCTTTTCTTTCTTTTTTTTTTTTTACCCCAAATTTAAATTTTTATGGTCACAGCAGTATTTCAAAGTTTTTCCTTAGTTTTTAATACAGTCTTTGTGTGAGGCTATCACCAGAAGCTAAAAAAGCTTTGAAAGATCTTTATTGCACAAGTTGAAGATAAGATGTAGATAAACATAGAAGCCAGAYTCTCTGTGGCTTTTTACAAACTTGTATTGCAACAGATACTCTCTTTTTAATTATGTATATTCTCTTAAGCTTGGTCTCCTCCATGACAGATTTGCTAAGGGTGAAATAGTTCATTACATTTCAGTGTGTAAGCAAAAATCTTAACTACTATGTACTAGGAAGAGATCTAATGTGAGAAGTAGATTCTCTACCAAGAAGTGATCCTTTCTTTTTCTTCCAAATCATCTAGTTTTGGACCAGTCAGAGTCAAAGGGCTTGACGCATCCTCTTCATTAATCTTTGGTGCCACTATTTTTTTGTGTTTAAAAATAGCATTTGTGTACATTGAGGTTAGGCTTTCAGTAGATTTCTACAGTAGACTTCCTTGTCCCCCCTGCCCAAGTTCAGACAGTGATTCAATCCAGCATCTTCAGTGATGAAACCTCCGCGTTTTAAATTATGAAAACTGTACTAGTTAAACATTTATGGAAGTGCCCAGTGCCGGCATTTATTTAAACTATTAAAATGTAATGTTTTTATATGAACATCATTATAAATTTATAACAAATGCAATTTGTGGTGATGCATGTTCTATGGGCTGTGAATAACTGTCCTAAATTTCATACAGCAGGTGCTTTCTCTGGAATATAATGCCTACTTGATGAGTTCATATGACGCAGCATAAGAATATCTCATAATTTGCATAGCAATTCTACTCTGATTGTACAGCTTGCTTCTTTAGGCCTTTTAGGGAGCATTTTCAGAACAAAGGTTTTGACATACTTCTCAGTCTTGTCGAAAGCRCATGATTGCCTAAATCTATTAATATCAATAAAAAGATACCTTTTGCAGATGTATGTAGTGATCATTCAGAAATCGATCAACAGATGAACATTATTTTCTGGTATCATATAGCTCCAGTGACTTAAAATTCATATTAGCAGATATGCTGGTATTCTCAGTTGYGAGAGTGCTGTTGTAGGGCATGACACCAGTATATAGGCAAAAACGGTATGTCCTCTTTTCCAAAGTGCATGATATTGCACCTTCCAGATGAAATTCTGATCTTAATTGTACTGTAAACCCATGGTAATTGTAATGAATAGACTTACTGCGTATTCGAGTTGCACCAGAAGAAGATAATTGAAATAAAAATCTGGTGGCCCTACCAGTGCAAAACAATGTGTGTGCAAAATCTGCTGTGTATAGGTGGTAGGAAGTGCATATACTAAAACGTCGGGTTGCATAAGACTAAATAATGGTTTAAACAAATCTACATGATTTATAAGTCTAGTTTACTACTGGTCCCATGTTGTCACTAAATAAAATGAAATAATCAAGGTAGAATACCTTTTCCTCATTCTGACTGAATGCTTCCTTTGTGGCTTTTCACGCAGGAGGCAGGCATTTCCTGCAGGGTGTCCGCCTGTGCCCTGGGGCCCAGCTCTTCCCCACTGTGCGTCTCCCGAGCTGTAAGAGCAGGATTTCTTGGGGGAGCCCAGGCCGAGCGCCGCTGAAAAGCTYGGGAGGCCTTCCTGGGGAATAAGCATTTAGTCAGCCCTGAGACCCTGCAGTGACTGGCGGTGTGTTGCTTCCTCTCATTAGAGTAAAAGTCCATGCAGAACAGATTACAGTTAGAAATTAAAACAGGTTAATCTTTTAAAATAGAACAATTTCCATGGAAAAGAGCAGATTAACACAGGATATTACTTTTCTTCCAAGTACTACTGCTACTTAAATATGGTAAAAAGTAATTTTAGCATATGTGATAAATCAGAAGTTCGCATAAATGGAATCATTGTTTATAAAGATGTGATCAGAGCCCTCCTTTATCATTTTAAACCCTTAGTGCAGTTTGTGTATTTACAATATTCATGAAATGGCACACAACATCTATTTTCAAAGTCCATAACCATAAGATGGCAATTTGTGCCCCATATATATCAGTAAGATATGTGTGGTCCCAACTCTGCTAATGTAGTAATATTTCTTTTAGTTTGATTAGGAAAATTCTTATTAGAGAAAAGCAAATTACGGCTGTCATTGAAAGACTTAAGAAATAATATGCCCTCAGGATTGCCTGAGTGGACTGTTGCTCCACTGAGGAGCTCTGATGACATCAGAGAGAGATGCTCATGCAATTTGTTCATGTAATTGGAATTCCAAGATGGAATATGTATTACATCTTGAAGGTGATGTTATTTAATAATGAATGATTTTATAGACTCTTCTAGTCTCTATATCATATCCTTGTTCCTTCACAATTATAGTTATTAGGATTCTTTGCCCCCTGTCTCTGTATTCTACACTTCCACCTCTACTCATATGTTTTTGATTCTTCTCTCAACTCATGTATCAGCTGCTCCTGATATTTCTTTCAATTTGCTTTTCCTTTAAATGAAGCTGAATGCTTTGTGGGAATTGATGTTGAAATTTAGAGGAGCAAAAATATTAAGATGCCTACTCTCATGTTACATTTTGGCTGCAGGTCTCAACAAGATCCTTCTCCCTTCTTGCAAGCTTCGTATGTAATTTTGCATAACTATATACAATCTCAAGAGTACATAATTACATTAGCATACTATTATGTACATCTGTGTAYACCTGTGTACAGGAAAGACATACTTTCCTGTAATCATGTTAAGTGATAACTCCTCATATGTTTTTAGTATTTCCGTCTACATAGTGGGTAAACTTTTCTAAAATGACTAGGGTCGTTCCATATTTATTTGCAGAGATTCTAAAGGAAATCTAATGTTCTGAAAGTACTCATTACTTGCTCACAAATATCAGGCCTACAGAAAGTTTCTTTGATTTGGCATCCCAAATCATTAGTCACTTTTGAAAAGTCCTAGCAAAAATACTATTTGTCTTACAAAAGGATTGAAAGAAGAGACAAAAGAACTGATTGGAGAGCAGAACTGCAAACTACTAAATATTTGGGGTTAATAATTTTAATTCTGTTTGAGTCTAAATTTTCTCCCAGTCATACATTTCAAGAAAACGAATCTTCTTTTAGTGAAATAGGATGCTGCAATATGAGACTAAACTATGGGGAAAGCCTAATAATCTTCCTGAAAAGCAGAGCCATCACAAATAGGTTTTTGTTTCTTAAATCTTGTATTTGTGTCTTCCCTCCCTTGCCCTTTTAACTATTTTAACTGGGAGATGAACCTACTAATGATCTAATCAAGCTTTTGACACACAAAGTTCAAGTGGCTTTGAAATGAGGTGAGCCAAGTTTGTTCATCTCTACTAGAAAATAATAGGAACCAAATTATCAATCTACCAAGGTTTTATTCAGCTCATGCCTAATACATGGTAGAATACTTCAAGAACTTCAAAAAGATGAAACTTTTAGTTGTGCTTGGATGAGAAAGTAGGATGCAAATGTAATCACTCTGACAGTGATTTAATCACTCTGGGACATCTGGGAGTAAGGCAAGGTGCGGAGGATGGTGGCAAGATACGGAACAGAATGTGAGAGGAGGAACATCGTCTATTTATGAGTATGTGGATATAAGAAAGTGAAATGGAAGCTAAAAGAGATGTGATATATAAAGTAGTGATGAGCAGTATCTCAATATCATGGCAGTATTGCAGTTCTGAATGCATGTCATTCCATAACAGTATGAAATGCCTTAAATTTTGATACTATTGAAGATACTAATTTTAATGTGATATTAATCTTGTGCCCATTCTGCTCCCACCTGCCCCCACCATACCTTCACTTTGACCCATCCACCCACCCACCCAGCATCGTCCAATACRCAGCCTCTCTATTCTAGCAGAGGGGAAGGAAAGATGTGGGAGATGGTTGCACTCGTCATATACTTCTGTGTTCCTCTCCCCTCTGATATCAGGCAGAGATGCTCTCCCCAAATCCTCTGCAAAGAAATTGGATGAGAACTGGATTTCTCTGTTAAAGCATCTGTGGTGGTGACTGTGTTTCAGTGAAGTTTGGTTCCTTCACGCATTAGGGGCTGTGCTTTAGCTGTGCCTGAGGCCATGCTTGCAGCATAGAAATATGTATGTCTGGTCTAGAGGGCCACTATATAGTGCAAGCATCACCTTTATGTCTCAAATTGTATGTTTATATGGTACTTAGTATAGTCTTGGTTTGGACTGGAAACTTAAGACATGTAACTAGAAGGAATAATCAGGCAAAAAGAGTTGAAAAAAAAAAAAAAAAAAAAAAAAAGAGAGAGAGTTTGTAATATTTGAGTAGAGTGGATCAGAGGCATCTTCTTAATCCTGCCCTGAACAATCATTTTTGTGTGTGTGATATGTTCTATGTTAAAACCAAGATAACTTTGTCAGGCTGGTATGTACAAATGATTTCAGGACAAACAAATATTGGCTAGTACCTATTGTACAGAACAGAATAAAAGGGAAATTGTTGCCCATATGGAATTATATGTATCCAGAAATAAGAAAGGCTACACCTTAAATTCCGTGATGATGCTAGAGTTGCACATTTTGGCTTTCAGTTCACCCATACAACAATCCTGAAGAGAAATTTGGGGAAACAGGTTGAGTGTTTCTTATGTATCTAATATCTTGCTTGATCTAACGCTTGAAGTACTGAGGTGTCTTATAAGGGAGTTGTCACAACTTCCATATAAAACTAGAGAAAACATCAAATAAAGAAAACTGTCATGTTTTCTGCCACTCAGATAGCTTGGAAAGCTCATTATTTTCATGTTATTTTCCTGACATTAATCTTTTCACTAAAAGCATGTGGTTGAAAATAGAAGGATAATTAGCATTAGCCCGTTTATGAGAAACTGCTGGTGACAGAAGCTTATTTATTGTTGTGTACAATTAAAATATGATGTGAACACATGAGAATTTACATTAAAACAAGATTGCAGCTTGTCAGCAGTTTCCTTTGTTCAGCTGCATGTTTATTAGGTTACAGCTGCTCACCTACTTTTATATGACTTTATAATGATAGTAGCAACGTCTTCATTATTAGAGATGTCTAAACCGGTTTGATTGTGCAATAGGCAAAGGAAAAATATATCTGATACAATCTGTGTTAAAAAACTAGATCTGGAAATAAGATTTTTATATATACATATATATAAATATATATATAATTTATGCACTATATATGCACATATGTATTTATTAAGAAGACCTTACTATTCCATCTTTTTGATGTTTTGTATTTTCTAATTCCTTGCAGTGTGTGTTGCTTTTGCATAGCACATAAGCTGATTTATGTAGATCATAGTGCTGATTTTTTGAACAACTGCACAGAATGAAAAACCTCAAACCAAATATTTTGACATCTTTCAGAAAAAAAAGGACTTACATTTTTTCCCTAATTCTCTGTCACTCTACAAAGCAATTTTAACAGTATAATAGTTGGTCTTAGTTTATGTACAGAAGGATCTTTGGGGCTGGTCRTCTTGTTATTAAGAAAAAGGTCAGCTCTTTTATATTTCTTGGCTTAGATGCACTGCAAGAGGATCACAGTGAAATGCCCACACCTTTCTCTGGCTCTTGTAATTTGGCAGTATTTCTACAACGAAGAAGGTAAAAGGTTCATCAGTCCTGTCCTACTGCTGACATGCAGCATCCTGAAAGAGAACAAGGCAAGAGTGGGGACCCTCATTTCCTTCTGGTCCAAAGATTTGATCAGGCATAGAGGAGCAGTCAGCAGATCCCAGTAAAAGGATATGAAAGAATATTCTGGGCCAGTTCTTGGAGCATTCTAAAAAGCAGGAGTTTGCCCKTTTGGGAGTGAAGAAGGGCCATTACATCTTTGGGGTACCTCGATGACATACCAGCATTCAGTGAAGTTCACATTGCTCTCTGTAACTGTTGAGAGAAATATCTGCCGTATTCAGATTCTTGGGGGGTGTTTTTGTGTGTTTATTTTTTTAGTCACTATGTACACTGTGTCTGCTTATCCTATGAACTTCCTGAAAAGACAGGTATTGTCTGGCTCAGCTTTCCGGCTGACTGCATGTCTGTTTTAGCTGTTGTTGTGTTTCTGTCTAGAGTGGTTTCTCTCATACTCATAACTGTGAGCATGAGTACTAACCAAGAGAGAGTTGCTGTAGCATGTAACTTTTAACAACAGAAGCTTCTCTTTGGTCTCTGGATTTGTGGGCTGGAAATGGGAAGAATGAGCAAGGGCTTGGGTCACCTTAGGCATATGCTTCAGGTTCATTAACATGAACACAAAAGGCTGTGCGTAAGTGATTTCTTGTAACTCTCCTGAATGAAAACAAAGTTTTCTTTCTTTGCTTTGCTAATGTCTATGAAAAGGTCTTTCCTCTCGCACACATGCATGTGCACACACACACAATCACATCTTATTTTTGCTAGGGAAGGAAAAGCAGAGAATTGTAGCAAATAATATTTGAAAAGTATTTTGGTACTTCAAAACCCATGATAGTCTATTATGTATAGCAATTGAATGCTTGTTGCTGCTTTCAGTATGTGGTATTCAAACTACTTTTTTTTTTTTTTTTTTGAGAATTGATGAAGAAAGGGATGTCTCTGTTTTTTGTTACTTCTACAGTAATTTCATTTGCCAAAAAGTTTCCAAAATATTACAAAATCTCATTGCCCTGTATGAGCATGTAAGTTCAGTTTAAGTGCCAAGCAGTACTAACAATTGTGACTCATAGATTCTTACTTTAATGACACATTTCTGCTATGCCTTTTTACCTAAACAGGGTATCATTGACATTAAAATGAGTTACATTTTCAGAAATTAATATTCAATTTAAATAAAGTGATTTATGTAAGACTGTCTTGATAGTCTAATGCCAGGATTTATTTCATTTCTAGTTAAGTAATTACATGCGTTAATAATATTGTAGAATTATACCACGTAATACATAATCATCTCCTTATGGTACTTTCTTAATTCATCTCTAGTCTCCAAACCACTGGGCTGAATATGTAGGCAGAAAATTCTAAGTGATATTGTCAGTGGTTTGCCCTCTGATGGCGTTTTTACCTTTACAGGTTTACTCAAATCTGTTCATTAATTTTAAAATATGGAACAGCTCATAAGAACCATTATATATGCCCGTGATGTCACCTAGGGGAAGAAAAGCCAAAATTGTTTTAATGTTCTCCCACTTGAGAACTGAGGTTTAAAAGCCCCATAGTTTGAACAACGTAGAAACCATGCATGGGTTCTTGTTCAGGACACAAGCTAACGGCAGCTGAATCGTAGGGTTAAAAGTGAGAGTGAGTTAAAACAACAGAGGGGGGGAGAGGCAAGAGCAGAACAGGTGGAAACATCCCTGCGCTAGAGCATCTGATCTTAACCTGGGGAGCAGAATTGCTGGAGAGGGATTTTTGCTGTTCTTTAGCATATAGAAATGAGATGAATATGAGGGACCAAAAGTGGACTCTGGAATTTTCCCCCCAAAAGCAACCTAGATACTGTCATTGAAACCCAGAGAGAACTAGATATACTTCCTGAAAGTCTGATTTTTAAATAGGATCAGTTAAAATGTGATCTGCTATCTTTTACTTCTCAGTGGAATTTGTACATAACATGTTTTATTTTATTATGAGGACTCATTTTTAACTCTTCAAAGTGTACCTGAGCTCTGAAATGTAGCTGATGTTGACTGCTATGCTTGCACTCACATGTGCTACAAATGTACAACAAAGCAAAATGATACTGTGATAAGAAAAGTGTTTCATGCACACGTCCAGGAAACTCTGCCTTCAATTATGTGCGTGTTTGCAATTTTACCTGAAAGAGAATTTATGAAAACCTTTTTTCTTTCCATGTTTATTTTGATTATATTGATTCACAGGGCTGAAACACACTGAATTTCCCGTACTTTTTGGTCTGGATGAACCACCAATTTCAAAGCAAAAGTCAGATACTGTCCTAAAACGTTTAGGATTGGTCAAGATACAAGTAAGCAAACTTTGGCTGAAATTTGGGAACTGATAATGAAACTCAAAGCCAATCTTTATTCTCTGATAGCTATTATGAAAACAGCAGTGAATGTTGATAGGTTTTTACATGAGCCCAAAAAATCTTTTGTAGTTGCCATTTGTAAAACTCTATAATGCTTCTCATTATTGAAACTGATGTTTGTTAGACTGTTTTTTTGCAAGTATGAAAAATTTTGAGAAAGGAAATCTATGGTTTGTGCCAGATTATTTTTTTGATCAGTTTGCTTGCATTTTAATTTTGAATGTAGAACAGTAGTTGCACTATTGCAAACCTTATTTTATARGGATTCCAAAAAAAAATTTCCCTTTAACTGCATCATCTAATCTACAGCTGAAGTTTTCTGCCTTGGCTTAACTGTAAAGCTGAACGCAAGTTTGTGGAAAGAAATGTTCAGTGTACACATTTGAGTTGATTTTTTTTCTTAAATGACAGGTTATAGTTCTTCAGTTTTGATCCTTGGATAGCCAAATAATTTGGCAAGCTTGCCTTCCTAACTTAATGACTCTGATTTTTATTTACAGTCAGATAGCATTGGTTTATTGATCAAACAAAGAGTCTGGGGAGAGAAAGGGAAGAGAGATTAATTGGTTCAGGCCAAATGAAATGAGGAAAGAGTTTCAGCATAAAAGAGGAAATTTTAATCCTATATAAAATATTTTATTTCATTTTTAATTATTTTAGACATTTGTTCTTTATAAAATTCAGTGAATTTTTAAACAAGAATGTTATTTAGAAACAAAAGAATATCCTAAGATACCTTGTAGAAAATTCTGAAGTGCAACAGATTGTTAGAGACTTTCAAAGCTCTGTTCTTGGTTGGTTTTGTTCTGTTAGTACTATTGTGATTATTATATCAARGAGAACACACTTCAGTTAATCTACCTGAATAATTAGAATGAATAATTAGAAAGATCTTCAGCAAYTTTCTAAACCTCCCATTTCTACTGTTAGTCCAAAAAGAGTCCCTTTATTTCTACACAAGCATCCGTTTTTAAATAGCAGASGCTAAGCAAGATTTATTTATTGTTTAAAGTGCTGATATTACTGCAGGTGGAAACGAGAGAGTTCACTGGGTTTCTGGCACAATGAAATTTCCTTGGTATCGCTTATTCAGTTATCAGAGAAACATCTCTGTAAAATCTCTGTATTTAGTTGAAACGATACAGAAGTGCCCGTCTGCCGCATCCAAGGTCATAGCCGTGTTGTCCATTCAGCTGTTTCACCCTTTTCTGTGGATCAGGAGAGATGGTTTCTTTTAAAATCACCAAGTATCTGTCAGAGCCCTCTACTTCCGCCGGCGTCTGTCGGCGGTGCCGACGCCACGACGGGTGGCGAGGCGCAGGTGAGCGCGCGCGGAAGGGCGCTCGCCGACCGCAGCCTCGCACGTTCTGCGGCTCTCGGGGTGGCGACGTGCCGGAGCTGCCTCCGGGTCAAAGCTGGCCTGTTGGCGCTGCCGAGCGCGGTTCGGGCTGCTGCAGCTTGGCGATCATTTGTCTAATTCAACGGCGCTGGGGTTGTGGGGAGTGCTGCTGCGTGGCAGGCGGAGCAGAAATGACACCTGCCTGCAAGAGGTTGCACTGTCTCAGCTTTGAGGGAAGCAGAAAGAAATCGTGTTCAAGACGGCTGTTGTGGGGAGGTGTGAGCTGTTTTTAGTCTCTGCCTGGAGACAGGGAAAGCTGCGGAAGCAGCACATCTGCTGGAATACTGGAATTGAATTGTGCGTCAGCATCCATCCAGCTGTTTGCTCACCACACACACACACACACACACACACGAGTTATACAAACATTTGCTTATACAAACGGCCTTCCAGAAAGAGTGGAAAGGACCGTGGCGGTGGGTTTCTTTGCTCTTGTGCACCGCTGTGTTCTGCCGTCGCAGCGTTTCCGGGAACGCGGCGTTCTGCTCCCTCCTCGTTGAAGCTCAGYGGAGAACACCCATTCAGTTGTACCGGCAACTCCCGAAGCATTTCACAAGATTTGTTCTCATTTATGTGTTCATATCGATTCAYGTGCTGTCCTAGGGATGATTTTTGAGACTTCTTTAATGCATCAGGATTCATAATTTTATATTTCTACATTTTGTTGCACTGAGGGAGATTACATAGATTTTAAAGTGAAGTGAAAATTGAATGAGAAGGGATGATCGGAGATTAAATCTTGCARAATGAAAATTTTGGTTTGTTAAAGCAAAAAGATTGAAGGTAGACTTTCTCTAGGCTTCCTTTTTTGATAGAGACAGACTTACTAGCACAATTCAGAATCTAATCACAGTCCTAAGACAAGGCTGAATTCAGATGCTTAGGTTTCTAATGCCTTAATGATGGGCTGTCAGTGGAGCAGAATGAGGCAGCTTGATTAATATGGGGAGCAGACAGAAAACTGCCTGTCTGCTGTTTCTCACTGTATAGCTCTTGCTGACAAATAGAATTTAATTCAAGATTTCAGATTTTTACTGGTAAGGCTTCAAATTGAGTAAGTCCCAAACCCTCATTGGCTTCCAAGCATCCAATTTTCAGCACTCAAAGCATGTTAATCTGCAGGACTATTTTTGGCCTAAAGCCTCTAGCCTGCTCCATTTCCTGCTCAGAAAGGTGAAAATGACTTGCTTTCCATTAATTTCACATCCAAGTAACTTTTATCTTCTGAATTTCTGTGTAGCACTAAAATATTCTGACCATTTCATTACATTTTGTGTAGGCATGGTATTTTTCTGGGCGGTATTAGGATTTCTACATGTTTTATACTGACACTGGAGAACTGTATTTAAGTACTACAGCTTTAATCTTGACTTAAATTGTTAAGCAACTGAAAATCCAATTAGCAGTGGATTTATTTCATATTGATTTGTGTAGAATTTCTACCACTAATAATAATAATAAAAAAATCCAGAACCTTGCAGTTTTCAAAGGACACCATCAACTGTAACAAGAAAATTGGATTAAACTAGTACTGTACCCTGAGAATTGTGGCAGTTGTACTGATTGTCGTCCTATTTTAGTATGTCATTTTTGGTTGATTTAGCCAAGTTGGCTGGTGATAGAATTGGAACTAAAGTTCCCTTTTTCCTGATTCCTATAGTGTGACCATGGATAATAATGGTGTATTAAATGAAAATTTAGAACAATATAGGTTAATGGGGAAAAAAGGCATACAAGAAGATACTATATTGGCGTATATAGAGCACTATTCCTTACAGAGATCGTCAGAAGACAACTGTTGGCATGCAAGGAAGTGAAATTATTATGACTAGACTTTTTTTGTACTTTCAATAGTAAATTTTAAATGACCATTGACTTGATCCAGAGTACTGTTATCTCAATAAGAAATTTGAAGTAATGTGGTAACAATGAGCCTGAAAAGATCAGCRGATGTTAATTCAGTCCTGCAAATTCTGTTATTTACATCATTTTGGCATCTTTCTGCAGAATGAGATAAGAATATTACATAGGACAGGGTTTAGGGCATGTTTGACGGGATGAAGAGTTAAAAACTATTTCAGAAAAGGCATTCAGCAAATCATATGCACTGTGGAACAGTAATATTATTGCCTGTTACAAATAAATTTCATGCTGAGATACCTTCATCTTAGTGTGACAATTCAGATGCAAAGTAGAGATTAATTTATATTTTGAGATATTGCTGCATAAATACTGTGAGAAATCTGTCCAGTATTTTTTTTGGAAGCTCAGCTCTTCTGTTCTTAGGTACAACCAAGCTTACAATTARTTACATAATAATCTTCCAAAACACAGAGGCAGCATGAAATAGGCTTTCTTACTTGATTTAAACACATCCCACATTCACTAAACTAAAAGAAAGGCTCAACTCATGTAAACTAGTAAAGTGTCATTGGCACAGTAGAGAGATACCAGTTTGTATGAGCTAAAATGTTCTACTGTACTCAGCCAAAACTGCCCGTCTGTGGGACACTTCTGCACCCTGTCGAATAGACTTTGGGCTTAGTCACTGTCTTGCTTGATTAGGCCCCATCTCAGCATTTGTAATTTTCAGGTATTCTGACCAAGTGCTACTTCATAATGATGAGGGGAAGCTATGGCTGCGAAAGTTTGGTTCCAGTAGAATTTCTGTTTAGAGGTACATTCCTGCTTTCTATCGGTCTCTCATTATTCTACAGCTTAGATATGTAAACTGAAAATATACTGTAGGTCTGGAATATTATTTTAAATATAAAAGACTTAACAGCTGTTGTGCTGTTCTGGTTGGTGAAATAAAATAGGAATTACAGAAGCCAAGCATTTCAATCAGTATATCTAAATTGCACTTCATTTAATAATGGAATACACACAGGAATTAATAGCAGAGATGTGTTCTGAAGATTGATTTGAAGATGGTCCTTACTGACTTGTAAGGCACCCTAGTATTCCTTGTGATGAGAATAAAACTACATAGAAAGACAGAAGGATGGAAAGAAATGGACTGAAGCCAGTGAGACCAGCTTACTGGAATATGCATGGGCTGAATCAAATATTGTCAGTACTTAGTAAGTAATGCTTCTTTATTTGCACAATGACATGTTTACAAGCAGTGGATAGTTCTATTTTTATTGGAAGTGCTAGATTCCTAGCCATGTCCTTAAATTTTTTTTTTTTTTTACAAGAAAATCTTTTTTTAAAACAGAATGTATTCCTCATGTCGATTCCTTCCACCCACATACCCTGCATATGCACACAGTAATTTAGTGTGACATTCACAAAGAAAAACACTCTTTACAATCAAGACATCAAATCGTGCTTTAAAATTCAGATTATAGAAGTTCAGTGCCTGAATTTGCATAGAAAATGTCTAGTTTGCATAATAACTTGAGATCTATTTTACTTCTCTAATATTTGGTTTTAAACTCTATTTAATCATTTAGCTATTTCTTTCTAGAACCCGCTGAAACATTAAATATTAATTCTGGTCAAAATATTTTGGCTTGGTTATTTTCCATCCTCTTGAATTGCAATTGGATCTTTTGCAGGTTATGGGATCCAGATTTTTTGTTGTTCTCACTTGATTTTACCAATCATTCATGCCCTTCTGTTGGAGTTAATGATGGACACTGGGAACAAAGTTTGAATTTCAGATGAGACTGCACTGAATACTATCTCTAGATCAGGAAGTTAACTTTGATGGGTCTTTCTTGAGGACTTATACTGTAAGGATTTTTTCAGCATGTCATAATTGCATCAAAAAATGTCCTTCTGTTCAGTCAGCAAGACTGTGTATGTATGACACACTGTAACTAAACCATACTCTTCTCAGGAACATATAATTTAAGATGTCGGAAAATTGTACGTTAGTGTTTGTAAAAAAATCAGACATGCTAAAGTAACTACGACTTGCCACATTGATTCTTAGGATTTTCTTTCTCACCATAGGTAACATTTATCTATGTAATTAATTATCTTTTTTGGAGAAATAATATATTTTCATTCCTTCCCTTTCAATATTTTTTCTTCACTTAGTGTTTCAATGTACAATAACTTCTTTAAAAAGACCAACAATTCTATAACTTGAGAACTGAAATACTTAATCTAGTCCAAATACAATATTGCAGGCTTACTCTCATCAATATAGATGTCAAAATGTAAGTTGGGAGGTAGTGTGTGCATCCTGGTTTTCTTAAAATAGAAAAATATTACGAGAAGAGAGAGAGAATGATTCAAAGACTCAAAGATTTTAGTTGCTCGAAAAGATTAGATCTGCTAGTCTGTCCTTTAGGAAGGAGTAGACTAAGGGACAATATTGCTTTATTTTGAATTCTGAGAAGAGGAGAAAGGGTGAGTTACCAGATTATTTAAGTAAAATAAGACCAATACAGGGAGGTACATCCATTTTTCTGGAAGGAGATGGGAACTAAAGAAATGTATATGGATTTCATTTCACTCAGGAAATAGCTGAAATATTCAATAATTCATCATTTGTAGTAATCCATAAAGTTTCTTACTAGTAGTAGTTGAAAGTAAGGATGAAGTAATGATGAAGATTTATTCAAACTGAAGTTTAGACCAAGTTTGGATTGGAATTCAGATGTGAATATATAGAATTTTACAAGCTTTTCTTAGCAGAAGTCAGCTGCCAGAGCCAGAACCAAGTCACAAGATTTCTGTTATTTTTAATAGCTCGGATTTCATAAACTTCATTCTTTTGTTATGACTTTAAATGTTTCTGCAAATTTGATCTGAAATTGCTTTATAGTATCTGTTCCAATAGACTGTTATCAAATAAGAAAATAGATATAAATCTAATCATTATAAGAAAATGAGAGTACCCAAAAGCCAAAAATAGGAGTATATTTGAATAGTAGAAATGGGCAAATATACCTCTGTATCCTGGAGGAAAATCCAGGTCAGAGTGAGGGATAAAGATCACTTCTCTGAGGTCTTGCCACAGGGCACTTGCAGCTTGTGCTGCTGTAACTGGGCTGCTGGGCTGGCGCAGTTACGGTGCCAAAACCCCCTTGTACTGCTGCAGTATATGCTGAAGGACAAAGCTTTTCTGTTGGCAAAGGTACCAGCTGCTTCTCATTTCTGAGTGACATAAGCCTACCTGACAAATGTACTCTCACGCTGGCATAGCTATATATGCACCAAAAACTTAGCTGGAAAAACAGTTTCAGTGATTGGGAACTGAGCTAGCTATGCTGTGATGACAGAGCTTTATGGTGGAGACCAAGCCTGAGGAACGAAAGGGATGCGCAATGAACAGCCTTGTCCCTTCCTCTCCTGGCATATTCAAAGCAAGACCATTAGGTCTAGCAGAAAAGCATAGGCAAGCCTTCCCAAGGCAGCGAATGGCAGAATAGGGAAATAAAGCTATTTGTTAGTATACAAATCCAAATAACCCGCACCATTAAAAAAAAAAAAAAATCCACCCACCCAATAGACACACATACTTTAAAACCAGCAAGTGAAAACAACCAGCATTTAGGAAGATGCTGATTTAGAAAGACAAATCCAGTTGCATTCCCATAAGGGTGCTGGGGTGATTCCAAGCCTTTGATGGGGCCTATGCACCCTGTTCCAACTGCAGGGTTGGAAGTATGGTTTCTTAGCCATCTGACATTGCTAAAAATTATTTTTAGATTACAACCAAAATTTCTGTTTTGCTTCATTGAGATAGCTGCTGAGGATAATTTGAACTAACCCAGTAGATTTTGCACTGCAGTGAACAGAGAACACTTCTTAACTCCAGCTGAGAGAACAGTAATGTGCAGTTTGAAGTACAGCAGTACCTGAAATCACTGAATTCATGTTTGCAGTGATTGTTAGACTGGGGCGTTAAGTGGAATTAAAATCTTAGTTAAAAAGAAGTATAATTTTTCAGCTTTGACACAAGTCACCAGGTTTATATGAGGACTCTAGGGGAACAGCGGCTTCACCTTCATCTCTTAATTTGAGTGGAGAAACAAAAAAGTTTTCTTCTAGGATTTTTCATATAATGGAAGCTCACTGCTGCCGAAAGGGAATGGACTCACTCATCTGCTTGGCTCTTCTCTTCCTGTCCGCCCTGCCACGTGGTTCTTCCTTTGCCTCAGGTCAGCTCCCACACTCATCGGCCCRTAGGACAGGCCAGCTTGGCTTGCTAACCTGACAAAAAACAACTGCTGCCCCAGTGAGTTTTCTGCCATGTTAGTGAGCTGAAGCAGTTTCATGTGAGATCAGATGGCTGCTAGGACCTGTCTCTTTCTGTAATAGCAAACTCTTAATTTTTATCAGGTTATTTAGTAAAGCTGTGCCCCCAAGGTGAGTTTTCACAAGGTGCTGAGCCATTTTAACAGCTTGCTGCTGTCAGAAGGGAGAATCCCCCAGGTATGCTGTTCCCACAGCTCTCCTTGCACTTGCACTACGTGCCCTTCAGCTGATTCAGCTCACTCAACGGGCCAAAAATGAACCCARCCAAAAAAAAGTGAACAGTTTTATTTCTATTTAGTTGGTTAACTTAGCTCATAGAGATACCAGTCAAGTGCCAGAGCCAGCACAACTGTGGCCTGGCACTGGGAAGACTCAGCAGGGCAGGAGAGGGGGGCAGCCTCTTGCGGCAGCAGAGGGATGCGAGATCGGCTCAGYCGTCTTGTAAAACAACACGTTACTTCAAACATTAACACAACATTTTTTTTTCTTTGTGAAGATGCACACTGGTAYGGAATTCATTTTAAAGTTAAAAAATACATATTTTGGATCTCAGAGACAACCAAAAAGATGTACCACCTTTTCACAACAAAAAAATGGTTGGAAATCAAAGGTGGAAAAAATTGTAATTTGAAGCTGTTGGGAGCCAAAGACTATCTACACTGGGAGTGCAGAATAAAGGCATTTTCATTTGTTAAATTTTTAATGCAGCCTAACACCTCTGCAAGGAATGCTGAGTTTCCAGCAGTTTCTGATTCTTTCCTGAAATGAGAAGAAGGTGTTTCTGTAGCCATTAGCACCCTAATTAACGCCTTACCTCTTCTTTTCCATGGGTTTGTAGGAGAGCTGATGCAGCTGTGGGAGCTGGAGTTAAAAGTACCCTGGTGAGTAAGCCTGAACCATTAAAGAGGAAAAATCATAAAGAAAGGGAGAGCTTGCTTAATGCCCTTGGGGGAGATGTGTAAGATACTGAAAATAGGGCAATGAAGAAAAATCAATATTAAAGCACTAGAGACTGGATCCTGTCCTGATTTTTGCTGGGCATTGCTTTATTGAAGTCAGGACGGGTACCCCGAAGCCATACTAGAGAGGCTTGCTGGCCACTCTCTGCGCAGGAACCTCCCCGCTCTGCTCCGCAGCCGAGAGCCACCTTGAACTTGCTGTTTGCGTGAAGTAAGTCACTGGGGCAAGGCAACTTGTCGAGATAGCTGTGCCTGTGCTGAGGCTTGTGCCAGTGCTGTTAATGATAGGATTTCATGACTGCTGTAAACCAACCGGCGTGTGGGCTGGCGTCAAAAAGGGAGGCCCCAGCCGTGTGTTTCTGCCGCCTCTCTGGTGCCAGTACGAGTGTGAGCAGTAAACTGTAAAACTAACTTAGGGAGGAATGTAGGGGAGGGCTTGGCCGGATCACTTCCCTGATTTCTCACCATCTGATTGCACAAATGCCAGCGCTGGCACAGYGGAGAGGTGGGAAGATTCGCTGCAGGGAAGAAGGGAAAAGCCCTTTTGGCGGCAGCTCTGACTCAGATCGTTTTTATGGTGGTGAAGAACTTGCAGCCCGTGAAAAAGATGGGGATTTTTTTCATTCTGTCTAAATGGATTGTGAACCGCTTTAGTATTGCAGCATATTTCATGATAGAAATTCTGTTTGAGAGGCACTCATTGCTTATGGAGTTGGCCCAGATTTTGCTTGATGTAGGTCAGTAAGGAGTGCGGTCTCTTGTTCCCAGTATATCCATACACCTTACTGCCAGTAAGAATGCAGGATTTCTTAATTAATTTTCCTCTGGGTAATACAACACACACCTAAGCCTCTGACAGACTACAACTACTGTTTCCAGTTTAACAATATATCAAGGTGTGTCATTAATATACAGTTACGTATGCTAAGTCCTGGCTTATGTAAGCAATAACACACAACAAGGTGTGTTTTTGTCAACCAGTATGCATCCATCTTGGGTGTGCTGGGGCAGCAGTGTTGCTGAGGGCTATAACACACCCAGGGTGCGGATGTATTAGCTGACTAATACACAACTTGTAGTGTTATTGCACTCATTAAACATATTGAAGAGAAAGAAGTAAATTAAAATCTAAATTATTAAGAATCAACCCACTGCATAACTGGAAGTGAACAAACACATCTACCAATACTGCGGAACTATTTCTACCTTTGCAATTTGCCCTTTTGTGCGTCTTCCTCACGTGCAGCAGTAAGGGAGTTATGGTGATTTGACTGTGGAAACAGTCCACTTTAGCTGAGCCATTAGTCTCGTGTGTGTGTTTCTTGGGCCTCTGTCCAAATCTGTAAAGCACAGCTTTAGGTATTGCAGGTCAGTGGCAAGTTCTGTCATAAATATACTTAATCTGGACCCTCAGCTTTTGCTTGGCGGATGGTAAGAGTAACATGTCATAGATGAGGAGGGAAACACTTGTCAGTCATTTCGGTCTCTTGCAAAAAGCCTGATTTTTCCTGCTTCTTTTGCACACATTTGTTCATGAAATAGGGAATAACCTGAGGACTTATATACTGCATTTATATTTTCCTACTCTCTACATGTTTTCCACAATTTAGTGCAACTTTCCAAAATGAATGCTTGTCACTACCTTAGAAATGCAGAAGAAAGAAGCATCAGGCAGCTTATTGTAGCTTAGATTTCTCCTTCTCCACTGTAAAGATGAGATGCTATAATGAAGTTCATCTTTAGGAATTGAATACAGATTGAAGTTATTTGAAATTCCATAGTAAATCTTTACACTAGCCTGCACTATCTAAAAGTGGTGAAGGTGTCCTACTTGGTGTCCTAACTGTAAAATGACTAAATAAATATGTGAGAAAAACATTCAAGAGACCAGTTCATTTTCTGTATGTCTGAATCTGAAATGCACTTTCTGAATTCTTTCATATATCTCGGGGATATTTTTACTTTCATATTCACACCTGTGAAATTTCAGGCTAAATAGTTCATTTTTAGTGAACTTAGTAGTTGCTTTGATCTAGTTTATGGGTGGGTGATTTTAGTGGGAGTCAGAGCAGGTCTTATCAGTGAGTCATTTTCAACCATTGATGGAGAAGTTTAAGCAGGAACAGTTACAGCTGCACAACAGAGTAATATCATTCTGCTGTTCCTAGTACTCCCCTGTGCTTACTGGGAGTCAGCACTTGTATCTCAGCTTGGGTATTTCTGCTCTATATTTTGTACTATGCATGTGCCTAGCATCTACTTTCTTTTTTTCATAATACTTTATCCTTGCTCAGAGAAGGAATCCATACTGGGATTTTTTTTTTTTAATAGTATAATTTCTGGTGGTTTTACAGTCATTTTGAAGTCTACTTATATATATATATATATAAAATAGCTAATGTTGGTGACCTTGTCATGCAGACACCTGTTTTCCTTCAACTCTGATACTGTTTTGTTTGGCTCAGAGAACATCTGCTAGATGCTCACTTTTGACATGTCACTAAATGTGATAAAAGATCAGATGGCTAACGGATAACGATGTGTCAAGGATACCTACTAATATTCCTCCCATTTATCAAAATTGTCCCAGAGATAAAAGAAGCTACAGTATAACCTTCATTCTTCCCAAATCATCTAATCTTCTAACACTTTACTTAYTTATTAAAACAAGCCATTGATGAAATGAGAAACTACCTTAATGTGTAAGCTATATAAAGTATTTTCTCCATTGACTAGGTTAAACTGAGAATCATTCTGCTGATGTCAAAGCTAGAGTAAAGGACAATCATGATTATGGTGTTTCCAATGAAAGCGCCAAGATGTATTTCGTTGTATGGTGTGTGCCAGCGACGTGCCTGTGCACACGGACAATGGAAGTTGCAGAGCTGCGTAGAGGACAACGTTTAATTGCACTGACTTAATTTATCTGTGGAACTGTCAATGTAAAAGTATTCTTAGCTTACGTACGAATGTTATTGTGATACAGTTATGCCAGGATTTCACCTCTCTACTGTTTTTTTTTTTTTTGCTCGTACTTTGTTCCTGATCCAAGGTTGTGTAGGAAAGCTTGCTGTTATCTGTACCTTGCCTTCCATACTGTGGCCCTGTTCTTGTGAGCTGCACCTTTGACTGCTGCAGCAGTACAGATAAATAATATTAATGGGTGTTATATCTACTAATGTGACTAACCTGACCAGTTTTTGTTATTACTAATGCAATATTTAGGCATTTTAGTTGCACAATAAAACATGCACTTTTTTGTTACATATATGTGAGAATAGGTAAACTCGTATCTTACCATAAGTATGATGTTTTGGAAAATATCACCTTAACTGTTATGCCAGAAAATTCTGATGTGCAAAGGACTGTCTTTGGTTAGAAGCCAGCCTGGAGAGAATAGTAAAAGGAAAGGTACCTCTTAGAATGTGCCCTGTTATGACCTGTCATCCTTAGTTACAAGTCCTTCACATCGCAAAAGAAAGAAACTTAACTTCCGTGGAATATATAAAGAATTTCCCTAAGGCAATTTGACAGTTGTGTTAGGAAAAAAACCTATTTCAGTAAAGTAACAAAAATTGTGTTTCCTAGTAGGAGAGGGTGGAAGGTTATTTAATTATTTTTCGTCACTCACAGTAAAATTATTGAAGCATATACAGAAGAGGACTAGTTGGCATCTACTTCCTCAACTCTGGAACTAGAAAATAAATCTCCGCCTGCAGTGATTATAACTCATTTTGGCATGCTGTAGAGTGCCAATATATATATGTGCCATGGTTCAAAATCAAAAATCTACTAAACCAAGTTATTAAGTTTTTCCCGTAAAAATTGTAGTTCGACTCCTCCATTTATCTTGATGTTCCCACCCAATAAAATTGGAAATTTGTTGTTTAGGAGAATGAATGAATGAATAGCTGAAGAAAATTGTTTGCTATTGCTAGGGTAATTTATGTGCTATAGAATAAGCCACTAATGTGGGTTGATTGCACTTTTTCCTGCCCAATGTGGGTGTAAATCCTTGACCATATCTGTTAGTCAGCTTACTCAGTTCCCTACTGTATGAGAATAATACGAATGGATGCAGTTTCAGGGAAAAAAAATATTTCTATTGACTGAAGGAGATCCCTATGGATTTAATTTTGTGATTTCTAAAAATAAGTAAACCTGGTGTAGAAAGCTATAAATTTTCTGCAGTATTCAGGCTTATTCTGTGGTATTAAAACCTATYTAATACCCTAGTAACTTGTTATAAATATTTTTGTTTAAAATTACTCTGATAAAGTCACTTTTATCAAAAATACTAATAGTGTGATCCGAAAGGGAAATAATTTGAGTAGGAAGACTTGTGAGGACTGAACCTCACATGTCTGAGTTTTGCTTGGATAGACAGGAGAGGSATAGCCACTCACAGCCGGCATCAGTAACAGGTTTCTTCCACTTAGCCCTGACTAAGCTGGAGCTGCAAGGGAGAAGCTCTTAGCTCCTAGTAGCAGAGTACAGGGCATAGCGAAATTGTTCCCCATGCTGCTTTCAGAGCTCGCTGGCTCTTGGAGTAGCCTCATGGAAAGTGCAGATGTAGCTCAGGCCAGAGGCTAGCAGACTTTCTTCTAACTTTCCATCAGGAGAGGGACATCTTTCGGGGAGAGGAGGGGGGATTCTTATTCCCTTAACAAACTTGTTTATTATTTTGTTTTCTATTTATCTGAATTTTCTACGAGCGAGGTAAAGGGAGAAGCCAAGGAGAACTCTTGTTCAACTTAGATATGAGAAAGGGAGCGTCTGTGTGCGCGCCGCAGTGGGTCTGCTCGCTGGAGCTGAGCAGGCTGAACTGTAGCGGGGAGGATGTGCTCATCACAGCCTTTGTGCGCTGCTGTTGAAACTGTGGTAGCAACAGACATTTAAACGTCTATCACCAGTGTAATTCTAGCATGATTTCTGAAATACAGAGCTTTGGAAGAGAAACAAAGCTATCTGGGAAGGTTGTTTACTGTAGCATAGTATTGGGGAGAAACACTGATGAAACTAATGAGAGAAAGTGCGCTAAAACCATGTTAGCCATGGGAGAGCAAAATTCTTTTTCTGTTTTCTTCTTCTTTTCTTGTGTGGCATAGACAAGGCCTAATGCAACGTGTGGTTGCTTTTTATTGGAGTTTTTTTGACTTATCCCATTGCATAACATTTGTCTGTAGCTTTGAAATGCTTTGGCTCTGTTTTTCTTTTTTTCATAGGAGGTGTCTGCCTCAGGTTGAAATTTTCCCAAGCTGTTCTGGCTGAAGTTTCAAAAGTTTACTGGAAGGACACTAAGAGATTTTATTTTATTACTATTGCTCCAGTTATAGATTAAAAATTCCAGTGACTTTCTTATTTTTACTCTGTTTTTCTCAAAAGTTATTACCCGTAGCAAGAATTTGACTTATGTTTTGGCAGTATGGCTTTTGCCATGCCTTGAAATCTTCTTGTTTGATGTTTTTTTTTCTTTCTTTTTCTTTTTCTTTTTCTTTTTTTTTAAGCTTGAAGCCTTTGAAAAACTGGCAGCTTATTATATACTCAGGAAAGATTTCTTCTGTGTTAGTAACTGTAATGTCCGAAAATTGAGTTCTCGGTATGCTAAAGCTTCTCTGTGGCTGATCATATGGCCTCCCAAAAGCTGCTATGTCTGATTGAACAGTGCATGCATCATCCCTATCTGAGACGAGCTGAGCGTGCTCTATATCTTCCCTGGTCCTGTGCGTGATAGGATTGGAAATATGCCATCCCTAAAAAGCAAGTACGTTCCAGTCCATGGCAAGAGAGCGAAGGCAGACTCTGCACTTTGCAGTTGTTGCTTTGGGCTAGAGTGAAATTGAGCTACAGRACTGGCAGCAGAACTTTAGATTACCCAGTATGTTTTGGGTCACAAGATCCAATGGTCTGGAAAATGTAAATTTAATGCCTGAGTTCATGTTTTCATGTCTGTTGATTTATTGTGATCTAATTCTTTAATTCCCACTGGTTGGTCATCTTCATGGTCTCATGGAATCAAATCAACAACTGGGGCAAAATCAGAGTGCTGTCTTTCAGCCAGCTCTTTAAAATGTGAGCTTCCTTTCTAAGATGTATATTTTCACTGCTCTTGTTAAAAAGTCTGCAGCTGAAAACTTATCCAGATGTTTTCAGCAGTCTTAAAACTGCCAGAAKATTGTTAAAATAAGGAAACCTTTTTCCTGTAAGGCACAGAAAATTGTGTAAGAGAGAGCATGGGGTATTGTTATTAAAATAATTCTATAACTTTAACTACAGAATTAATTTTCAACTACATAATAGATGAAAGTTCTGGTAATGTTGAGGTAACCAGTAATTTGGCCTTTACTAATTTATATGAATGCATCCATAGCTGCATAGAATTCACATTTAGAAGTCACTGTGTGTGTTGAGTTCAATTAGAAAATATTAGCGTCAATAACAATAATAATTCCCCTCAACCTAGCTGATAAAAGCAAATGGGAAATATTAGTTATTGGAGACCCTTCACCACCGCCTATCAATTTAGGGGCCACACAGTACCACAGAGACTGTATTGGTTTCACTGCTTAATCATCTCTGCTGTGGCATGAGAATGGCTGGTTTTACTGACCAGTTGTCCAAGTCACAAATTGCATGACTGAGATGGTTTCTCCCTGAGAGACTATACAGACTGATAATGGACTGATCTTGCATCGRTTCTGGGTGAGGCGCTATGTCTGTGTGTATTGTCTTCATCAGCGCTGAATGGAGCAACTATCAAGCTTAGTTAGTGTTCATTTAGTTCCTCTGAGCTAGAAGGATGTCGAACAGCTGAGGGCTAATTCCCCGGGCAGCTGAAGGAATTTTGGTGAAGAGTTAAGCAGCTAAACAGTTTGGCAGAGCTGAACCAGTTTTCTTAACTGAAGGCAAGTAGCACGTGGTCTTATTTCAAATTTGCAAGTTTTGCAATTAATTTTGATTAATTGCAATGCTGCTGAATGTCTCTGTGACTATCTTTTTTTTTTTTATCTACAATTCTAGAGAATATTTCCCAACCATTTGCTTCAGACACATCAGTACAATGTCCATCCTTTTGTCACTTTGAGCTCAGAATATTGTGACATGCTTAAAAGCTTCTAAAATACTTCCAGTGATGGAGAAGAGAACTGGCTATACTTACATATTGTCTCTTGTAAACAGGGAATTTGGCATGTAACTTACATTTMGGCACAGTTCTCCTTTTTTTAGTGTCATTTATTGATTTCAACCTATCTGAGATGCATAAGGTACTGCTTCAGTCCTTGTGCAATACTGAAACACTGATTAAATGTGAACATCATTTTTAATTATATTTCTCTAACTGCTGATTTTGCTGCAGTCTCTGGTCTGTTCTCCGTTAGTTTTCTGCTCAGAAATTGTTGACCTTTAGATTTTGCTGTAAAAGCCATCTATTGCTGCAGGCTTTTGTGAAGAAAGATGCGAAGAAATATTATCTCCTGTCAGTCAGCCATGTAAACAAACTTGAATATAGGCAGCAGGTCAGCTTCCAAGACCTGAGTTCGTCCAAAGTAAGGAGAGAGAGGAAAAGCTGTGAAMCAGTGTTCCCTACCCACTATGGAATCCTTTTTCAGCTCTTGTGCTGTAATGAAATGTTGTCATCCTGTTTTAAAATCCGCTTATTCCCCATGGGAGAAACTCCTCTGAGCACAGTCCCAACGAGTACCTAAATCCTCTTTTGCTCTGTCAGATAACGGAGCCACAACCCCCAAGTCCTTCGCTCCCTCACCACAGTTTTAGTTCAGGCTCTCCCCATTGCCAGATTCCATCTTATTCTTGGGGCAGTCTCATCCATCAGATTTCCTTGTTCTCGATCTGGTGTTTGCACTTTTTGTAATGTACCTATCAGCTTTCTATTTCCATATCCTAACTGCTCTTTGACTTGTTCTCTAATTTAGCATCTTCTGCCCCAAGCCTTCAACCACTGTCTAGAGAATAAATGCTCTTCCTTGCCTCAAATATTGGTTGGCAGCATGCCTGACAGTCTTTGGTTTTCTGATAAAACTAAAAGTTAGTTGCCCTAATTTTTCCAATATGAACATCTTAGAAACTTTTACTCATATAAATGCCACTGATTTGTCTGAAGTTTGAGTCCAATTTAAAAAGAGACTGACAAATGGTTCTCCTAATTACAGTGGAATGATATTCTTGTTCCTTCACGTGCATTAGGTAAATTACTAGTGCCTTTTGATTAAGCAAATTTTCCTCATCTAAATGGTAAGCAGATTGTTCTCATAAGTATTTTGGTTATATTTTCAGATAGGTTTATAACATTTTCTAATTTTARCTTCCTTATGTTTTGTGAGTCTAAACACTAAACCTGAGATTTCTGCTTTTCATTAGAAGGCTATTATATGCTAGTTCTTATATATGTTATGGTACTATTATTATTAYGTTTATCTGAAATCATTATCACAAGCTTTTATTGCATTTAGAAAAAGAAGAAAGAGTTACTTTTTTTGGCTCTGAACATCAATTCAAACAACTCTTACAGTTCACACCCATCCAAAATTATCCTCTTCTCATAAATATCTTTATGAATCTTAGTTCTTTGCACTGCCTTGTTTTCCTTTTCAAAAGTGCTTCCCAGTTGTACTCTTCTTAAACAAGAACTGATACACTCAGAATTTCTTCTCAGAGTCAAAAGCTAGATGTGTTAATCATATTTGTGTGTTTGTCATCTATTTGCTACAAATACATAGGAATAATAATAAAAAAAAAAACTTCTAATTCCTGTTTTTAGGAGGAAATTCAGAAATTAYGCTATACAGGAAATTGAGGAGAATAACTCTGGTATGCAAAGTTTTTGAGTAGAAATGTAGTAAGACACAGTCATTATGTGTTTTGTCTTTAGTAGCATTCACCAGGAGCTGTTTCAAGGGAAATCATAAGAAGCTATCACAAGGCAATTATGAAATTGCCTACCTCCAGGCAAGGCTCCTGTCAGAGGACTTCTGAATGCCTACAGTTTTCTATCTCTCTTGAAATGTTTATATCTTTAAAAATAAAGGTGATAAGACTTAAAAGGTTATAGCAAATCTGTAGTGGTAGTTTAGATTATTCTTTGTGAAGYTCTACCAAGCTGAAGATTAGTGTGTTATTTAACACTTTCAGTCATCCAGGTTATACTTTAATGTGCATATTTCTCAAGTAATTACCTAATAATAGAGATAAAGATTCCATTCTTCATGGCCATAGACAGTCCTCATCAATAATTTATCAGTTCATGAAGTGAAAAAGTGTATTACCTGCAGTGAAGGTACTCATTCATCACTATTTACAAAGGTTTTGAGAAGCTTCTGTATCTTTGTATCAAACTTTATTTATTTATTTTTTTAGATGGATGCATTAAATATTCCTCAGAGAAAAAGAGAGGCAATTCTAACGCTGATAGATACTACAAAGCTTACTCTTCAGACCTTTGGATTTTTTCAGTTGAAGTTGAACAATTTTGTTATCTCAATCAGTTTTTTATGTGTAAAGAATTATCTAAATTTAAGGTGTTATAAAAAGAGATTTTAGAACAAACTGATAAAGTGTGTAGTAACAGATCAGYTGGTCCTGCCAGTAAGTGTTGGAGAATCCTAGAGGAACTCTTATGAAATTGTTCAGCCTGTAACTGTGGTATGCAGCCTATCAAGAAAATCAGCCTTCATCCTAAAAGTTTTAAAAGGGCTCTATGAATCATTTTGAGAACTTCAGACACTTAATTCTGATTTCTGTTAAGACTGAACTGGTAGATATGATAATAAGGAAAGGATGGGTAAACAGAAAGGTAAATATAACACATTATGTAACAGTCAATATGATGTCTGTACAGGAAAGTCGTATTTCTCCAGTTCTTTGAGTGAGTCAATGAGCATGTGAAGAATCATAATCCATTTGATATAGTGGACTTGAATTTTTAAAAAGCTTTTCATAAAGTGTCTCTGTAGAGCTTCCTAAAGCAACTAAGCTGCCATGGGAAAGAGAAAAGTTCTTCTCACAAATTAATAGCAGTTTAAACAATARGAAATAATAAGTGGCTAGTTTTGTACCATAAACACAGATTACTGTCATAATCCCACTGGGATCTTTGCATGTTTGACCTATTCATGAATTGCCCGGAAAAAGAGATGGAAAGTACTGTCGCAAAGGCTTTTGATGATACAGAATTATTCAAAACTAAGCCTTACTCTGGTCACTTGTAGAGAACTCAAAATATTGATTGAATAGATGACAAAATTGCAGATAGCAGTCAGTAATGATAAATACTGAATAATGTATGGAGGGAAAAGTCATCCTAGCTGTATAAGCCATGATAACTTCAAGGACAGTGGTCCAATCGAAATGGCTATGGGGCTGGGGATGAGTAGGAAGCTACCCTCTGACAAGTTGACCCCTTTCATGGACTGCTGCCTAGTGTCTGTAATGGTCATCAGCTCTTAATTTTGACCAAGACCAGCCTATGATCATTTTTGTAATAGCCTGTTGTAGGACAAAGGCTTTCTAGAAGTCTTTCAGAAGTTTTAGTTTCCTTGCTAGGAGGGAAGATGAGTCTTTTCCTCAGCCTGAAGGTGRTGGGATGTAGGGAAGATATGCCTGTTCTCTTGCTACAGCAACATCAGAAGGGAAAGTTGGTGGAGGGTTGTAGCAAGATGACATTTGGTGCAAGAGGTTTCATATCCTAAAGGCACCTGTTTACACACCCAAGCCTAACTCTGCATTGAATAATAGGAGCGAGAGGGTAAACTCTGGGTCCACAGAGACTTTTGAGCCTCTTGCCTGTTTCTCTGTTCACGTATCCAACTTCCTCAGGAGAGAAATTGGAGCAAGTGCACACCTGTATTCTTTGGAGAGGTAGAAGGGTATTGAGAAGCATGTTACCGGCCTCCTGCCATGGGATGACACCCTTCTTACCGATCTAGAGGAGATGCAAGAAGAAGCAAGGATTCTCTACATAGACCTTTCTTCTCTAGATTCAGTGCATTCTGGCACTTGCCAAGCTTTGTGGGATAGACTGTCAGTTGTCTCCCGTGGAGACTGGAACAGTGGGAGCTGTAAGAGGAGATTTAGGCAGGGAAGAGAAGAAGGGGTACTGATGTTTTCTCAGCACTTGGATTAAGACCTGATGAGAAAGCAAGGAATCATCCTTTCCTGAGGTGACAGGGTTCAGACCTGAGGTCTGAAAAGGTGGTGACTAAATACATGCATTTTCTGATAATCCCTAATGTGATGATCCCTCCAGGATTTCTGCCTGGAGGGCTGCCAGCTGAGAGGACCATAGCTGAGAGGACCGTATCCAGGGCTTGCTTAGGGATTTTGAGAGGAGTCATGGTGGTGATGTTAATTGTCTCAGTTATCTTTCCCCWTGGCTGGCTTTACACACAGGCTGTTTTGAAGGGGATGAGGGATGAGGCTATTGGTGCAGYAATGACCTCCTCTAATGATGTGAAAGAGCCCCAGTCCCTGCTATGAATCGTACTTGCCATATTTGTCCCCTRGGATTAGTGTCCAAGCTCTTCGCATGGGTGTCTCCAGAGAGATGGCTAGCAGAATGAGGTTTTGGGGGCATGTGGGATCTGGGAAGCAGTGTACAAGAGTAGGAAAGGATCATCAGGAAAAGAAATTATTTTTTCCTACAAGGTGACTTCTTCCACACTCTGTGGTGTCCATCTTAGCCTCTGGCTAAGGTGATAACAAGAACCTGTTGTCTTGCGTTTGGTGGATTTGTCAAGGTGTGCCTGCCTGCTGCAGGGAGGCATCCTGTCGCCCAAGTGAGCTTGTTTGGTGGTGCCATGGAGGGACAGGAGACACCTGTGGGTGGTCAAGATCTTCCATTTATTTAGAGGGCCCATACTCCTCCTTCCTGGACTAAGGGGCAATCTCTCTGGATTTGTCCTGGGGCTCAGCAGAGGAAGAAGCTGGCTTCCCTAGTAGAGTAATGAACTCCATAGAGAGATCCTTTTTAAGAAACAACAAAGGACTCCTGTAGCCTCTCCCATTAAATGTGTTACCACCAGCACTGGACTGGGCCTTGTTCTGGCAGCTCCGAGGGGTTCCCTTCCTGCAGATGGGTGATTATTGCTTTGGGGCCGGAGGAAGAAGCATCTTAGGTTAAGAGTTGGAAAGGGTAGTTTTTAGGAGGAAAGGGAGAAGGAAGAGGGCTAAGTGAGCGGAGCAGGCTCTGCTCCTGCTGCTGCAGTCGGCATGTCCCCAACCCACTGATTCATATGTGGGCAAGGCCAGTCCCTTTCCCTGTGCTGGCTCTGGGCTTCGTTTGCAGAGTGGCCATCCAAAATAGGTAGCCATGTCATATATGAGGAGCCAAGAGCTTCAGGCCCTGCAAGTGGACTTTTAGTCTGACCTTGTCTAGTAGTCAGGGAAAAAAAACAGGAATATGTCATACAGGTGATCAGTCACRAACTGCATTCCCGCAAACAAAAAAGCTGTGACTAGTAAGTAAATTCAGATGATATATTTACTGTAATTTGTGAGTGAAACTAGGGTCTAGATTCACTGAGTAAATAAATGATTGGAAATTATTAATAATTATATAATAATATAATTATTATTTGCCTTTACTAAGTAAAAGGGAGGACTAAAGAGTACTAAGTTCTGGCATGGGATAATGGCGGCTCCTGCAGAAGAGCATAATAGAAAATTGTCTGAGTAACTCGGTATCGACCACTGGCCTTTCTATAGATTATAAGTTATTAAAGCCCAATATGCATACACTGAAACTTAAACAATAAATTTTACCTTACTGAAATGTTTCATTTGAACTTGCCCTAGGGGCTTTAGGGGCTGAAACCCTTGCTCTGAGTAGGCYGCAGAAAGTAACTATGATCTAAACCTGCTCCAGCAGGCCAAAGCCTTGTCTTATATTACTCTGTTGAGGGATGAAAGTTAATTCATGTTTCATTGTCAATTCATTTCTTGGTTTCACCACTAAGCGTGCCAATTTTACTGGCAGTTCAGCACTCGTAAAGYATGCATCTTCTAAGGGAGAAGGTGAGACCATCACCTAATTTCCTACAGATCATCAGATGTCCATCAGATRGGGGAACTTTGTCTTGGATTGAATTTAAATTAGCAACTTAAATGTGAAAGACTCGATATTTCATTAGCARTCCCTTGATCCACCCAGTTCCCCTAGGTGMWGTTTTAGAATGATAACCCCAATCATTCTTCAAGTTGTTATAAGCAATCAGTCTAAATGTAAGAAGATAAGACTTTTCCTGCTACTCAGTTCTATAGTAAAAACAGGTGAGCTAGGGGCTTTGATCAGACAGGTATTCTTTTAAGTCAAATTTATTCATTTTAGATTTTGTTTCTACATGTATGATACTATGCTGGAAAATAATCAAAATACTATTTAAAAAGAAGAGCTTTTTTGAAGAGCTTCAAAATGAATCTTCTAGCCAAGTTAGATTGAGTTGAATGGTTGAATTAGTGCAATGAATCTCCTCTTTAATGTACAAAATAATTTTTAACCTGTCAAAGGTGATTTCTAGGTACTTCAACCTTACTAAAAAGGACCACAGCTTTGGTTAAACTCCAAAATTCCTTTAAAATGCAATTTAAAAATGATCAGGCAAAATGCCAAGGCCTTCTTTAAAAGTCTCAGTGTCACTATCTCACTTACWTTAAGGCTTAATAGGCTGCCATTTATGTTGCTTGTTCTCTCTGTTATGTAGTCAGGGCCTTTGTAGGTATCTGCTGAAAGCTAGATTTGCTAGAGTAAATAGGAATTGTGTTAATTCCTTTTCCTGGAACAGTGATGAGATCATTGCATCGGCTTTGTGTCATGACGTGATTAAGTTTGCACTGTGACTCAGTTACTTTGTCCTGAAGGACAAAGTTATAAAATTGACAGCCACTGTGGTTATAGGACCAAAAGGCAGTATCTTGTGGCAAACATCCAGATGCTCATTCTGGGTCTGTAAACGTTAAGTCTTGCATTTTTGCAGGAAGACAATGTAAGAGTATATAATGACTTTATTTAACCAAGAATCTGTCTGGTTTCATTTCCATAGCTGTGTTAATATTTAAATCATTGACTAATCGGGTTAAGCGTAAGCTGAAACATCTAATTTTAAGGCACACCTTGTTCATGGTAGTTGTGCAACAGCAAATTCAAAACAGTGATGTAATTAGCTACACAGCAAAAATACCTGAGAGGCTTTAACTTGAAGCCTGTAAGAGAAAACAAATTGCTTTATTAAGTTACAAAATGCTTTTTCTTTTTCTTTTTTTTTTTTTTTTGAACCTGTGCATTTTTAGTGTATTACCTAGTTGTAACAGTAGTTTATAATTTTTTTTTCTCACAGTCAAAAAGAAAATGAGAAAATGAGAGTAAAAGATATCCAGTTCACATCCTGATGAGATCATAACCAAAAGCAGCGCTGTTTGTAGTCGTTTTGTACATGGTTCAATATGATTGTCTATTCACCTGAAGCCAGGACTGCAGTAGTGGCAATGCTATAAGCCACTTCCCAATCTGTGTGGGCAAAGTTTGCCAGAATGCTTACRTTCATTATGATTACAATTAGTGAGCAGTATTAATTTCTTAAATACTAAATTCACGCACAAGATAAAAGCAAAAAGCTGGTGCATGTAAAATAAGAAAGTTTGTTTCTCAGCTGATACTCAAATATAACATATTTTGAGATAACGAAAGTCACAAAGGATAATTTAGTTCTGAAAGACTTAATCATAGAATTCAAGATCGAAGTTTAACTTGTCTCAGCAAGCTTTTCATGCCAAACAAACAACACATTACTCAGCCAGTTCTCATTCAGCCGCAACAGCTAGGCTCATATTATTAGAATTTTCACTAGCACTCACCCCACACTTTTACAGAAAAGTCACTTCTCTAATTTTTTTCTCTGTAGACATTAACTTTTAGACTGTTTGTTCAAGATAAGCATCAAAATGAGGATGTAAAGGTCAATCTATGCTGGATTACAAAGTTACAAAGAAGAAGAGCCAGTTTGTCTTCCAGCGAATGCTCTCCTATCCAAATTAAACTCTTTACCTTTTATAGGCAAAAGGCTTTTTTTTTTTTTCCTCCTTTAGGAATTTGTTAGAGTTTGTTTGTGAAAGAACAGGCTCTCTCCTTATTGTGGATATATTTCTGCCCTGAAATTTTATCCGTTTGTCTTTCCATCTCTTAACCTTTTAATGACAAGACTGTCAGCTCACGGTTAAGGCCCTGGGAAGCTGTGCTGCCCTGCTTGGTCCACTGCCACCTCCACTTCACTGTCCTGCCTCTCAGCTGTCCCCACTCAGCAGGAGGAACAGCAGAACAGAATGTGAACCATGGTGTAGCTCAGCTTGTTGCTGCAGACCCACCTTTGTCAGCTGTTTAAACTAAGTTGTGGACCAGGGCAAAYGAGGTATAAACAGATATTCCTGTCTTGGGGGACAGCAATTTCTGGCAATGAAATGGGGCAGACAGTTGGGGCAGTGTGATGGTTTTAAACCATGACAGCTAAACCCATGAGAACCCATTTGTCAAGGTCTTTGGACAACACAGCTAATGGATGGTATAACTAGTCTTGATTTTAATGTTTTATAAAAACTAGAATGAATTAAAAGTTTTATGCTGCATCTTTCCTCTGTTAACAACAATTTTTGCTCCGAATTTTAGTATTTACTATGCTTTTAAAATAAGGACCTCTGTCAAGGTATCATCGAGCTGAAGGAGCTATTGCCCCCTCAGTTTGAAGTTAATGCTCCCATACCTGAGAACACAGATTACTGTRTGAACAGCTTGAGTCTTTTACAAGATGGAGTAGAATAGGTTAGTGGAAATCACCATCAGTGGTGGTCTTAGCTAACCCACTTAGYGCTGCAATTTAGTGAGTGCGTCTACATAGATTTCATATTCTAGCTAGTGTTTGATAATTTCTTAAACTGCTTTAAATCAATACTTGTGATTGACTGTTTACTTAATTGCATGATTGTAATTTAGATAAATTTGTTCAACTACCCACTGGAGAAGATAAACTGGAATATCTGAGGGGTAACATAGTACCAGGCACAACCTTCTCTTCAGAGAGGAAGAACAAATTAAGTAGCTATTTTGTAGCTGGTACATTCATTTCTTGACACTGTGATGTATTCACCCATGCCTTATCCCACTTTAGTGATCACTGAGGCAGTTGCATTAGGAAAAAATTGTTCTTTCCATGCCCACTAGCTATACAGACAAAACTTTCCCTTGTTGCATCTGCCATAAAGTATGCAGAATTCTCCTGTGTTGCCCTTCTTTTTATACTGTCAGGGATGAGTTACCAGCTACTTGAGTTTGTCCTTAAATAAAATGAGCCTTGGTCTTCCCTGCCTTCTTTTATTTACAGTAATACAGTGTATAGCCATTCAGGTCACTASTTAGTGACATCATGTTGGACTTGCAGTTTTTGTATCTTTTACTTTTGATARAAGATTGCCAGGCTGAAGAGCTTGATCCTTATTGCTCCCTTCTCATATGTGTCAGAAACAGCAACTGATAAAGATGACTGTACAGTTCTGTATTGAGAGAAAAAGGTGATTTGTATTTTATCTTCTSTTTGCAAGTTTCTGCTGTAAATTGTTTAACCTAGTCTTAAGAGAACTTTTGTTTTTACAGTTGCAGSAAAGAAACTCTGCAGTGTTTACATTCATCTGTATTTTGCAGTATGATTATAAAGAAYGATAAAATAGTATTATCTTGGGGACAACTGCAAGATTTTCTCTCATACTGAGGCTGCTGGGAGCTGGGACTCAATAATTTGGTAAAAGCATAGGAAAACTGCTCAGGAATCTTCCCATCAGTTACTAATGAAACTGTGGTAGAATCAGGCAAGTGTGTGTGTGTGCATATGCGAGTTGAAGGGAGGAAGGGAAAATGGATATAAAATCATCAAATCACTAACTGCTTGATATCATGGTAACGGCAGGTCTTGTAAATGGGACGAAGCATCCAAAAGGAGTCCAAGCATAACAAAATGAAAAGGAAAATACTGACAAAAACCAAAACATGAATGTGCTGATGAATTATGGTCATCTGCAGCGTGAGATGGAATCAGTAGGACTGATCTCTGAAGTAGCTGTGAAAGAGCTTGCTTATAGCTAGCCTATTGCACTATTCAGTCTAAATTAAATCTWATGAGATATTCTCTCTGTTTGTTTGGAATAAGTAGTGTAAGTCTGGAAGGATACATATGTCTGTGCTAAGTGCAGATTCAGGCTGACACTTTTGTTGATGCTTGTTTTCACAATTACTCTGACATTAAAGTATTGAGTCAGTCTGTAATGGCTGGTCTTTAATTACAGTGAGGGGAAGAAAGTCAAGTATGGGACTTGCTCTTAGTTTCAGAAAGCAGCAAGAATGAATAGTCTTTATTCCATATGGCTCTAGTACTATAGACCCAGGAGTTCTGCRGGGAACTGTCTTACCCCCTTGTGAGGAACGTGTTCACTTTCTGAGACCCCTCTAGGGACTGGCACTGTGTTGGTATTTGGGTGCTGGGAGCCCACTACGATTATGAGTAGATATGGAAGCTGACCAAAAAAAAACAGTACTGACATGGTCAGCAATGAGAAATACGCTCTCTCTTCACACAGACAGGTGTTTTGCTTCTGGCTGCACAGTGAAACTGGCAGGTTTGAAACCTGCTACCTGTTTATTTAATTCATAATTCAAGGCCAGTGTAATTCCCAGTGACTATCACTGTTGTTTTTGTTACRGAATTCTAATTCATTGTTTTCGGTGGGCACAGAAGGGTCGCTGTGCTCATTTGGTGTTTCAGTGCACTGTAATTTTACATAGTGCAATACTGTTGAGATTGCCTAGCTGGGTCATTTGTTGGACTTGTCACTATTACTTCCTTTTGACCTCCTCTCTGTAATTGCACATGCATGGCTTACTAGCTGCTGTAAAGATACCTAAATGCAACTGGGCTCCTTAAGAAAAGAAAAGAAAAAAAAAAAAAAAAAAAAAAAAAAAAAAAGAATAGACCAAAATGGTTCTTCAGACGTCAGCAAGGACCCACTGGCTAGCTGTTTGCTCTCAGCCAGGCACTTGCAGCCATCTGTCACAAGACAGTAAGCAAGCGTAGATTTGGGGAGACCATTTGTTTTTATGACAGTTTTTACAATTTTATGGAAATTGAACCATTACATAAAGTGTAATTTTCCCCAGAATTGATGTTTTAGAGACTTATATCCCTGTTCAGTCATTTACATCTAGTTGCTTTTTACATAAAGCACAAATATAAAGATGTTTTTCTCTCCTAATAAAAAATCTTCAGGCTTAAGTTTTCTTTTCTTTTCAGTATGTGAAGGGCTCTGTCCCTGTTTGGCACTTAAAGAAAACCTTGAGGGTTCTATATCCAAATTTTATGTGTCTCTAGAAACTGGGGAGTTTGCATGTAGCCTGCAGAGGCTACAAATGAATTAATGTTTAATGCTTTAGTATTTTGTTTACAACCATCACCTACAGTGATTTTCTAAAAAGATTTTGTTGCTCCTTTTAGTCTTTAAGTATGCATTTTTCATAATCTGCTTTAATTCTCAGTATGTCTCATCATATCTCTACTATTCCTGGGACAGTATATCTAAGACATTAAGTCTAGCTTTACAGAATTTTAGTTGTTGGAGTTCTGTGTTCAAGTCCAGGTTACAAGCACRTCAGCATGAGCTTTCCAATTTTTCTTCATCTCCAGTTAAAGTTAATCAATGTCACAAATGCACCACATCTTCTGAGGTATAGAAGGGTTCTTCTCAAGGGAAGCTAGCAATTGTGTGTACTAGATCAGACTTAAATTGCACTGACAGATTTGTATAAGAAAAACTTTGACAGCATGTACTCAACTAGCTCTGGCTTCAATAAAGCATAGTAGTCTTATTTTCAGGAGTAGCATTTTAAAGCAAGACAAGGGACAATGTCAAGTTGGAAGTGTTATTTTTTGGAGGCTTTATGCTTTAAAATTCAAATTCCACAATAAACTTTAACTGCATGGTTTACCATGCATCACAGGCATGGCTACTCAAGTGTTTGTGTCCTGACATACATAAGTATTTATGAAACTGGTAATTGTTTGGTTGCTTGTGTGCTTCTTGTGTGAGGTAAATGCAATTTAAAAGTCAACACTTTCCAAATTTGTGCTGGATGTCACTATTTTTTTCCCAATAGTGAGAAGACAAGTTATTTGTCGTAATGATTCTTACTCTTACAAATATTTCAAATCATTTGAATTGTCATAGCACCAGGGAAAGATACAGGTTGAATTATACTAGGTACTGTGTACATGAAACGAAGGCCGTCCCCAGTCCATGGAGCATACTGGTAAAAGTTGGATGTAACTCCAAAGAAGAATTTTGGAGTCAGACTATCTTGTGTCTCTCTGGGGAAATGTAAAGTCTGACAGATGACAGAATTCAGGGATCTTTTTCAAGAGTTGAGTTATTAGGACCATAAAAGATGCCAGCACTGGTAAAAGGGGTCAACATTTAAGAGGGTTTGGGGATTACATGTCAGAAGTTATTTTAGGAGAAAGACTGACAAAGAGACTATGAAAGATGTTTAAATCTGAAAACCTTCTCAGATCCAGAGAGTGATGAACTTCAGGGAAAATCTAGTTATGCAGAGAATTTTAGTTTGTTTKTTTGTTTTACAATACATTTTCATAAATGCTCTTAGTCTTTTTTGATCTAAGGCAACTAGAAGCCTCTGTCATGGATAAGAGCAGCCTCTATCACAGCTTCTRAAGGAACATAAATGTATGATCTGAGCCTAAATTGCACCTGATGTGGTCATAAAAAGTAATTCCAGTGGATTTCCTTTTTCCTTCTGTAAGGGGGAAATCATATGAGGGCGTCAGGGGTATGTGTGCCTGGGCAGTGGTGGTCTCGTCAGTCCGGCAAGGTGAGGACAGGCAGCTGCCTGGCGACCAGAGGGGGCTTGCAAGGAGTACATAAGCTCCGTATGTGGCCCCGTCTCGCTAAAGCCGATGCTTGTGGACAGGTGAAAAAGGCAGGCTGGGATTATCATTGGCACAGAGTRAAACTAGTCTGAAGTGGTACCTCAGGGAGTCAGCGGCACTCTGGTGGCAGATGAATTTGCGTTTGGAGAGGAGATTACCAGCAGCAGGGTGGCAAGTGTTTACTTTTAAAGTCATATTGATGTTGTGTTTCCTTATGGGCGTGTGTGACTTGTCAGCCCTGCAACCCTATATGGAAGTCTCCTACAGCAGCCTTGAGACACCTTTTACCAGGTAGGACTGCAGCTTACTTCCACTAATAAGGTTCTTGTAGACAGCTGGTTCTCATGGATAAAAAGAGATCGTCCTATCCAGTTCTGTCAAGTTGGACATTTTAAACTCAATAGTTAGAATAGAAACTGCAATGATGGATATTTTTCTGGGTTATAAAGACATTTTGTAGATCCTCAAAATGAGCTGAGAGCAATGTTAACAATAAAAACAAAATCAAAAAATGAAACAAGACGGAGAGCATTCTCTAGTTTAATAATTAACCTGGGTTTTACAAATCTTCTGTTACGCTTAGACAATGCCCATTAGAGCTGGTAATTTTATAGCTTTACAAAAACCATGGGATATGCCTGTGTGTGCTATATATATGTTGAAGGGCAGAGAACAGTGTCAAAGTGTCAGGAAGGGGCCAAGATGGGTTTGCGATTCTGCGGTGCATGGGAGCGGAGCCATTCCTTCTCGTGCTGTGCGTAGTCCTTGAGGCAGCTTGGCTTGCAGACTGCTAGGTGCTGGTACGTTTCCAAGTTACCAGAGGAAATTACTTTGAACTTGGAATAAACCTGCATGGACGTACAAATTCAAAAGAAACAAAGCACGTAGAATGAAATCTTGCCCTTATCAAAGTCAAAGGAGTTTGTTGTTGGCTTCAGTGGAGCAAGAATTTTATCCATAAAGGGTAAAGAAAGATTTCCGAGCTCTAAAATCAGAGCTGTGCTGTCTGATGTAGGTTTGTTGTCACAGATGCAAAGACTTTGTGGCCTTCAGATCTTGCAAATACATGTGAAAACAAGCAGGTAATTGTGTGTCTGAAATACATGACTGTATAGTGCTTGCCAAARCACACCTGGATCACTCATGCTTTCTTGTTTTTATGGTGCAGCAGCCTTGCACAGGCCTGTTCAAATGCGTTGGCAATTAGTAACATAAATATAACTTGTCCAACTTGATTTGTGTCTCCCCACCACCACCACCACYACACATACACATTATGTGTCTGTCTCTCTCTGATTAAACCATTTATAGACAGAAGAGTTGCAAGGAAGCACACTGTGATGGAGTGAATATCAGAAATATTTTTACCCTTTCAGAATGGGTTCTTGTACGTTATAGGGAGCAAGAATAACTGGTGGCCTCCCCAGTGAGTGTACAGTGTTTCTGAGCGCGTACTGTCCTTGGGTATTTCTTCTCTGCAGTTGCATAGCCTGGCATATTTAGTGAAAAACTCTTAGTTTTTCACTAAATAACTGGTAAATTGGTTAGACCTAAGCCCTTTGATGGGGCCAATGCCACCTACCTGCYGAGCGCACGTCTAACAAATGTTGTATTAAATGCTTCACAAAAGGCCATTGAAGATATTTGGGATTTTGGGGGTTGTTTTGTTTTTTTAAGAAAATCTTATGAGCAATGTAACATTGGCCTGATGGCATTTCCTTGGTAAATGGGAGATCAGACTTGACTTCAGTGATCTGGAGAGCTGTACTGCCTCTTGCATCCCAGCAGAGTCCTTGTGTTTTTTGCTAGTTATATGGGAACCCTCTAACCCTCCCTGCCTCTCCTCGTCCCATCGAAACTGTGCCACAGCTGCAAAGAAAACAAGGTTCATTTGCCTCAAAAAGTGTGTGTGTGTGGCGGGGGGACTGCAAGAGAGCCGATGAGCCTGCAGCCTAGTAGAGGCACTGAGAAGAGAGGGTGAGGTTTGGAGTTTCAGTCTCTGCCATCYGGACTATTTGTTTTCGTTTGCTGTTTTAGCAGTTTCAGCTCCAGAGRGGGATGGGAATCTCGCTAGATTCTTGTTCAACATGCAGGTTTTCACGTCCTTCTGAAACTAAGGTCTCCTCGTGCACTACGCAGGTATCTAGGGCTCCGCTCTGGATCCCTCTCTAGGGGTTGACACCGAAACACGATCTTTGCAGCATCTGCTTTGTAGGCTCCCCATCCTTTATTGACTCTGGCCCTTCACTGCCCCGCGTTGCTCTGTAAGCTGAAGCGTGCAGCGCTGCAGAAAGAACAACGGTTACTGCTGCATTTGATATATCAGCCTCACRTATGTGCCAGCAGAGGGATTTATTTTGAAAGAAATACTTGTATTTAGTAAGTTTGAACGTGATCAGTGGGGCCATCAGTTTTATGTCACATGGACTTGCTCAGGTGAGCATCTCTGTTTGTAGTATATTCTTAGTTATAGTGCTCAGCTGTAACGCGGGAAGGCTGAGTGCTTCTGCCTGCATCCAGTGCCTGTAAACAGCTCCATGCTGACAACCTGGGGGGAGAGAAGTACCATTAAATGCCTTGGGATAGGCACAAGATGGGCAGCAATACTGGCAAGTTTTCTGCTCCAACCAAACCGTTGTGCCACATTTCCAAAATTACCAACCCATTGACTTTTTTGCTGGGGCTGTCATGTTGACTGTAGTGATGTTTTTTAACACYGCTGTTTTATGACATTTTTTTTTCTTAAAAATGAGAATAAGGTCACACTAAGCAGCTGTGAATAACCCTCAACTTTCAGTAACCACTGAGCCGGACTGAGTTTGAAAAAGCAGCTTTAGGGATGAAAGGGCTCTGCGTCCTCCTGGCAGTCCCTTGAGCCAGTAAAAGGCAGAGGCAGGAAGGAGAAGTCTGAGAGGCACATTTTAAACTCAGGGGACAGCACTTACTATGGAGACATTATTTGAAATTGTGCCTACCAGGCAGTAGGAGTATGCTTAACTCTTTGCTGCCTCATTTTTTATTAGGGAAACCTACTTGTGTGGCTGCTCTCAGTCAGTGTTGGTTAGGTCCAGTGGGAACACGAGCTAACTGTCCTTGCGAAGATAATTAGCTTAATTATATTCAATTTTGAGAAAAAAGTAGAAAGCATCCCTTTGTGAGGTTAAAATACTGAGCAGCGCTTGTGGAAGAAAAAAAATCTAAGTATGTGGGAAGAAACAGTTCCGAAGTGATTTGCTTGTATCTGTGTACACAAACACAGTGATAGCTCGTAAAAATGAATCTGTTGAGGGAGAACATGGCAAACATCTCAAGTAATTGTTTATTTGAGAAGAAAACATTTGATGGTGCAGCTAAATGCCCTCCTGAGGTCTTTTTTCAACCAAAAAATTGTTTCAAATTGAAAAAACTCCTTATTTTATCCAATAAATATATTATTTCCCAATTTCAGTACRGTTGATGTCTCAGATTTGAGCTTACAGTTCATTTGAAATCCCAACAAAGCAGGAGAATTTCTTGTCCTTCAAAATGGTGAGAGAGTAGTTTACTTCTTAGGACATTTAACTCAGTCGTAAAATACAGAACGGTAGTTACAACTGCTCGGTGAAAGTAGTTCAGTATTATGAAACCAGAGTCCTTAAGAAAACAGACTGTCCCGTAGATTTCCATGTTTGACTAATTCTAGCTTTTGCCTTTTCTTGAAAATCGAATCACAAAAGTCACTTCTGCTTACGCCGAGAATCCAAGGCTCCTTCATTTATGAGCAGAGATCTTCTTCCAGTGAGTGTTTCATGTCATGTCTTTTCCAGCACTCAGCTTTAGCARTGCTGTAATACCTGAACAGCTATTCTAAATTCTAGGAAATAGTGGTATTTTTCATATCAATTACAATATTCTTTATAAGTCATCCTTGTTTAATCAAATTGAAGAGAGGAAAGCTGCTGAATGGTTATCAGCTTAGTAAAGAAAAGTCATTTTGAAACTCTTATTAAATTGCAATGAGTGCATAACTACACTGAGATTCAATTACAATTTTAATTAAAAGAATAGCTATTGATTTTGTCATTGAATATGTGTTGTAGCCGGCCCTGATAAATCAGCATTATTACAAGAGATCATTAAACCAGTTTAAGTGAATTCTTAAAGATAGAACTGGTATGGATAAATCACATAGTGATGTTGGGTAGAAGGAAAAAATAAAAAAAAATGGTGAAAAATACATGCGTTTCAAATAGTTGGATTGTTGATGGTATTCTTCATTATCGTTATTTTCATTTACAAAACAAAATGAAGACAGAAGGTGAACCTTTGTTATAAAGGGAGCGCGTGAGTAAAATCGTATGCTTGTTCTTAGCACTGAGCAGCGATCCCGGAGATCGGCCGGTATTTCTCATGACTTTTACGCGAGGCAGGACCTAACCCGCCTCCCTTGAGGACCTAACCCCCCCCGCCCCGAGCTTTTATTCCTTGCGCCCTGGGAAAACRTGTCCTGTAAACGCCGGGTTGCTTTAGGCTTGATTTTAAAATACCTCGACGCCAGAGGCCTGACGGGCCGCGTCCGTGCGGTCCCGCCTCAGCCGCGCAGGGATCCGTCGACGCGTTTCGTTCGGCAGAGGAGCGGCCGCCGCGGGTGGGAGTCGCGGGAGGCCGCCGCTGCCTGGGAGCTGCCCTCGGCCCTGCGGTCTAGGAGGGAGGCTGCTGCTGAGGTGACCTCCCAGGTCCTTCTGTTTGTATCCACTACGGATTTGGTGCATATGAAACCATTTTAATCCTTTTCATTCAAATGTGTTGTATCCGCGGACCTGTGTTCCTAACACTGACACAAGGCGCGCTGCAGCACGGGCAGCCATACGGTCAGATCCTGTTACTCAGCTGGACCTAGTTATCGATTGAAATGGAGCGTTTTAGAATTAAAAATTTATTTTGTACAAGATTTTTCGGTGGAGCACACTTTGAATTTTCTGTGTGTTATGCACAAAGGCCAATCTGTCAAAAGAAAACGAAGGTTTTACAAATTCCAGCACCTGAGAGCTGGGATATGTTAGAATTAGGGTTATCTGTGTTGCCTTCAGTTCACCTCGCAGTTTTACGGAGCATGAGCCGTTCTGTAACGGCGTGATCCCCGCTTCCCCCCGACCCCGTCTTCCCTCAGGAGAAACACGGGGATGAACACGGCAAGCGCAAAGCACGTGGCAGCGGCGCGTTCGCTGCAGGAGTTACGCGAAGTGTTTAATACGGGCGCGAGTACTCTTTAGGAAGAAAACCCCAGGTTTTGTGGTTGCAGATGCTGAGCGAGAAAAGGGCTTTACTGCGGCGATCAGCTCAGCGTGTCTCAGCTCTAAAATGCAGAACAGCGATACAAAAGTCTCCTGCATCTACAGGATGACAATTAAAGCAGAACGGATTACGGAAATAAAAATCGAAGGGCTCGTTTATAAACTTCGAGAGAGTAAAAAGGCCTGATGACCTGTAATCAGGATTTACGAGTGGTTTGTGCTCGGGTAGTGGGGGCGCAGGTTTTTTCCGGCACTTAGGATAGATTTTAGTTTACTCCAGACCGGTCGCTGGTCCCTGTCGCTGCGCAGCTGAGGGAAGCTGTGATCGCAGGAGTAGTGACAGCGCTGGTTAACGGTGGTGGGGTGGCAGCTCCAAGTGCAGCCCCCTGTGGTTTAAGGGGGAGGCCTAGAGGGGTAGCGCCCGCACGCTTGGTCGRTGGTGAGCAGAGCCTGCCGTGGTGGCACGTTTGAAGCTTGAAAGTCCTCGCCGGATTTGGGGACTAAGGGTCGTCGTCCCAAACATTAACTCCTCAGGTGTCAGTGTTATCAGCCGCCCTGGTCTTATCTTTTCCCTTTCCCTTTGGCCCAAGAAGTACTTACCTTTGCAAGCAGGAACACACGCGTTTTTCAGCGATTTGTCAAGATTTGGGAGCTGCTTCAGTAACCCGTCAAGCAGCCAGCGTCTGCGCCGCGCCGCCAGGCAATTTTGTGCGACATTCCCTTTGGCGCGGGCGCCTGTGGCCCTACGGTCCCGCCGCTTTAGGCAAAGCGGTCATTACAGACCAGCGAGATGATTAAACACGGGCGGCAGGGTCGGCTCTGACCAACTGTGGTCGGCACAGAAGGGCGCGAAGCCGCAGCCCGGCGTAGCCCTGTCTGCAGAGGGGCCTTCTGAGCAGGCGACGCTCCTGATGGCTGAGGAGGGGACTCGAACGTGCGATCGCTAGCGTTGCAGCGATTTTTAACCCGAGTCTTCTGAGGTGAAGCCCACGTAGAGGCTGGTGGAGGCTTAGTTGGTTTTTCTCTCAAGGGACGAGATGAAAGCGACTGCCTCCCAGAGATCTCCTTGAAATTCAGAATAAGTAGGGTCTTGTATTTGCACTGGTACTAAATATGAAGTCAGGATTGGCAGGCTGTGATGTGCAAAATTTTCACATGTACAGGGACCCAGAACCAGAGAGAATCTTGTTAACAAAACCAAGCCGTTTTAGACAGAGTCTGCCTAAAATTCAGCCCTGCTCAGTAATGGGGGCTTTCCCTGGGGTCTCGTTACTGTCACGTTCCATTTACAATTGTAACAAGTGCTGTAACTTGTTTCCCTCTCCTCTATCCCACCAAAAAAAATGACACCGGAATTTCTTACAAAGCCTTTGATAACTTTCTTTCTTTTTGTTCCAGGTAACTTCAAACGCGAAGCACCGGGAGAGCCTGAAGAGCAGTGGCGATGCTCTGATCCAGGCCCTGGAGGGACTGGCCCAAGCTGCCAGGTGAGCGCCCTCAGGCTCGCAGGAGTTTCCAGGGCTGCGCGGGCTCCTCTGACACAGCCTCGCCGGTAACCACCCCCGGTGAGGTACAAGCTTCTCGTGTTGCTGCCTCTGGCCCTCCTGCGCGCTGCTCTCCCCCAGACTCCTTCAGAGCTTTTCCGCTTTCCCGTTGCCGCTGCTGCGGTGCGCTTTGATCCCCGGCTGTGGCTCGCCAGCACGTGCTGCCCAGCCCGGCTAAGCACGTGTCCACCTGTGGCTAGTTTTTCTTTCTTTCTTTCTTTCTTTCTTTTTAATTCCAAACAGTTTGCCTTCTCGTAAGCACATTCTGGTCAGTGTTTCTTGGTGTAGTGGGCCGGCTGCAAAATACCCTGTTAGTGCTTTGTTTTAAAGTAATTGTGCTTTGTGCACTTGAAAGCTGACTATTTTCAAATGCACAGCCAAAGAGGTGAATTGCTTTCATTGAAGAACCTGCTGTTTTTCCAGGAGGGCACAAGACTTTGGGGAATGCCATGGCATTCCCAACAAGAACAGAGGTGCTGCTCCCAGCACCTTGGCCAAACCTCAGTTCATCCCCCTTGGAGTTTTCCTCATCCCTGTTCATCGTACGTCCCCCTTGGACATATGAACAAATTATAATTGTTCTCTGTCCTTCAAAAAAGGACAGAGGCTGCATTTTGGCCTGGTTGAAATAAAATGCACAGATAAATTGCAGTGTAAAAGTTGAACCACTTCAATAATCTTTTCAGTGCTCTTTGTGCTCCTGGTGCAGGCATTACATGGGCCAGTTGTTTGAGAAAATTGGCTGCTCAGCATTACGGCCGGGTGCGTGCTGTGTTAGAAGGGAAGGGGATATGGGCAGATGAGAGGAGGAAATGGTCAGGACGTGGTGAGTGTGAGGAGATGCTCACTGAAGACTACCAGAACATGGCATGAACCATCTGCATCCCACCCACATCACACAGCAGTTGACTCAAGCTTTTTTTGTATGACCCCTTAAATTATCTATCTAAAACAAAATAGCAGCTCTTCCGAGGGCAAGATTAGCCCCACCACTGAAAATGACAGTGGGAAAAGAAGAATTTTTCCTCTTTCAGAACTTGTTTTCACTCTCTTTCATGGCATTTCAGTCTCAGATGCACTAGAAAGCCTATTCTGTAGTTGTCTTTAAATCCTCCTTCCTGCCTTCCTCTACTTATCTGTTATCTACACATTCTGTACTCAAAGAAAACCCCAAATACTACAGAAAGCCCCAAATAAACAGCAGTTTCTCTGATTTTGACACAATATGCTCAGTACACCAAATTCTAGCTGAAGCCAGTAGTGAGTGTTTTGGTACATTATGGTAAGCCAAGTTCCTCTGCTGTGCTGAGCTCCAGCCCGGCAGCAGCAACACAGAAACCCTAAAGAGCTCAGAGATTCTCCATCTCCAGGAACGCATGTCCCTGTTCGCCTGCTGAGGAAACCACGAGGCTGCCAGGCTCTTTGGGCTGTAATGGATTCGGTTGTGGATGAACTGGCAACAGGAAAGCCTGGGATCAGCAAACTGATCAGTTTTAGTTGAATTGGGCTCTTGCGTTTATGGAGGTTATGGACGTTCTAACATCCTCCAATTTTCCTTCTTTTGTGTGCTGTCTTTTTTAGCATATTCCTTCCTAAAAACCTTGGCCCCTTGTCTCAGCTGTGCTGTGAGCCCCATTGAGAAGCTTTTTCTGAATTGCATGCAGAATCAGAAACACTTTAGAGAAGGCTACAACTAAGATCCCGGATTGAAGCCATCCTCTGAGTCATCTAAACTTCCAGGACCTTCCACCCACATATAATCACTGGGTTAAAGTGACTGAGGAATGTTTTTGCTTTGCCCATTTTTTTACAGACAGGTTTCAAATCTTCTGGTCTTTCTGTGTGGCAGAAGGAATGTACCAGCAAGCAGCATACATGCTGTCGGCGGGATATTGCTTAGACAGCAAACTGCTTTAGGTTTTCCCTGCTGCCATGTGGCAGCCATGTATTGTCAAACTCTTCCTCTGCTATATGTTCTCAGCAAGTCAGAACAGACTGTTTTTAGAGTGACATATAACCCATTCTGCTTTCGAGCTATGGCAAATCAAATCTGAACTTAAACATGTGGCAACTTCGCCGKCTATTTTTCAGTGAAGAACGTTGCCAAGATGAATTTGTTTTAGATAACTACAGTTTCTAATTTGAACTGCTGCTTTATTACGAAATTTGCTTAGAGGGTATGGGCTGATCATTTGGCTTTCATGATTTGCTCTGTGCKCCTCAAAATACGGAGTGTCACTAGGTATTTGTCATTAGCAGAAGCAGAGGCGGTTGCAAACTGGTCTGTTAGTGTACTTGCATGAGTTAAAGACAACGCATGCCAGCCTATAAATACCATCTTGTTTCTGTGGACTGGCAATGTTGTGTTAGATCCCTGTTCCCATGCTTGAAAAAAAAAAAAAAAAAAAAAAAAAAAAAAAAGGCAAGTAGTTTTCCGGCAGAAAAGAACTAGGCAAAATGTGTGCAATAAATAGGCAAGGAAGCAAAGGGGGAGGCTCACCCTGTTCAATCTAAAACATGCAGTGCTGTGTGTGGTAGGGCATTCAATCCACCTTGCACAARGTGGGCAAAACCCCGTGTGGTGCTGCCTCCACATGCTGAGCAGCACTGCACTGAGCTGTACAGGTGAAAACCAAACCAGAGACATTCGTCTATCAATCAGGCTGAAYGTGTATGTGCGGGGGAGGGGGGGAAGGGCATAATTAATAAATTATATTTTCTATTTTACAAAGGTGRTTGAGGAAGGCAGCAGTTACTGTGGAAAGGATCTTACTGAAAGGATCGCCTTTTTACACAGTCGCTACAGGACAAAATTGCTAGCTGCATATTGCTGCTTAACAGAAAAGTGGGATTTAGTGAAGTTACTGAATGGCTAGTAAGAATTTTCTAGCATATAATAATAATGACCAATGATGTGGGATTTAAACAAAAAATTTTCCCTTGAAAAGACCTAATACGCGCTACTGTTGTTTTTTTTTTTTTTTTTTTTTTTTCATTCCCAGATCCCATGCTGATGTTGCTGTTGCTTCCTTGGCATTTGAAATTCTGAAAACAGTGGGACATGAAAAGCTCAAGCCGACTGAGTGAACCATTTTTGACCAGGCTGATGAAATGCACAAGTTGTTTATCTGCTCAGCACTTTTGGCCTGTACCAACATCTTCAAATGAGCTGGGCAGACTTAATTAATTAATTTAGCCAGCAAGCTGAGTTTTTTAGCTGTGGATGAGTGTATGCATGATTAAGAAGGAAAGCCGCCCCCCCCCCCCCCCCTTTTTTTGGTCAGAGTGAATCCTTACTATTGTACCTGTTGACATTATGTATTTCAAGTATTTATTTGACATTCAGAGTTTGAAAAGCGTAAATTGAGTAACAGTATAGTTATTTCACAAGATGAGCAAAATGTTTCATCATTTTAAGCTGTCAGGATATACATATRTAATTTTTACATCAGGTGACTGCCATAGCTGTTCATTGTAAAGGGTCATCTCATTCATGCCTCTGGCTAGCTCTAGATAATACTTTTAACCACAATTTACTTCATCTCACACAACCAGAATCAACCCTGTGAGCACACAAAAGCTAAGTATTTGGGTATGTATGTGTCACAGAAGCGTGCTAGCGCAAGTTTTTAACCTAATACCATGGGCTCTTTTGCAAGAATGTCTGTACCTCTGTTGCCTAGCACTGCACAGCTTCAAGCTGCTTTGGTGAAGCAGTGTTGTTCTCAGCTGACAGTCTGCCTGCCATCTCTCTCCTCTTTGAGAGCAGGTGAGCTAATTCTACCTTTTCTTTGTCATTTATCCACAATAAAAGGTCTCGATAATCTAAGAGCCCTCCAGAACTAGCTAATGCCAGTATAAAGCAGTAACATCGCTTTTCTCTCTATGTAWGTTCCCTAGAAGAACTAAAAGCAGGTAAGTCTGGTGCTTCTCTCTTTCTTGGTGAAGTTTATCTTTCAAAGCAGCAACTACGTTTTGCCACACCTAAGGCTGTTTCCTTATTGAGAGTTGCCATTATAAGCTTAATTTTGGAGAGACCAGTTCTGACTGATGATGAGCAAGTAAACAACCCAAAGCAAATAAAATGACTTTAGTTTGTACTTTTTTAACTGGAGTTTTTTCATACTACATGAAGTATAATAAACTCTCTTTTTCATGGCTTACCAGCTGGAATTATAGCAAGTTATTAGACATGGGAAAACATTGCAGAAAGCATTGCAGGGTGGCTTTTATTCGGTAGCATTTGTTTTATAGTAACAGTCCTCTACTGCAAGCATGACCAAGAGAAATGAAGCAGGGCTGCTGAGCAAGGAGACTGGCTTCTGCTTACAGTGGCACCAACTTGCTCCACAAACAAACAAAAGCRTGCACTGCTCAGCACGTGCAGGCAGATTGCTACTGCAGGCTGCCACTTACTTACTTCTGTGGATTCATTCAGCTCTCATCACCATGGGCTACRACCCAAGCCATGATCTTCCACTGCTGAGATCCCTTGCATGTGCTGCAAACTGCTGCACTAAGGCAGCACTGCGAAGCATTATGTGCTCTAGACAGAGGCTGGGGAGGGGAGAGCTGGTCAGTGCACAAGGAGTTACTCGCAGTTCATGAACTACTTTCCCTGCTTCCATTTATATAGAGGCTGCCTGAACATAAGGATAGTTACACACACACGCACATGACTGAGGACACCTGAAAATAGGGTTTAAGCTGTTGGACCCAGTGACAGTTCTTTAAGGACCTTCATCTGTAGTATACTTCTGAAGTGCTAATGAACCTGAACTAACATGTTGTCCTCACTTTTTTTTGAAGATATGTACCAGTCACTAAGCACAGCTGCCTTAGGTCAGGCTAAACCTGACCCAGTACTGGGGAACCAGCCTTAGCAAGGCATCATCAGTTCAAGGGGGACAAACTCCAGCATGTCATTTGGACTCTACACAGCAAATGATGAGTATTCTTTAGGAGGGATGAATATCCCTTAAGGAGGGAAATGGTTCTTGGTTTCCTCCTCTGAAGTACTGAAGTTTTTCTACAATTGCAAGACAACTTTCAGAAAACTGTAAACATGCAAATACACTTTACAATCTGAAATAACTTGACACAGAGCGAATTAAAAGTTTACTTTAATTCTGAACCATTTTATAACTGCATTTTTCTCATGAAGCATCTGTATCACAGCAGGCTACAATAACTTTGGGATAAAAGGCAACTGGTAAACTGTCCAATACAAGGTTCCAAATAAACAGTTCTTACTGGCCCCTACCCAGACATATCCCAGATAAAGTTTTTGATCAAAAACATGAAATAGATCCACCTGCTTATTTTAAGCATATTAAAAAGGAAACTAATTGGACCATTTCTATTTGTCTAGTTTTTTATACAAAAAGGCTACACAATGTTACACTTTATTCAGGGTACAATTAGAGCGATTATGAATTAGTGTTCTACATCTTTACTCAATCCTTAAAAATTAGAAACTGCTGTAGCATATTCACTATAACTTAATACTACAAGAGACTTTAAAAAAACTAACAATAATTACTGCGAAAAGAAAGGCTACTTTCAAAGCAAGCAAGGTCAGTACCATTACAGAGATTTAAAAAAAATAATAAATTTTTAACAAGCAAGGCTAGGGTTTGATAAATTCCATCTTGCAATTCACTCTTGTGCATTCTTCATTTCTTGAATCACTCCCAAAATCCATTTGTATTATTACTCCTCGACCAAAAAGGACCAGAACAAAAAGTTTACTTCAATTGTTCCCATAGGAAACTCAGCTTGGTTAGTGTGTCAGGCACTTTCTGAGATACTAGCCCACCCCTCGAGCCCTCTCAGCAACTCTACAGGCCAATCAATGCAAGTTCATTCAGATGATACAGCTGCAGAGACAAGAAAAAAAAGGTGTCAGTGTTCTTGAGTAAACAGTTATTTTAATATATTAAGACTGCATGAAGCTAGTGCACAAGGCATTACAATTAATTACTTCCACACTTCATGGCAGAAGTCAGTTTGGAGTGTTCTGGTCACATGTTTCCAGAGCATTTATTCAGTGTACTTGCAAACTGGGACCCATTTAAGCCATTCCCTCCCTGCCAACCAAGTCCTCAGTCCACTAATCTGTTTTTCTCTCTCTTTTTTTTTAATTCAAGGTTTGAGCTTCTTACCTAAAGGATGATTTACAGGTCAGTATCGAACCAGGCCAACTGATTACTGTCACCTGGAGGCAGCCCATCCATAAGGTCCTGGGCATGGCCAAGATCTGGTAGACCATCAACTGGGTAGTCAGCACCAGGGTGGTGGCCACCCATTTCATGTTCCATCATAGGGTCCATACCCAAGGCATCCTGACCGTATCCGCCAGAGTGGAAAGAACGGTAGCTAGGATCTAAGAAAGTTAAAGGTGGCAGAGGGAAAAAAAAGCATAATGTTAACAGGTGTTAGATGCATCAGAAGCTGCAAGAATAAGTGTGTGAGAAGATCTTTGTAGCCATCTATTTTTTTTCTACTTCAGCCAAGTTCAAAACAATCTGCTGCCTGCACCTAATGGCTATTCCATTGTTTGAGATAGCTTTCCAGTGTGATTCTGCAGACAAAGCACACTGCAGTCAGAAGCATGAGCAGATTTCAGCCAAGCCATTAGTCTGCATAATAAACAAGACTAAAATTCAACAATACTGCAGCAAAACCAGCCTCCAAGACTGTAGACTTGTTTCTGAAAGGCTAGTAAAAATAGCTCCAAATCTTTAGCAATAAGCAATAGGTTTGACTTCAAGTCTACAGACATCTATGGACAAATACGTTCAAGTACCAGCATTAGTTTTAAAGAAAAAAATGCACTTTTGGAATTGTCAAGCCCATTTATAAAGAACTTACTTAAAAGATTTCTGAAAACAATAGCTCAGTGGGAAATGCTCTCACAAGACTCAGGCAAGTGACACCAGTTTTGCACGTTCATACAGCTCCCTCATTTCAATACAGTCAATGCAATTGAAGAAACTGGTTATTTAAACTGGCAGCTCCCCATCTGCCTGTCAGTTTGCAGTATCTTGTTGAAGAGTGATTCACTCTTCGCTCATTTGTGGTTCTCCTTTAAAGTCTATGACTTGACTTCATCCAAAGTAAGTTTAGTCAAGGGGAATGGAACAGACWTTACCATCTGGGCGGTATCCAAGAGGTTCTCCCTGGGCACCAATATCAAGTCCAAGATCTGCTGTCTAGAGGGGCATAAAAATTACAAAACATTTTTAGTGTCAGGTCTTTGAGGCAACATTAGTAATTTAGAATTTGAGAAGTTTGAAAGCTCACACAAAATACTTTTGCAACTCTTCTGCAGTGAGCACTACAGCATGGTACTTATGTGAACATAAAAATGCCTATTAACCCAAGCATCTATACCCATTATATATCAGACAGATTTAGGCACAGAAATCCACAGCTCATTGGAAGGAGGTTTCTATTTGGAAACAAGACAGACAGGGCAGGTCTAAGAACACTCCTTCTCTACTATACCTGCCCAACTTCTGCAAGTCAGCTGTTCAGAGGTTCCTGACTCAGCAATATAGCACTTAAGTTTTGAATGAACCTCCCCAAGTTTGTCCAATCACAGAACTCTGTATCTGCAATCTAACTTCATGACTTTGATCTGAAAGAGATACCTCATTTTGGCTGTTTTTCAAATTACTAGGGTGGACCGACAGATTTTAGGAAAACAGAAGGGTAAGCACTGAACTAGTAGAAATCAAAGACTACTGTCCTGCAAGTCCCTCCTTACTGTATTGTATACTTACAGGGCAAGCTAATCTCCCAAAACTTAAGAATGTAGGGGAAAGAAGACATTTAGTGAAATCTTTCCTCTACCTTATGCACACAATTTGTTTTCAATCTCTGTTCACTTTAGAGCCCTTTAAGCATCAAAAAGGGCAATGCAGGATAATCAGCCTGCAAGTATTTTCAGATCCAAGAGCTTAATCCTAAGGAGAACACAAGTTGCATGCCCACCCCAAGCTACGTGGTTTGCCTGAAGAAAGCCTCACAGAGCACATTTATATTTTTGTTTCCCTCAGATCTCTCATGCCTCAGTTTTTGCATTTAGAGCTCATCAGGTTTGGACAATCTGCAAAAAACTGGCTGAAATTCCCAGAGATCATTCCAGAGTTGTCTCAGAAATTTGAGGCAGCAGAGATCTATAACGTTCTTCTATATGGCTTTGCTGTATGACAAAATGAGAATTATGTGCTTTAGCAGAAGAGAATGGACTTTTCATATCTACAAGGGAAGCACAAGAACAGCTACTCAAAGGTTACTTGCTCTTGATCTGGCTCAAACAAGTCTGTATGCTTCAGGAACTCTATTTCTGCAAAGTTTTCTTCCACTACGCAATGGATTCCCCAAACCTCTCTGTGTAAAGTTTTGTCCTTCAGCAAGAGTACACGTATCAAGCCTGTATCATTTTCTGTAAGTCTAAAAAGTACAGGTTCATAGAATCTGAACATGTGGAGAATACAGAAGCTACAACTATGTGTAAAGCTGAACCTGTATTAGTGGAGGCATCTACACTCTGTTACAAGGAAGGAGGGAGGACTTAGAAGCGTGGTTCTCGAACCCAGGGAATAGTTAATACAAAGATGTAACTCGCCTCATTCCAAGCCATTGGCTCAGTCCGGAACAGAGAGCTTGTCAATTCCACAGAAAGTCGCTTCTTGTAGTCTTGTGGTTTGTCCTCAGACATCCTGAACAGCACTGCAGCTGCGTATGTTGCTATTGAAATGAAGAGCAGTTTAGTAGCAGTCTATCCACCTATTTTCTATCCAAACATACAAAACCTATTTTATGTTCACTTACCAACACCCTCATTCCTAGAATGGAGCAGTTCTGTTAAAGGGGCAGTTGCCCCTTCAGCTTCAATTGCTTCAGCTGCTTCCTTGTCTTGAGCCAGTTCACAAAGTACACCTGCGGCTACTCTCTGGATATTCTCAATGGGAGAGTACAATAACTACAACCAAAACACAAGAGTTTCTTTAGCTCTTCAGCACAATTTGACTTAGCAATTCTACCAAATAAACATAAGCATCATTTTACAACTTTTTCAAATATGTACTCCTCAATTTTCTTGAGCTCTTGCTTACCTGCACAAATAGTGGAATGGTATTTAGACCCCTGATTACAATTCGATTATGAACATCACGTGCAAGAATATGCAGGGCTCCAGTGCAGCCCTCGACAATTTCTTCCATACGCACACCTTCCTAGTTAGGGAAAGAAAATATTTTTTTTAAGTTGAGACACTGAGTGCTGTCTTCTAAAAAGACCACCAAAAAGCTGATCCACAGTTTAGTACCACCTTTTCAACTAACCAATCAAACTTGGCCCCTGCTCAAACATCCCTCCCCAACAGGGCTCGTATCATGAGAGCCTGGTCTACCCAACTAAATTCGGAGTCCAAAAAACAAGGGGAAGCATCACAGGGGAGATGTGCCCAAAGTTCTCATTTTTATATTAGTTCATCATAAACTTAAATGTCTAGCAACACTAGACATATCCTCCTCCTCCCCAAGCTGAATACTTAAGACAGCTTGGCAGTTTAGAAAGCTTGAAACAGTGGTAACCAGTAATGAAGAGGCCCCTCTTGCTTCTGCAAGTGTTAAGGAGGCTCGTGTACTAGTAGGTACAACTTCTATTTGTTCATGCTATGGCAACTTTCCTTTTGTTAATGATGGATTTAACTGGGGAAAAAAATTGAGGTCAATCACACCCTGCTGACATAGTATCTAAACCTAGTAACAAATACAGAGCCTGTACAATTTTGAAGTATTTTTATGATTATAGATACCTTTGAAGAAGAGCATTAAGCTGCAACAGCATTCCTAAACCCTTGTTTGCAATAAGGATGTGATTGTTATAGTTTCCTGGAAGAGAACTACTTCCCTTTCTAGAATAGGGCAAAACCAGTGTTACTCAGATCTACTAGATTCGCCAAGCATTTAACTCAAGAGGTTCTCATTAAAATAAGATCCAAGCTTTTTGTTTGTTTTCATTTGGTTTTTCTTTAGAAATTCCTCAAGTCTGCCAAGACAGAATTATCAGTATGCCAAAAAAAAAAAAAAAAAAAAAAAAAAAAAAAAAAAAAAAAAAGAATTACAGCAAATGTTAGGACAACAGCTATTTAGACCAAACCAAACTACGTAGCAGATACAGACTGGCATCTGAGGAATTTTAGAGAAAAGTTTTACACATAACTTCAGTTAATGGCAGCCACTTACCACAAACTGCTGCTGCGTTCCTCCCATAGAAGTGCGTCGCTGGGTATCTTGATGTGCTCTAACCAGCAACTGAACTAGTCTTGGAATAGCACCTTGTTCACGCAGTGGGGCATGGTTTGCAGGACAGAGAGCAAGATTGCGGATCAGACCAACGGTAGCCTGCAGGTCATAAGAGGGATGAAGAATAAAGGAGAATAAGAGATGCTTATTGTTAGTGGGTTTTGTTTTTTTTTTAATCAGTTAGGCCTAAACCCCTGTTAGAGGCAATCTGAAATTRCTCAACTGATGTAACTTTCGCACCACTGAAGTTACGTTCCCAACACTTTGGGAAAAAAAAGGGTGGACTTCACACTTAGGGTGGAAGTCTGTTGTTACTTTAAAAAGCCACCAGTTTGCAGCATTGAAAGCTGGTAACTGTTATTTACCTTGATCAAAGGCCAGTGTGAGGGTGGGTGCAAGAGCTTAACCACCACTGGGAGTCCATAATGAAGACGTACTGCATTTTGAGCCATCTCAGCTTCTTGATGTCTGCTGGTGAGGTGACGGAGCGCACAGATAGCAGGTTCTGTGATGTCTTCTCTGTCTCCAGCCCGAAGAACTGTGCGCACAAGAGCCTCAATGCCACCAACTTGGCACACCATCATCTTGTTCTTGTAATTGTTGCAAGTAAGGTTAGAAAGGATACCCGCAGCACAAGTTACAACGTTGATATCATCTGATCCTAAAAGCTGAACAAGAGTTCCTAGAAGGCCTTCCATTCCCTCCTGCAAAGGAAGTGGGAAGAAAATGTAGTCTCTCTCTTCCACTATTGTGGTTTTTGATCTCTGTTTCTTAGAAGGACCACTTACCTGCTTGGTTGCAGCATCTGACAAATTTCTCAGAGTCCAGAGACAGTTCTGGACAAGACGTTGGCTTGGATCTGTAAGGTGGAGTCCCAAAGCTTGCATCCCACCTAGAAAATGGTACAGTTTTGACACCATTACTTAGATGCTGATCTTGTGAACAGTACAGTGAAGTATTCTTCTCCTCTTTAAAATCAAAGTGCAAGGCTCATAAGCTTCTGGTTCTACCTGGCATTACTATCCTAATATAGCTAGGCTCTAACACCATTACTATCCTAATATAGCTAGGCTCTAACACTATTTCATTAAAATAAAAAAAAAAAGTCAAGATTCTTCTTGTGATACTGGAGACCTTCTAAACATATGCCTATTCTAATGGGACAAGTTTAACAATGCTCAGCTACTAAGCCACAAAGGCACTCAGCTAACAACATGGTAGACTTACTAACAACAGACTGCCTTCCAGATTTTTGTATACTACTAGCCTCCAGAAATTAGTTATGGACTGAAGGACCAATCCAAGTTCAGCTTTTGATGCTCGCACCTTCTGTTCTTGTGTTGAATGTACTGACCCTGAAGCACAGTATAGCTTTTTAAGTTACCACAGCTGCAAGTAAACTACTTACCAGCCTCAACAATAGCAGGTTTGTTGCTGGAGCAGACTGAGAGCACCTTCAGCACCCTACTTGTGGTCCACAATAGCTTCTCATAAGTATAGGTCCTCATTATGTTTACTAGAGCCTGAGGCCCACCACTTGCCAGAATAATCAGCTGCAAGAGAGCAAAAATGTAACACTTCTCTTATCACCTCCTGTGCACATGAGTAACGAGTAACTGTTCCTGGGTTACATCCATCATACATTATGGATCTCTTAACATTTCTGTTCACATCTTCTACTGGTCAGGTACATAAGTTCTACAACCTTGTTATAAACAAGACTGGTGTCCCTCACCTCTTAGCAAGGTTAGGCTTGACTGGCAAAAGCCTCACACTGCTAAGGATTCAGAATATGGAGAGCTCAGTACACAGGAATTGTCAGGCCATTCACAGCAAGCTTGCTCATCACAAGGGCTTCAAGAGCTGAGGCACTTACCTTACTTTCTTGATTGCCATAGGCTAAAATCTGAAGGCAGTCTGTCGTGATGGCCAAGAATTTAACATTTGTCTTGTTAAGCAAGGCGACCATTTTCTGCAGCCCACCAGCTAGACGGACAGCCATTTTGGCTCCTTCCTGATGCAGCAGGAGATTGTGAAGAGTTGTGATGGCATAAAACAGCACGGAGTCCACTGGGGACCTACCAAAGCAAAAATCTAGTAAGTACCTACACCTACCTGGATGGACTAAAAACCACAAGTACTGTCTCATCAGTTCACCTACCCAAGCATTTTAACCAAAGCAGGAATGCCTCCTGATTTGAAGATAGCCAACAAGCCTTCACGGTGATGTGAGAGATTGTGTAGTGTACCTGCAGTACAACGGGCTGTTTCTACGTCATTCGTATTCTGCATGGTACGCACAATAGCGGATACCATTTGAGGAGACCTCATAATAGCATGGCGAGATGCTTCCTTTTTGGATAACTGATGAACCATAACTGCAGCCTTGTTCACCACCACCTAAAGAAACATTTGAAGCAAACTTAGTTTTAAGGTCATTAAAGAGATCCCATTAACAGGCTACACTGAGGCAAGATTCATACATACCTGGTCCTCATCATTCAATAATTTGGTCAGTTCAGGGATTGCACGAGTTGCAAGTTCAGCATCATCTTGGTAGTTTATCAAATTAACAACAGCATGTTTTAACATCTGCGATGGCTCAGCCAGGCGTTGCACATTAGTTGGATGAGCAGCATCAAACTGTGTGGATGGGATTTGCATTCCTTCATCCAGTGTTTCAGGAAACATAGCCGCACGTACTCTCTGMGCTCTAGTCATTGCATACTGGCCATCAATATCTGAAAAACAAGATGAGTCTTTACTTCCTGCTATAAACAGAAAGCTTATCTTCTATTACTGATTATTAATAATAAATATTACTGAATTATTACTAACCAGTAATAACTCAGTACTTAGGTTTATGTAACAGCAAAATCAAGTTAAGCTGGTAAGTTAAGCTGCATGTTTAAACAAACCCGTATAATAGAGAAGGACGTACCAGCAACCTGTTCCTGGGTAAAGGACTGAGAGAATCCCTGCTCCCATTCATAAAGGACTTGTGTTGTATCCACATCTTCCTCTTCAGGATTTCCCTTGCCACTCAAGGAAGGAGCAGTTGTTGTGGCACCAGAATGGATACCAGAGTCCAGATACGACTGCTGCTGCCAGTGACTGACTGCTGCTTTTCTGTCTGGCTCCATTGCCATATCCAACTCCATCAAGTCAGCTGTAAGAAATCATTGTTGAACAATTAAATCCAGAATTTCTCCAGCATGTATTAGTCCCTTGAGATGACACAGATTTTAAATGAAAATAAATCATTACAAACAACTAAATCAATCAATCCAGCAGAAGTAGCTCTGAGTGAGACAGCAGTTTTAATCTGAGGCATTACCCTGAACCAATATAGACATCTACAAACCTGACAAGCAGGTTACTGTGATTGTCTTGGTTTGTACTGCCTAAAGGTTCCCTTTTCACTGAGCGTATTCAAGTGACCCAAACTGTTTAAGATGACAAACTTGTGTGCAGGTTTGAGTTCCAGTGATGGGGCATTCACTACTGTAGCAGAACATATAATAACCAATTCAAAGTGATTTTTACAAAGGCAAGTAAGGACCTGTAGCCAGTTTAACACTGTTGGGTTCTAGTAAGTGTGCATTATATACCTTGGGTTGCCATGTTCCTTGCTGTGCTCCCAGAACTCTTTCCCGTTACTTTTCAGAGATCCTAAAAAAGAACAAGTTTAGAACTTACTAAAAGCTCATTAAGACTGCAAATTAGAACACCAGAATCACAAAGTAAGGCTTATCACAGCTTGCCATTTCACTAACATAGTGAGTGTAGCTGATGCCTATTAGCTCCCTTGAACGGAGGTGCAGAAAAAACAGATGTTTCACCCAGACTTTGGCTGGCAGACTGTATGCGTATGTATGTATACAAATTGCCTCTTAAAAATGCAAGAGAAAAAGAACTGAAGACTGACCACAACGGAGACAGTTTTGACTTCTCTATCTTTGGTTAAAACAGAGTCTAACATTAGACTCCAAAGGTTTAGATGCACTGCACAGATGAGAGCTAAACGCCAGACCTGCTCTTTCTCCTCTTAAGACAACAGAGCAGTTCAGTGGCCTTCTAAGATCAGGAAAACTGCTTGATACAAGGCCCCAGTGAAGATTTCTGTGAAATCTGAAATGACAATTTAAGGCAAATTATTTCAGCGGTACAAAGACTATCAAAAGCTTTACAATTGAACCTTCTTTACTCCTTTCCATACCACAAGAAGATGCATTTATTACTACACAAAATATTCTTCAAGTTATTAAAATATAAGCTGAACCAGCCTTGGAAACAAATATTCTCCTTTAGTTGCACACATTAACTCATCACACTTGCTTTTTTTTTTTTTTTTTTTTTTTTTTTTTTTTGCAAAAAGCCAAGATATAAGTGTGGGGAGCTGAAATATTATCAATTGCCATGTCAAACTCCTCAACTCCTCAGTATATCTCAGTATATGCTTTCATGTGGTATCACCATGCAATACAGGAGTATTTATTATGATAAATCTATACCTGTTTCCTCACTAACCTGGAAACAGAAACTCAAGGCAGCAACTTCACAGTAGTTCAGTCACAGCTGATGGATTTCAATTTATTTCATTTGTTCCCCATCCTCCCGCAGTCCAACACTGTTTTCAAAACGAACAAAGTGCTGGTGACAGCCTATTCTAGGCGCTATCCAAGCAGAAATATTTGTAGTGGTAACTAATGCAGTGAGCAAAACCATCTCTTCTAGCAATCAGCTTTCAACATGTAGTTAGGTGTTACAGCTATGCTGATCAAAACATTCCTGGATAATGAAGTAAAGGCAAGCCACTAATCTCTTTAAAGGACAGGTCTGAAATACTGTGTCTGTGAGACTGTGAGAACAAAGTCCATTTGATATTGTACTTATGTAAAGACAACTTCACAGTTTAAGTATTTCCTTCAGAAGTAGCTATAGAAAACCATCATGAAACAGAAGCCAGATCGGCAGTTTTAGGAGTCTTACAGGAGAGATGAGGCAACTCTGGGGCAAGCTTACATTTCACTGTCTCTGAGTCAGCTGCAGAATACCCCAGCAGCTTCTGATCAATCTCGTTACTTGGCTGCACAAATGCCAGCACTGTTCGACTCTGCGCTTTTACTGCTTTTGGTAGCAACTCTTTCCTCGTTCTTTTAAAATGGACAGTAGATTTGCATCTGTAGCAGATAAGCAGCACTGAACATGACAAGACACGCAGTAAGCTATGCAGCTGGAAATGCTTGCTACCTAAACTGGTCCTATCCATCAGCCTGGAGACTAACCAGTTCAGAGTCCATTTCTCACGTTCTGCAGAGGATGTATAGCACAAATTAAGAGCACTGACAATACCACAGTGTTTTTCCAGGCCTCTGACCACTGCAAAATATTCTTCCAGCATGTTGTTAAGAGTCTAGCATGAACAAGGGTAAGGGGAAGAAGAGACTAAGTCATGCTGTCAGGTTCACAATTAATGCATAAACTCTCCTGATSGGCTAAGCTGGAGGAAGTACTTCTACATAATCTAAATAGCTCCTTGCAGGCCTTATGCATTACTCTGTAAGTCCCACTAACACCTTCCAAAGAGCAAAAAGTAGAAGAGCATTAAAGGTTAAAATGTGTACCTCTGTTTCCCCTAGTCCCCACTGCAAGTCAGATGCCCAGGAACATATTCCTTAACCAATAATCTTTTCAATTAAATGCAATTTTTCCAATATCAAACTATGGCAAGATCTCACTATACTCAGTTAGCAATATACTTAGCAAAAAAGCTGCTCTATTTTTTACTGTAACCTTTCTTGCCTTCTCCTAGTAGGGCACTACTAATAGAAATCCCGTATCAAAGTATTTGAGAAGTTAACATACTGATAGCTGTACCAGTCAAGAATGCTGATTATGTTTTGAGATATTTACTACTACTACTCCTACTACCACCACCTTAGATTCAAATATGCAATAGGGGATTGGGGAACAACATACATCACTTCCTTCCACTGTCAAGTTCTGCATAATTGAAGGCAGTTGGCTTAGAGCAACTGTATTCTGAAATGGTGTTTTCACTTTCAGCTGCCTAAAGGACTTAGAACAAGTAGCCAATTGTACAATCCAAGAGACCGGACTAGCTACTGCACTGCAACAACATGTTAGCAATTAAGGATCCTGAAGTATTCAGTCTGTGTTCAAAACTGTATTATCACAATCATAAATACTCAGTCTGACATGGAAATGCTGACCTTAAATCAGCCTATTAGCTGCACCTCAAAGTTTCTACCTTTCAGTCTGCATTTCAAAGAACAGTAACAAAACAAAAGAAAAAAACAAAAAAGAAACCCCACCACAGCAATTCCACCTAGCATTTTTGATCTAAATGGGAAATTGGTTTTAAACTTCATAGTTCAAAATAACTACAGATTAAAGATATCCAGGGAAAGGGGGTATGTTATGTTTGTTTTTAGGGTTTCCATAACTGAACACCTGCCCATATTTTCCTTCCGGTTGTCTTCTAATCTTACAGAGGGGTAAACTGAGCCCAGTTACTACTCTGATAAAGGGAGTAACAACCCCAAAGCAGGCATAGATGTTTGTGCTATTACTTCCCTGACAGAAACCAAATCAATACATGCTCTTATAAGAAAGGCAGAGGAAGGAACGGACACAAAASACCACAAACACCTTACTAAGATAATTAAACAAAGCACGAAGCACATACCAGCTCCATTAGCTCCCAAACTGGTATTTATTAGGGGACACACAACTAGTGATGTTACATTACCAATACATAGATCTTAACCATCAACAAGAGACAAAAGGATTCAGTATACTTTAGAAACTTAAGTAAAACAGCACTATCTGGTGCTCAGAATTCAAGCCTGAGTTTTGATAAATGTGATGCCATATAGAAGACCATCTGGATGTACTGCCAGGAGTTATTGGATCGTCACCCTCTTAAGAATCTCCTCCATGACAATATCCACTTGTTAAGCCAGCATAGTCTGCTTTGTTTTTTACTGGAGGAATCTTCTGTTAACATAAATATAAATCACTTACATGAAAGGCAATACAGACATTGCCCTGAACTGGACTGTGTACCATCAGTCCTGTTCTTTTATTTGAAATCATTAAGAAATTCTGAAAAATGGTTTTGCAAGCTTAACAGGCTTATGAGCTACTCAAACGTTACTACCAAAGAGTGATTCAAATTCTCTGGTTCTCAAAAGAAAGAGAGCAATCTTTTAACTTTGAGTAAAACTTACACATTAACTTCTAATTTTGGAGAAATTAGGCACACGTCAAGTAGGTCATCAAACCTATAGCATTTCTCAAATGTGAACAACAGTTCTGAACAGTTTCAGTAAAACCTAAATAATTTTGTTTCTAAACTCTAAGATTCCATTTAGGGCACAGCGAGTTATTTACATCTGCTTTCTTACAGATTGCGAGAACCAGGAAAATAGCCTGTTTAGGTGTGAATTCCAACCTGGCATTTACCTGCCTGCCACATCAAGACAATACAGAACATTTGCACCTCTGCTGCATTTTTTTTGTGTGTGTGTGTGCAAGATAAACCCATCTGCATTACCAGTTAAGCCAAGATGTTAGCCTATGAAACAGCCTATATTTATAACTTATATTAGCCTGTTTTCTTTGAAGGTTACTGTCTAAAATACCCTTAACAAAAAAAAATCACCATTAAGATTCATTCAGATTTCCTCCACTTTGTAAGGTGAGTCAAATGCCGAAGTTTGAAATTCTTCCAAAAACCTTTTGCTTGAAAGCAGTATTTTGGTAAGCCTAGTATCAGATAGGAAGATTGAAACGTCCCAATCACTGTAATCATTTAAAGGGAACATGCCCTTTGACTATGTTTACATAAAAAGCTGTATTGACAGGAGCTCAAGACATAGTCACTTGGACTCTGGCTGCATCTTATCTAGGACAGACCAAGAAACTACATCCTTCACCATCTGTAGTGAATGACACTAACATTTCCTTACTTAGGACACGCAGATTTTAATCTTGTCATGAAGATACCACAGTTAAAAACATGGATGATACACATAAAAGCAGAGAAGAAAAGAACATGTAGCAGCAACTAGTTTCCTCTGAGCAATCATAAGTTGTTGCAACTGCTAGCAAGGTGTTACTTGAAACATTCCTGGAACCACTCTATGCATCAGCCTTTTACTTTAGGTTAAAGGTAACAATTCTTTCCTCCCTTCCTTCCAGTTTTCTGATCAAAGGAACATGCCCACCATTGTTTCCAGCAATTTTAATTTCTCTTCAACTACGAGCAGAAAATCGGCAAGCAACTGGTCTTATTCTATATTAGTCTTTGCAAAGTGAAGAGTTAGCATCAAAGTATTCCAGTATCATCAGTCTCATAGCTAATAACATGGAGCAAAAACTTCTTTATTAACCTTACTTTTAAAGGGGAAATGAGGGAAATAATTCAATTAGGGTTTTTTTTATTATTATTAAAATTTATCATCTTATGCTGGAAGTGGCTGTTCTATTTTCTAGAAAAGGAACCGTACCAAGGACTGGGAAGAAAGCAATCCTCAAAGAAAGACAGTACTGATAACTATTGGCTATATCATGGAAGCTTTCACGATAGGTAAGGTCTAAGCATCTTCAAAACAGACACACTCATCTATTTCTACTACTTTTACTCTACACAAAGATCATCCAACCACAATGGCCATTTAATATTCATTAGGAATAGCACTAAACTGATGAACAAGAAGCCTAAGAAAGGTTTTGTGGTAGGAATCAGTAACTTTTCTTCCTTCAAAGAATGAACTCTGTTATCCCCTTCTTCCCCCCCCCCCCCCCCCCCCCAAAAAGGGAAAGAAGTTACAGGTGACCTGTGAAAACTGAATTATAGATGGCTCATCACTAGATGAAGGAAAGGACTGTACTTGTGGAAAGTGATGATCAGGGTTATTTGCATTCAGCTCCCAACTTTATCTCTCTAGGTAAGGAAGGAAAATATACATGGAACTTAAAAGATCATCCTTTACCCTGCAGGCCTCAATTTAGGAAATCATTTTCTTCAGTAGCTTCACAGGCTAAGGAAGTGCAAGAAGTTTTACCAACACAAATTTGTTCTCAAATAAGAGCTGTATAAACTGCAATTATTTCTTATTCTAAGGGGAAAGATCCCTTCTCACACCCTCCCAAAATATTCAAAAACAAGTCTGCTAGCTTTCCATCTGTTAACATTCTTCAACCACAGAGCTTGGTGTAGAAGCCAGAAAAAGTTAGGAGGTGCTTTATGTACTAGGTGCTTTAAGACCAGTAAGAGGTCTTGAACATACAGGTTCAGCTTTTTGTGTATTTTAAGGGATTTTAGAAGCTTGGTGTGAGAATGACAATTTTTGTTTACAATTGTTCCACAGAATGAATAGAAGATGCTTTATTTCAACACAGGAACAGGTAACATGAAGTTTCACATTTAAAACTGGCATATTAAAAACATTTCAATTTCCTTGTACAAAAGCAACAGTCAAATACAACACCTTTCCTTAAATATACTCTACACCCAAAAAAGGCAGATTGAACAATATTCCCATATTTTGTTTAAAGTAGTGGYATTTGTGGTCTTCAATCACTCTGGCAACTCTAAAAGGAACTGTCTTCTCATTCGCTTCATCTTTCTGAATCTTCCTTCTAAGTTCAGAAGAACAAGGTGCATAATGTAAGTTTAGACAGACTCTCCTCAACTCAAAATTGCATGCAGCAAGAGGAATGAGTCTTTTGCACAATTAGTTTGAAGTCAGAATGGTTATAACCAATGTACAAGTGCTTTAGACATTTTAGCCTAACTAAAATATATATGTATTTCCACACTCCTCACACAAATAGTTTAAGGGCCCGAGTAGACACATGGAAGACTACTTTTCAAATAATGGCTATGGACTGTATGTTATTTAAACGCAGATATATAGCACTTGAATACTTGTGAGACAACAACTTCAGAGACATTGTAGTTAGAGTTTACCTGATTATCTACACCAGGACTTCAGATTTAAAGTTCACATTTGTAACAGGTTTCCTTCAGCTTTCAGTAGGCTGATTATTAACATAAAAGATATCTTGTCACATGACATCTCCAGATTAAATTGCTTCCATTACATAGGTAATGTAGGTAATATCAAAAGAGAAGCTAAATCACATAGCTAACAAAAAAAATAGTAGTTTTGCAGCTCTAGAACATCTCTACCTTCTTTCTGGTTACATAGTAGAAAATCATCTTTAGCCTTTACTACCAACTCAAAAGTGCTATCACATCAGATACAGTATCATTACTGCATTCAAGTGTTGTGCCAACATGTAGCAGCCTCAACTATTTCAACAGTATTACAGAAAATTAAGAGCTACTAATAGTGACAAGAAACTTAACCTCACTCGCACAGGGTACCCACTCCAAAATCCTAGATTGCAACTGAACAGATTCATTCTTAATCTTCATTTCATGGACAGAGCAGTTTTGTCACTTTCTCAAAAGACATTTGCTTAACATCCTTCCCTCCAACCAGTAAGGAAAAAATGCAGTATTCCATTTACATGTGATAGTACAAGCATCAACACATTTTTCARGCTAGAATATGTCCATATAATACATTCTCATGCCTACAGAAGGGTAAAATATGTTCTGTTTTAGATTTAGCTAACAAGATCATAATGAATTTGACTTCTGAACCAGAAGAAATACAGGAAGACAGTAACCGTCTTAAGGGAGCTGTCTGTAAAGATCTTGAGGTATTATTATTGAAAGATCTTAAAGATCTATTACTATCAATCATTACAAAATTAAGAAACCTGAACAGTATCTTTGTTGACCTTTCCTCAAAGGTTAACAGACTGCAGCTTCCAAGCTTTAAATATCATTAATGCAGAACAGAATTCCTGCTCACATGCTCATTACCTAAAGCAAATAGCATGCAAATGTTTCTATTGTTGTTAGACTCCTCAAAGGAAAAAAATAAATAAATAAAAACAGTAACAGCTGCTTAATAGAACTGAAGTACAGGCATCTGGTAGTCTTTACACTTAAACTGGGTTAGCCACATTGTAAGAGGATTTATTCTTCCCCAAAAACCTAATGAAGGAAATACTCACAGTTTACAAAGAAAACCCCTATGGCTCATCTGTGAATCCATATAGCATCAAGCACACATGGCAGAGGGGAGGGGACCTCAAGAACTTCACAGCACAGTTGTGAGGGTCTGTTCCAACAGTCTTTCACACAGATCAAAGCACTGAAGTGATCCAATACATAGGACACTTGGCTGCTTTACCTTTCCCCTCTACAGCAGGGTAGTAAAGGATTGTACTCCTCAGTCAGTATGTCAAATGATTAACTGTGACAACATATTAAGTTCCAAGTGCAGTTGAGACCAGAACATAAGTGTAATACATGCACTAAGATCCACTCTAGCCTTCCCCCCCMCACACACACCTCATTCTAACTAAAAATATTACCCCAAACAAAGATAGTTTTATTCTGCCACTAACTAGAAATTCAGGTATCAGAAATAGCAGAAATAGACTTCAGGAGCCCTCACTGCCAGACGGAAAGTCTTTCAGCCACAGGCTTTGAATGCCACTAAAATGCAGCACTGTGAACCACTAATACAGCCTTCAGGCATTAACAGCCTGTTCAGTTAGCCAGGGTCCTCACAGGTACTGAGGCTTAAGTACCCTTTCAAGAACAACTCATTTAAAGTTTCAATAAAGCAACAGCTAGCATTGGTCTGTCAGCCATGGCCAGCCAACAGATACTTGATATAACCAATTCAGATTCTGATTTCATCTGGATAAGAATCCTGACCAACCAGGGAAAAAAAAGAAAAACAACACACACACACACACACACACACACACACCAGAAGATTGTCACAGCTCATCTGGGTATTAATCTGCAAGGTCACTCTAAGAGATGAACTTAGAAGCTTTACAGGCTGCTAGGAAGCCCCCCAAAATGAAGTTGTTTTATATAAAATATATAKAGAGAGAGAGAAAAAAAAAACTCTGTAATATTTTTAATGCAGAGTATCTTGTTCTTTAAAGAGAGGCATAATAGAGAAGCTTTAATGAAAGTTATATATTGTAAGGACATCTACAGAAGTTATCTACACTTAGCCTTAAACTATCTTAATAGGCATCTGCTATAAGTAGCACCCTACAGAATTTTGTAGGRTGTTGAGCAGAACCTCAGGCTGAGAAATCACATTGCTAGGAATACTACGGGATGTAAAGACTGCACTTTTACACAGTCCMATAAGTATGTTTTTAAATAGCAAAGTTTGTTGCAGCATGTGAAAATTCGTGGCTCTGGGTATTATCAGTTCATGGATGTTGCATCTTTTGGATCCAAACCACAATTATTTTGCCCTTTACCTACAGACACAATTAACAGTTGCAAAAGGTCTGTCAACATAATCTTTTATATTCAGAATCATGAGAAAGTACATTAGCAGCTCCTGAAAAGACCTGGAAACTTGATAGCCAAAGTGATTTTCCCCCTGAAATAGCTATGCTTGATATGCTAAGTATTTCTGTTTATATTCTACAGAATCTCTAGCTGTTTCCAAGAGCTATAAGCACTAGCCGTGCTCAAGCACCACAAAGTTTAGAGAAGCTATCAATTCATGGTTGGGAATGATAGTTTAATTAAGCTTTTCATTGGCAAGTACGTTGCAATGCTAGCAAAATCTGTAACTTAAATATAGTAGGCAAAATCGGCTACAAGTATCCATGCATCCTCCTCCTCTGTCCAAAAGGGGAACCTATGATAGTCCAAACATTAAAGATTAGATGGTAGAAATTGCTTCAGCTACTTACCAGATGTATACATCCAGCTTTAACTCAGAGGTAATATTCTCCTCCACATAATGCACACATCAATCCTTTAACAGCACAGTTTGCACCTCAGCATTAAAGGACTGGTATGATAATTTTAAGTTTCCAAACTTGTATTAAGTTTGTATGCTACATTATCATACCAATTACTATCTTCACTGTTCAAACCAACTAAGCTACCTCTAAAGCAGCATCATGAATTCACACAACTAACCTCAGAACAGTTTAGTCAGTCTGTTTAGAAATGGGTTTACTTTGAATTTTAAGTCTTTGGCCAACAGCAAGCATTTCTGATTAAGGCTTTCATGCAGCATTCATTATGTTCGAGTGTCTCTATGGCTAAGAAAAGCATCAAGAGCTGTTTTATTACCAGGCTAGAGAGTTACCACCTCTTATCTGCATTTTACATACTCCTGCCCTTCTCAGTTACACATTTAGTTTGCACTAGAACTCACCTAATCAAGTTTCTTCTTAGGTTGCAACCATGCTAGCCAGCTCCTAATATGGATGTTAAACATTAAATCTCTGGCTTAAGAAACCAGAGTGATTAGTCATAATTGCACTGACACTAATGAAATATTTACAAATCTGAAAGTGTGTAGTGGCTGCCTTAGCCTGTCTGTCAGAATAACTATTTATTTACAGTAAGACACACCAACACCCCAAAAAGTACTGTTTAAGCAACAAACATGCTAATGAGGTCTGACACTAAGATGTTCATTCAACTCACTTTTAATTAAGGCAAATCAACAATGCAATAAGTATATCAGCACCTTCAGGATGTTAAAATTTCTGGCCACTGGAGGGCACCTGAACTGTTGCCAGGACAATACAGAACCATTTTCTAGACTTGCTGCAGAGTTAGACTTCTCCAATTTATACAAATCTATTTAGCACAGTAAGTTAGTCTAAAAATGCTAGTCCTTGYGCAAATTTGCTTAAAGTGGGCATTATGTTTGTTAATTCCACTAAGACCAAGCTAGTTCATATGCTTTTTTAAAGCAACCTAGAATGTTAGATTAACTCTTCCAGTATTTAAAGGAAAAAATTATTTCTTAAATCAAGGCTCCAAAGCTGTTCCACTGTTCCTAAATAGAGTACTTCACTGACTTCTGTAATACTAGTCTAGCTAAT
>NW_028186435.1:0-16043 GCF_003343005.1 Rhea americana
GTAAGGGATCAGGAGACCTGGAGTAACCTTAGCGAAAGTAGTGGCATTACGGTGGTGTGAAATCAGTAGAAATAATTCAGGAGAATGTATGAAGCAGTCAGAATCAGACTGTAATACACTCAGTGCTGCTTTTATAGTATGTATTGAGACTGTCTTGGAATTTTTGGACATCAGTTTAATCCTTTAATGGCCAAGTGTTGCCGTCACCTTCTGTCAGTTTCTGTTCTGGATGTGATTCTGCCTATCTAGCGTAGGCAGAAATCCAAAGACGCTTTTGCTGGTGATTGGTACTCCAGATATAGATGCGTGAGCAGCAGGGTCAGAACATAACACTTAATTTACGGATTGTTCTGTCCACAGAGTGGATGGTTTCCATATCAAGGTAAAACATGAGCCTCGATATTATAAGAACTTTTAAAGGGTAGATATCTACTTAACAACAACAAATACACACATATATTCATTTGCAGGTTCTTTGAGGAATAACTCTGTTTTCTGTGATGCACTCACAGAACTCACTTGTGCAGGGTGTGAAGATAATACTGTCCAAGGTGGAGGAGTGTTTTATTTGAAGGGGTAAAACCTTAGTTTTATTATGGTTCTGGTTTATTTACGTTCATATGTTATATGTATGTACTAAAAAGAAAACAACCAAAAATACTATTTCTCTAAGAATTTATCTCAGGGTCTCAGTGATGAAGATTTATCTCCCTTAGCATTGACATAACTGGTTAATTGACCAGAATTCCTACTTTATTGCAGTCTACAGCATTTCTGATGAGTATCTGCCAAGATATTTCATTGCAATTTTACAAAATGTATTAAAAAGACCTCAAGCAGTTACAGCCTGATCCAACTGACATTACTCAGCTAAAACACCCCCATGAGTTTAAGACAATTTTCTGAATAAATACTACGTCCTTACAGCATAAAAACTGATGCTTTCAGCCTGATAAATTATTATATTTAGCTGATTGCAATATATCTTCTATAATTCATTTAAAATCACATTCTTGGGGGAAATTTTGCTATTTAATTGCTGCTACTAAGCAAATTTTACAGTATTTTCAAGAATTTCAGTCCCTGAAACACAATGACTGGCTAATAGCACAGAAACTTTATGCATCCACTCAAAGCAGTCTTGCACTCTCTCTAAAATACATACATATACATGTACTTTATATAGATGGATAGATAGATGTCCCATACATATTTATTTTTTGTCTCTGTCTTGACTTGAAAGAGACATTCTCGGATGAGAAGATCACTCAGGCTCAGTGCTTGGGTTCCCAGCTGAGCCTGCCAATAAGGAGGGCACGTCAGGCTTAGAAGAATAGCATGGGTACGGTCAATGAACCTGTAAAACTACGTTGTGTATGTTGCCAGATGGCTATTTGCCAGCAGTTACTGTTAAGCACTGGCATTTGTAGCGAGGCACAGCAGAAGGGTGACTGCACACAGGTCTCATGATCAGCGCTCCAGGCCATGTGGTTTCCCTTGATCAGCTCTTTCTGTAAAACCTTCAGATAAGACTTCAAGAATGTAATCGCCAGGTATGATACAAAGTCCTAGAATAATTTTAAAACGGCCTAAGCCCCGTGCCCTGAGGAGTCACAGCACACCGCACCTCTTCCGGGCAAGCAAAAACACTTCCAGCACACTCTGGACTCCCACCCTCGCCGTCGGGTTAGCGGGCTCTCAACCCCAAAGGAGCCCCCTACGCAGAGCTTTTAGGGAAGGAAGGAAGGGGAAGTGAAGCTCGGTGGCGACAAGTGCGCAACCCTGACCCGCGACAGCCTCGGGGCGTGCGGCACAGCGCGCCCCACGCCGCCCTTGCGGCTGCGGCCTGCAACCGCCCCCGCCGGCTGGGGCCCGCCGAGCAGCCAACCTGCCCGCCGCGCCGGAGTGGCCGGCGCGCGCGCGGGCGCGGGCGGGGAGCCAGCCGCTCCCAATGGCGCAACAGCGCGGCGGGAAGCGGCGCGGCGCAGGGGCTGCCGGGACTTGTAGTCCGCGGCGCCGGCCGGCGAGCTCTGGACTGCACTTCCCAGCCGCCGCCGCGCGTCGCCCCAGCGGCGGGCGCGGTCACGGTGTGTTTATGGGCGAGGCGCCGCCCCGCCGCGCCAGCGGTGGCGTCACTGTCGCGAGCCTCCCTCGCTCGGCGGCGCTTGTAACGACGGGGCGGAGGCTGCTTAATATTCATGATGCCGGAGCGCGGGAGGGAGGGCGGAGGCGGCCCGCTCTCGGCCTCCCTAATGGCGCTCGCGGCAGCCGGGGAGCGGGGCTGAGGCGCGCGGCGGCGGCACCGGCGGAATGCTCCCTGCTGCTACGTAATCGCTCCGGAACGCGGCGCCGCGCTCCCTGCGTGCGGCTCCCCCCGCGCCGCGCCGAGCCGCCGAGCGGCGCTCCCGGCAGGGCGACGGCGGCATCCCCGGCCCCGCGGGCAATGGAGCCCGCGCAGCAGCGAAGCAGAGGAGCCCCGGCGGCGGCGGGGAGCGGGCGGGGGGAGCCGGAGAGCAGCTCCCCGGGCAGGAGGAGTCAGGCGGCGGAGAGCAGCGTGGAGCTGTCGGGCAGCGGCGGGGCCGGGCAGCTGGACGGTAAAGGAGCTGGCGGCCCGCGGAGGAGGCGCGGGGTTGCGGGCGGCTTCGCTCCCCCCGCGGCGCTGGCGGCCACCGGGACTCCGGCGGCGGCCGGCGGGGCCGGCAGCGCCAACTCCCTGCTGCTGCGGAGGGGGAGGCTGAAGAGGAACCTCTCGGCCGCCCCCTCCTCGGCCGCCGCCGCTGCCCCCGCCGCCTCGCTGGGCACCCGCAGCTTGGACAGGAAAGCGCTGCTGTTGAAGCCGCCCCGGCAGCTGCAGCCTTTGCAGCCCCCGGAGCGGGACTGGGTGCGGCGGGACCTGCAGCGGGGCTGCGTGCACGTCTACGAGCGCCACATGAACTGCTACCTGCGCCCGGTGCTTTGCACCCTGGAGACCACGGCGGCCGAGGTGGCCGCCCGGCTGCAGCAGCTCGGCCACAGGGGCGGCAGCAGCGTAGTGCGGGTCCTGGGCAAGGCGGGCACACCGCCGCAGCCCCCGCCCGAGGCGGCGGCGCCCGCTGAGCCCTCCGCACCCGCCGGGGCGCCGCCTGAGCCCGCGGCAGAGCGGCGGCGGCAGCGGCCGCAGCCGGAGGAGAAGCCGAGGAACCATCGGGGGACGCGGAGCGCGCTGTCCGGCGGGGACTGCGGGGAAGCGGCCCGGCCCGGCCGCCTGCCACTGGGCGGCAGCGCCGAGGAGGGTAACTTGGCCGGCGGCCGGCCGAGCCCGGCGCCCTGCGACTGCAGCCCCGCGGCGCCGGGGCCGCCGGCCGAGCTGTACCTGGCGGGGCCGCCGCTGTCCTGCCCCTCGCTGCTGGGCGAGCTGGGGCCGGCCGGCTCCGACACGGAGAGCTTCAGCCCCAGCGCGGAGAGCGTCTCCGACCGGCTGGACCCCTACAGCAGCGGCGGCGGCGGCGGCTCGTCCTCCTCGGAGGAGCTGGAGGTGGAGCCGGTGCCCCCCGACGCGGAGGAGGCAGGTGCGGGGCCCTGCCGGGGCCGCCCGTGCCCGGCGGAGCTGCCGCCGGGGCGGGCGGGGGACGAGGCGCCGGGGCCGCCCGCCCTGTACGTGCAGCTGCACGGCGAGACCAGCCGCCGGCTGGAGGCCCACGAGAAGCCGCTGCAGATCCAGAACGACTACCTCTCCCAGCTGGGCTTCCGGGACCTGTGGCGGGTGCAGGAGGAGGGCATGGACTCGGAGACCGGCTGCCTCATCCGCTTCTACGCAGGTGAGGCGGGCGCTGTGGCGGCCGGCGGGCCGTTGGGGCGCGACCGTTGGGGCGGGGGCGCGACCGTTGGGATGGCGGGGGGGAGGGCGACCGTTGGGGCAGCGCCGCTCGGCGTTGGAGGCTGCATCGGTTTTGATCCGTTGCGCCCTTCAGGGAAGGGAGATGGAGACCCCTCGGTTTAAGGGAGGGAGGTCAAAGGCTGTTTCAGATTATTTGCGTGGCGCTGGTAGCTCGTTGGGGGCTCCGCGTAGCTGTTTGCTATGGTGCGTTTTCTAAATTGCTTAATAACAGCGCTGAGGGCAAGGTAGGGTTACTGAGAAGGGATGTAAGGGAAGATCCTCACAGTTTAACTTCTGAAATAAATTGTAGCTGTACTGTTGAACTGAGGGCGATGCCTTCCTGCAAACAAAACCCTGCACTCCAGTTTTCTACTTGAGTTGCCAGCACTTACCGATTTTTAGAGCTGGACCTGTCTGTTAGGGTGGCAGCGCTTCCCAGCGAGATCAAGGGCTTCGCAAAGGAAAGTACGGCAATAAAAGGCATAGCCTTTGAAACAGGTTAATCAAAATCGTGAAAAACTCAAAAGCTTTTCAATGCAACCTTGCTGTTAGACTTGAGGTGCAGATTTTGGGGAGTAGAGATGGAAAAGTCAGCTCCCACGTTGTAATTAGCAGCACTTTGCAGTTTTATAGTGGTTTAAAAATACTTTCTGTGCCAGTTAAATTGCTCTGTATAGAATACCTGTTGTAATCTTGGGGAACTGCTTATTTTCTTAACTGTCTTAGCTATCTAAAAAGAAAAATTGTTTAGTATTCAACTATATTTTCAAATACTTGTTGCTTTTACCTATTTCACAGGAAATAATGTTATTCAAAGATAAGGCAGAAGATATACAGGGCTAGCAAAGTAGAAAGAAATGACATGCACTTGCTGGGCTGGCTTAGCGATGTGGCTCTTAACTGAACCCTGAGACTTCAGTGCTTTAGGACTCAGAAAAATACGGAGGATTTTGTCTCTTATGAATACAAGTGAATGTTAAATAGAGATTTTAATGGTGTGATGGGAAGGAGAACAGTACGCTAGATAAGTGCTCTTCTTCATTTGAGAACGTGGGAGTGGTGGTTAATGGTCAGTTCAGCTTTTCTTCAGTTTTCTTGGCTGTATTAATTACACCCCCGTGTAAGAAGCGCAGGAGTGCTACTCAGCTAAGGAGTTGACAGAAATGTTAGATATGTTGGGCTCGAAAAGGAGCTAAAAGTCAGTTTTTCAGGTAATAGTGGTGGTTTGAATGTTTCTCAACTGTGCCAATAAGGGTGGAATTCAGCAGATGATTTGAAAGAAAGATTGCTTCCATGGTTCCTGTTCCTGTAGTCAAATGGGAATGCACAGACATGTTTTAGAAGATGAGGCACGCAGTTGCCCCATTTTAACAAGATGTACTCTAAAGAAAACATAATCTTTTACAGTTAAGCCTATTTGTACATGGCTTTTATGCATTAAACAGTTAGTATTAACTGTTAAATGCTGATGTTCCAACTGTTTATTTCAATGTCTGAACTTCCAAAGTTGATATATTTGTTTGCTAATATAGCTTGTGCAATCTGAATTTCCTTGCATAAAACTGTTAAATTGAAATATTATTCTACAAGCATACATGGAATTAATGCAAATTTGTTAGCAAGTTCATATACTTAGTATGCCTCTCTACTTCAAAAGTGCAGGTTTTCTGAAATCTTTTTTTTTTTGGCAGATCTATGATTAACATCTAAAGCACCTGTGATCAGGTGCTTGTAACAAAGTGGTTGCAGCATCTAATGTGTCAGGCTAGCCAAAAACAGCAAAGGAAAGTTGTATCAACATCATACTGACTTTATGTAACTGCCTTGAAAGCTTACCTCTGCTTCCATATTGTATTCCCTCACCTTTCCCAGTGATGAAAGGGAGGGAAGGAGACAGACTTAAATACAGGGGTTTCCTCTGATCAGACTGGAAAGGGGAGTGGTTCTGGCCCCCAAATTAGGGTATTTGGTTAAGAGAAGGAGCTTTCTTAAATGATCCTCCAAGAATACCCTAAGGAATGATTTAAAACCATACTTTCCAATTTTTGCTATACTTCATAGGTTTAAGCAGACTGACTTGCCCGTATGGATAGAAAACAACTAGCATCTCTATCCCTGAAATTTCCTGCAAGCTGTCTCAGTAGGATCTGGTGATCCTGGAGGTGTAGTCATGTAAAATGGCATAAACCTAGGCTGGATTTATTGCATCTGTTCTAAAAAGAATTCTTTTGCCTAATCTCTGTGGAGTAAGGAGAGAAGAGAGCATTAAGGTGACTTTCAGGCAGCTTTATTGGCTTTAGGATATCAAGGAAGTTGGGAAATAAAATTAGAGGATTATTATACTAAAACCTACTGTTAAAAACTCCAAACAAGATAACATGATATAGCCAATAATTTTAGTATGTTGATTACTGTATTTTGGTAATATCTGTAATTTTACTGTATGGATAATTTCTGTGGTTGTGGAATCTGTAAAAGATACACTTCAAAAAAATTAGAAATCTGGAGATTCACATTTCTTTTTCTATTCACAGAACACTTTTAAAAATATATAGCAATCCACAAGCATTCTGTAAATGAAATATATTCTTAAATGCAGAATTCCAAGTTTAAAAGACTCAAAAGATGATGTTCAGAAAGTAGGTGTGCTTCCTGCATGTTGTATTGGTTTGTTCCAAAATATGATTATGATTAGCATATCTTTATTTTGGCACCTCCCCCCCACCTTTTCCCCACTCTCCACCCCCTCTTTTTAAAGGTGTGAGTGTGGTTGGTTGTCTTCATTCTCTTGCCTCTGAGCCTTACCCAGATAAAGCACTTGCTAAGACAGACTCCCTTACAGACTTAAGGATCTGAGCCCAACATCAGTTTGAGAATTGGGCATTAGTGGCTAGTCATGCATGTTAACTTTTCTCCCCTTTGAAATCTATCTTGAGAAAAGACATTGTTCTTGAAATTTTAAATATTTAATATCTTTTTAAAAAGGATATGGTTAAATAGTTTTCCACTGAGATATTTCTTTACTGGATTATGGAACTGGATAAGAATCCATAGTGCGATTACAGTCATGATAGCATAGCTGGGAGACAGATTAGGTCAGACGCACTAAACTATTCCTAAAACTGTAAGAGTGGCTGTGATCCAACATGCTTCTTGAATACAAGTTACAGTATTCTTTATTGCTCTGTAGAAATAATTTTTGTGAAACATAATTTGTCCCAGTGGCCTTGACTTCTCTATAATTTGCATGTAGAGGAAAAATAGACTAATACAGTTTTCAAATGACTAGATTAGTGTTAAAACTGCTTACTTGTTTTTGAGGCTTTAGGTCAAAAATAAACTTGGGATCTTATTGGTGCTATGTTTTGAAGCATCTGCACAACAAGGAGTATGAGAAATTTGAAATCAGTCTTGAAGCCCAGTTCAGTACAATGGATGTTTGAGGCTTTTCAGTTTTACTGCTGAAAGGTGATTTTTATTTGTGATTCTAGCACTTAGATGTTGTTAAATCCTCTGTTCTCTGATGTGACATAGGGCTTCTGTGTCTGATGGTGTTATCAAATTTATCACTTTTCAGTAGATGACTGTCTGTAAGCAAAATAGTAAGAAATGCCAATTGTAGTTAGGAGTGTTAATTTTACAACTGGCTGTCAGATTTTATTTGTGAAGAGGTGCTTTTTGCTTGTGTGACCTTTTAGGAAGCTCCGAGGAGAAATGAATCCAGCTTTGTCTTAAAGTTTATTACACAAAACGTTAATTTCTCCAATGTGGAGATAAGAGTGGGCAGATCCAGTGTCAGGATCAATTGCAGTGATCTAAGCAGCAAAATTAAAAAAAAAATGCAGTTGGCACCTAGGGTCACACTAAAGCTTACAGTGCTGTGAATGAGAACATAGTCTTAGATACTTAATCTTATGTGAAAACATTGTGGGCCTGGCAATACTGAGCTTTATGAGATGTGATATGTATTGAACCACTAGCTTTTGATGTGCTTTTTAGTAGTAAAAATAATGAATGACTCAGTGCCGCTGTTTAATGCATAGATATATTTGATTCAAGATGACTAAGCCCCCTAAAGGGGGGGGGGGTGCCAAAGAGGGAACTGTTTCTTGACTTAGGGTAAGACAACAGCTGTGCTCTAAAGAGCTTCAGAACTAGGTCAGTGCTCCAAAGTCAGAAGTCCAGCATCTTACTTAATATGAAAGAAATTGACAGAATCACAGAACGCTTGAGGTTGGAAGGATTTTGGAGAACATCTAGTCCAACCCCACTGCACCAGCAGGAGCACTTAGAGGAGGTTGCCCAGGACTGTGTCCAGATGGCTTTTGAATATCTCCAAGAAGGGAGACTCCACAGCTGCTCTGGTCAACCTGTTCAGTCACCCTCAAAGTAAAGATGTTTTTCCTCGTATTCAGACAGAATTTGCTGTGTTTCAGTTTGGGCCTATTGCCTCTTGCCCTGTCACTGGGCGGCACTGAGAAAAGTCTGTCCCCACCCTCCTTACGCCCTCACTTCAGGTATTAGAACACCTTGATAAAATCGCCCCCTCCCTCTAGGCTTCTCTTCTCCAGCCTCAATGGTGCTTACTCTCTCGGCCTTTCCACATAGGGGAGATGCTCTAGGCCCTTAATCATCTTAGCCCTCCACTGGACTTGCTCCAGTAGCTCTGTGTCTGTCTTGCACAGGAGAGCCCAGAACTGGACACAGCACTCCAGATGTGGCCTCACCAGGGCTGAGTAGAGCAGCAGGATCACCCTCCCTCGACCTGCTAGCAAAGGTCTGCCTAATGCAACCCAGGAGACCAATGATCACCTTTTTCACAAGGGCACATTGCTGGCTCATGGTCAACTTGCTGTCTACCAGGACCCCCAGGTCCTTCACAGAGCTGCGTCCCAGCAGCCTGTCCTGGAGCATGGGATTATTCCTCCTTAGGTGCAGACCTCTTCCCTTCCCTTTGTTGAACTTCATGAGGTTCTGCTCTGCCCGTCTCTGCAGCCTGTCGAGGTCYGTTGGAATGACAGCACAGCCTTCTGGTGCACCAGCTACTCCTCCCCGTTTGGCATCATCAGCAAACTTGCTGAGAGTGCCCTCTGTCCCTTCTTCCAGGTCACTGATGAATAATTTGAACAGGATTGGACCCAGTCCTGAGCCCCTGGGGGCTCTATTGCTAGTTATTGGCCTCCAACTAGACTTTGCTCCACTGATGGCRACCCTCTGAGCTCTGCCATTCAGCCAGTTTTCAATCCACTTCACTGTGTGCTCATCTAACCTGTAAATTAATCCATGCTAATGTGAATGGATACTTTTCCTACAGATATGATTGGAAAAATGAGGTCTTGGTGTATGAACTTGAAACTAAAAGAAAAAGAACATATCTCCCTAGGGCTACCTTGATCTTAATCTTTTCCTTCCTTATGCGGCTTTGACGTACGTTTTATTTTCTTTGTAATCATTTGTGTGTCCATCTCCTGCAAGATGAAGAAATACCGGAAGCTTCCTACTTTGGGAAACTGGTTCATGTGGATCATCTAGTGTTTCTAAATTCAGGCAGCTAACCTCCTTTGCCATGACCAAAGTTGTGAAGTTCCTWGCCCTGTTCTGTAGGAAAGTTTAAAACAGCTGAGCTGCCGTTGTCTTGCTCCATCTGTCTGTGTACATACTAGTTTGCTTATCTAGCTCTAGCTGGTGTGGCCTCTCCCTAAGGTAGGCAGTGCTGTGAGGCTCTGGGGCAGTAAGTGCGCTTGGGCCTCTGCTGCGCAGGAGGAGCTGTGCAGATAATGCTGGAATGCTGGTGACTTGCAGCTAAGCTTTGGTATGTGACAGCTGTTAAGTGCAATGGTTTCTGCAACTTTTAAATTCTGATGTACTCCAGGCTAGCATCCACAATTTAAGTAGGTGTAAAGTACAAACGCAGGAGATCTCAATGTGATGTACCTGAGTTCCTATATATACTAAATAYATAGTAACTAAACTGGTGCATCCAGGGGCTGAATTTCTTCGCCACAGCAGTATGAAATACAGCTTTCTCCTTTTTTTTTCCCTTCCCTCTTACTCTCTGTGTATTTTGATACTATTGCTCTTTCCATAACGCACTAGCAGCTATTGCTTTGCTTGTGTTTTTCTTTTTTTAATCTGTGCATACACATCCTTTTGATGATAGAATTGCTGATATACCTAAAAGACCTTGTGCAATTAAAACATCCATCTGTTCTATTAGGACACTGAAAGACTGGCATCCGTCTGAAGCACTACATTGTTCTTATGAAGGCACTACTTAGTAGTACAAGAAAGAGACAACACTAATTTGAAACAGTCCTAGCAACCAATATGTTTCTTACCTACTGGAAATGACTTAATTTTTTAATAAAACTATATAAGGAGACTTCATTATCCAAATGGCCCTTTGAAAAAGAAGGAAGTATAGAGCACCCGTGTTGGAGAAGGTCCGTTTGAAAAGTGCATGCATACAGAACTTTGTAAGAACTAAAGTTRGCGATCCTGAAGAATGCTGCTTGTTACACTCACTGTTCAATTTGGAGGGACACTGTACCTCAGATGCTCACACTTCAATTTTCCTATGGATTTGAGGGGTGGTCATTTTGGATTAACTGTTTAAGCTATTACTATAGCAAYTTAGAAAACTAAAGTGAAAAACCCTGAAGTCACTTTTAGCTTTCTATTTGCCTTGGACAGTAAAAGCAAAGACACATTTCTTAGTCTTCAGTATTTCATTATTTTACTGCTTATGGAATATTTTCAATTTAGGTAAATAAATCTGCGCATATATGTATATATATTTTCAGCCTCCCTTGGCTCTGTTTTATTGCTATATTTTAGAACTCATTGAGGATTTGCACCCTGTGGAAGTCATATTAAAGTTATATGTTGAAAAAAATCTGTATTTTTTGAATAAGAGAATTMAATGTTGCATTTACCTTCAAGATTTTTGGTGAGGTCCCTTTTTTGTGTGTTTTAATGGAATAAAATGTGTGTTTTAATGCTTGGATTCAGTTGCAGTGTTGGTGGGGAGGGAACTGACGGTTAAGTAAAAATGACTTTTAAATGTTGGTAAGCTTCACTATCTCAGCTATGTAATTCCAGCTTATTTTTCTGTACCAAGAAGTTTTAGAGAAATGCATCCAGCCTTTGTAAACAACTAAAAATTTTTAAACTCACTCAGGAATGTTTATATCTTAACTTTTTCTAGATTTGGCTCTAAGCCAGGGATTCTGAAGCGTTTAGCTTTTTGCAAAATATTTAAGAAACTTTACAGCAATATGATGCCTGCATTTAAAAATAATGAATAATCATTTGCTTACAATATTCATCTGAGGTAGGAAACCTAAGCTAAAATTACAGCTGCATGGTAACGGCCAAGTTGTGGTTTGAAGTGATCAAGTACTGCAAATCTTACATCAAGAAAGTGTTTCTATGAAGTCTAGATTTTCAGCTTTCTTCTTCACTCTAAAATTCAACAAAAGCGCTTAAATTTAGTCTTTGTATACTTCTTGTCTTTTGAAAATCTTTTCTGGACAGCTATGTTAGTTGCAGCATTACCATTTTGGAGAGAATAACTTACTCATTTTTCACTATAGAATACTCTCTCTCTCTCTCTCTCTCTCTCTCTCTCTCTCTCTCTCTCTCTCTCTCTGCTGGCATTTGTCCAATATGTTATCTTAACATAGATGTTATTTCCAAAAGTAATTAGTGTCAAATTCTAATTGAACATTTTCCTGCTGTTTAATATTAAACATTTAAGCCAGCTTAGGTATTGGAGAATTTTAATCTTGACTTACAGTATATTTTAAATAACTCTAACTTTTTTTCGTGTCTACTTTATGATAAAATGTTACATGCAAAGAATAGACATCACTTGCCTATTGGAATGTAGCAGCTGTTCTAACACTGTAGATCAGCATATGTGGATTTTTAAATGAATAACAGTATTGTTTGCAGTTGAAAATCAGATCAGGATTTCAGGTGGGCAGAATTTAATAGTAAAACCTTTTTTTCCCTCTTTTGTCTCTGCTGGCATATCTGCTTTGGTGCGTGCTTTTTTAAAAAGAAACAGTGACAGTAGTTATCATTTGGACTCTTCTTTGTGAGATACCATCCTTAGGGTGGCTGTCCATACTCTCTGCCACTGTCGCATAGAATCATCTAGTTACATAACTGATGGTGCAAATTTCTTATGCCAGTCACCACAGTTTTGGTTCCCTGTTTAGCTAACTAATAGGATCCAACCCTCTTAGTTGGATTGCTGTGACTTTCTGCTCCTATGGCTATGGTTAAAGCATGTGGAAGAACAGAAATGATGCAAACTCTCYTGGTGTCTCCCCTACCCCTCTTTTGTTTAAGAAGGAAAATTGTTCTTTGAAGAACACAGCATTTAAAAAATGATGACTTAAATTGAGAAGAAAGATCTCCTAGAGGGAAGAGTCATTTAATTTCACAACATAGCATATTATCTTTGAAGCTTTTTCTATTGATGGGGAAGTAACATTTTTTCCAGCTGGCTTTGACTTATTTAGAGTGATGCTGAAAATACTCATTGCCCAACCAACCGTGTGTTCCTTGATCTGACAGTTAAGAATAACTATTTATATGTTCTATTCTGAATATTAATTTGAAATACTAAGTTTTAGGAGATTTTTCTCTCCACCTTCACCTGTCTTAGTTCTAAGTGTAGGAGGAAAACAAAGTGAAATTGTGTGAGATGTGGATTCAAGCATCTAAATAGAAAAGGGAGGATTTTTAAACTTTAATTTGTGTGGGCCAAAGGTGAATTTGGTCCTTTGAACTTCATAGGCTATTAATTGCTCGTAGTCTTGTCTGATGGCAATGGAAATCTTCAAATCAACTTCACTAGCTCTGAATTGTATTCATAATACTCAAACAACAACAACAAAAAAGCCAACCCATAATAGCTGCATTAACCGGTTCTTCTCATCTGCAAGCACTCCAAGTGCCATGCCAACTTATTTAAATAAAAACAAAGCAATGGGCCTTCTTCCAAGGGGTAATGAGGGGCTGGAATGTCTTTGAAGATCAGGACCCTAGGCTGTAGGTGCAATTTACATAAACCTAATTATGTAACCTGAATGCAGTTTCTCTTCCTGTTTGTCCAATTTATGAATCTTTGTGTCCAAAGAGAAAGAGATAGTAAGACCTGTAATTAAGATAAGTAGCAGGCCATTCCTTTTCTTAAAGTGTGCTCTGGTGAGGAGAGAATTTTAGAGGCAGCATTAGAATAGAACAAAACTTGTGATTCAGACACCTTCAGTGGATGAGAATAATACTGGCTCCTTTCTTTTGAAAAAAAGCTGCATGCTTATTTAAACAACAACTATGCCTAGTTCAACCTATTCTTTGCCATAAAGCAAATGGTATAGAAAACCTGTAAAAATCTTTGCTAGAAGAATCTATATAAGGCATAGATGGGCTTTATCTAAGCAGCTCAGTTTTGTATCTGAGAGTGTGTGTGGTGTGTGTGTGTGTATATATATGTATAATTATTATATATAATAAAATTACAAGCAGCATATCACTTTAAAGCTACATTGAAACTAGTAAGTTTGTAAGGTGGGTAGTGAGTTTACAGATGAGAACTACATATAGTGACATTTCATCATTCAGTGAAATGCTTGGTCTTGTCTAGTCCTGTCTAACCTTTCTAAAGCAAACACAACAGCAGGTAGTAGTGCTGGGTTTACAGTAAGAGTCCTGTAAACAGCTGAGAAGTTAACTATACATACAGCCTACTTCTTCATAAGATGATTGGTGAGATTTACAAGTGGCTGTTTATCCCAGGTATTTTATGGTACATATTGACTCAAATGATAAGTGATGGAGGAGCGTATTTTTTCCTTCTACTGTTTACTGCTTTGTGGGACAGACAGACCTCTAGGTGACAATAATCTCCATAAGCAGTCATTTTATTTATGAAACTTAGTTACATCTGAGACCAGCTAATGTGTCACTACTTGCTTAATGCATCTATRTATATTGACTTTTATGCTGTAAAACATGCCTGTTGTAATAAGAAAGTTAATGACAAGAACTGTTATGAGTGAAGTGTGAAACTCCATTGGAAGGAGGCTAGCACATATAATACAGTCAGGATGATATAAAAGCTCTTGTTTGTTTCTTTGTTTTCTCTTATACCAGTTATCATGTGGGTATAAATGCTCCTAAAGGCAAAGTAATTTGCAAGTTGCATATGGGATGTTGCTCAAAGTAAAGCCAATCACATGTTTGGGAAAGACAGTTTAACATTTCAGAAATAACAACATGAKCCTGTTGAAAGCTACTTAATGTGTAATATATATTTTTTTCTTCTGTCGATTCCCTGTGTCAGTCCTGTAGTTGAATGGATTTGTAATGTACTGCCTTGGTGGAAGCACAGAGGTAGCTCATAGCATAGTTGTGTGGATTAAAATTTCAAGATTGGAAGTGAACAACTGGGCCAGCACCCTTTCAGAACAAGTAGTTAACTTTGTTTTGTTGGGTGTCCTAGCTAATAAAACAAGACTGGCGGAAATTGGAATCTGAACTCTCTGAAGTGTCCATCCAAGAGGCTATGCAAGCTTGCTTTTTTTAAAAATGTTCCACGTGAATTAACTGAAGGTTGGTATGATACATTTCAGACTGCAAAATGCTGAAATTTCTATATTTCATAACTTGTAAAATACTGCATTTTTTTCAATGTCTTCATTGCACTTAAGATTAGACTATAGCACTGAGAACTACTTGACTTATCTCTTTTAATCTTCTTAATCAAATGGTGACTTTAAGTTCTGTTCATAAAAAAGAGTACCTTGTTTTGTTTTGCCTTAGAGATTTCAGCTTGAGCATGTCCCTTCTAAAAAAAAAAAAAAAAAAAAAAAAAAAGTCAGAATGTTTGTTTTCCCAATTCATGAGATAACAGATACTGGTTTATATTTCAACTTCCTGCTTTTTCCTCTACAAATAAAACTTGGAATGAAAATATGCTGATCAGTATTGATAGTTATGATACAAAGATTTAGAGGCTTTGTAGCCTGCAGTGGAGTAAGTCATGCTCCCTTCATTTGTGCCAAAATAAATGTCACTGTGGAGGAAATRCTCTACTGGAGCCTGGATGTATGTTATATATATTCAGTTTGCAACACTGGGCAGGTTATGATCCTTTGTGCAATGCTCCATTGGAATGTGAGCAGTTTCAAAAGATCTCTCTGCTTTAATTTTATACTAATAGAAGGCATATTTTGATTCCTGGCAAATAACCAGTGTTACTTTCGTTGTGGGAATAGGGGAATGCAAAGGTGTGTATTCAGTGTCAAGACAGTCCTGTTTGTAAGTATCAGTAAATCACAAAGTATAGATTAAATATAGATTATTTTGCATAGAATATGTGACCAGACTTTGTCCCCCAGAAAGCTTTTGGATGTTCTTGGTTGTGGCTCCTCATTCATCCACTTTGTACAGCAAGTTCTGTTTTAGTTCTTCTCTTCCGGAAGATTTTTTTCAGGTCTCYTGCAGTGGCTGCTTACCTGTATGGCTGTATGAGAGAGAATGTGGGGTGTTTTAGTATCTATAAGGAAATGTACCACTGAATTGTGGAGAAGAGCATTCTTTCTAGCATGGCTAATGTGGGGCTGCAATAAATAGGCAGTAAAATTCTGCCCAGAAGGTGACAGCACATAGAAGTTTCTCTGTCTGTGAACAGTATAGGATCAGGCTGCAGCATGAAATCTTCAGATAAAAATAGCAAAGTCTTAAAGGGGTTAGCGTATTGCACCTTGTGTTATAGAAACAAGCATGTGGAAAAAAAAATCCCCCCCCCCTTAAAAAAAAAAAAAAAAAAAAAAAAAAAAAACAGAACCCAGAATAACACTGCTGTGCAAGGGCAAAAGCATGTGACAAGTACCTCTTTCAAACATAGGATATTAGGAAGCAAAGGTTGTTGTAGCCTCTTCAATGCTCTCAAAATGCTTGCCTTCAAGAAGACTTTGTAAACTAACCAGTTTAAAAGAGGAAATTGAAGGCTAATCTCACATAGTAAGAAGTATGACTGAAAGTAGAATTCATGCTGTTAAATGTCTTTGAAGCTTAAACTGGATGTACTGATCTTTAACATTAGACTGACTGTCCAGCAGTGGTATTACATGGAGCGTTCGGTAAGGCGTATTTTTTTTTTTTTTTTTTT
>NW_028186435.1:16069-48091 GCF_003343005.1 Rhea americana
TATGGAGGACTTTTGGTACTTGGCAGTTCTCTCTTACTTGCTGTCACCCACTAAGCATGATCAAGTTAGAAACTAAGTCAAGTTAGAAACTACACTTAACAGTCATTTTTCCTTCTGAATTRTGAAGGAAGGTGTTGCTGAGGAAAACAGTATAGAACAAGTCTAGTCTCCTCTGGTAACTTGGAAAAAGGATGGATTCTCAGTAAGCCGGTTGTGTCTACTGATCTGCACTTGACGTGCAGACTGTCCAGGGGAGGATGGTATCTGTGTACTTATCACTTGTAAGTAAAAGAATGTGTTTTTTTTAAATTGGGGTGCACTGTGCTTGTGTCTATATATTGTCTGTGTTCTGTGAGGTCTCTAAATGCAGCATGCTTAAATTGGTGAACTGCCTTTCGAGACTTGGAACTGTTCTTTCAAATTTCTTAAGATGCTGTGCATATTGGCAAGCCTAAATCAGAGATGGTGTTATTTGAGACCCTCCTGAACAGGTGTTTGGCCCTCGCGTCTTGGCACCCCATGAATTTTTTCTGGCACAGGGTTTATTTAATGTTCAGGGTTTCATTTTTTGCTGAGCCCTTCATTGCTCATATTCACTCATTTTTCTAAACATGTAGGGTGTATGCTGATTGGAAAATCCTTTCAACTTTTCTCTGCAGGTATTGATATCCTGCTTCACAGCAAGAAGTATAGGTGTTCAAAGAAGGTCAGAAACTAATATCAGAAACTTCTCTGCCTAATATGGAAGCTATCCATACCAAAACAAACCTCCAGGCTTAAAGTTAATACCTGCTAGCCTCTTTGTAGCAGAAAGGTCTGAATATAGTTGTCTTCATTCTCAGTAGCAGGGAGATAGCTTGGGATCTTTATTTACCTGATGAAAAGTCAGGTAAACCTTGACCAGTCATTTATATATAAATGTTCTCTCAGCTCTGAAGTTACTGTTGTCCTTTTTGGCTACTTGTGAGCAAAAGAATATATCCCAGTGGAACAGTCTGCAGACAGAAAATGACAAACTGCTTGATGCATGGCATTGCCTTGACTGTCTTGCTTTGAATGTGTGTGTTTGTTTCCTTCACTTCTTGTTAGTATTAGTGAAAAGCGTGGTAGTAGCTAGTTTTGCATCTCATTTAGCCATATCGGAATGGCTGCTAATCTCAATGCCAATCTTAAAGCAACATGGTTTGAACTGGTGGAGGGCCATCCTCCTCCTGGTAAGTACAAGGAGCTGGCACTGTTATCAAGTCTGTTAGTAGAGACATCACCTGTAACTGGGTGAGTTCCTGAAGCRTAAGCAAGGCTTGCCGAACTCTCAGGAATGAGTAGGGCTGTGGTGCATCCTGCTCTCCTCCTTTTGACTGTCTGCTATCCTTATCCTATCCACTTTCTTGAATGTATGGAGCTGTTGGAAGATGTGGTGAGAAGCAGTGTCATTAGTAAAAAGAAGCTGCTTTGGTTTTGTTTTCTAATAATCTTTAAGGCAAACTTGCTCTTTGTCAAGGAAATGGAAGGTGGCATGTGGTTGAAAAAGTAGAGATTTTACTATCTTAGTGTTTGACCGCAGTTCTTGTTAATACATGCACTTTAAGGTGCTTGTACTCAAAGATCTCATTTTACTTCTGTAACATTACAATGCTCAGTTATATGTAAAAGTGCTCCAAATATATGTAAGTATCTGGTCAGGGATTGAAGGTACAGTGGCAAATAAATTTTTAGTTTGCCTAGGAATGTCAGGRGTTTCCCAGTGAATTAAGAGCAAAGGACTGTGTGTGTGTTGGGGGGGATGATGGCTGTCTTCTCCCCCCCCCCCCCCATGGTGAAGAAGCATGTCTTGTCTGCAAACTAGCTAGCAAAGACTTTTGTCTCTTCAGGTAGAGCAGTGCTCTCAGAGTACAGCTAGCTCTTCTAGACACCAGCAGAAGTGTGGTGGTGACATCACCCGGAGGAAAAGGGAGAAGGTCAGGCAAAGTCACTAGGGCTGCTTGTTCTGCACAGGCACCCTTGGGAAAGGGTTTCTTTCGTATGCTGGCTAATAGATTCAGCCTTTTATTTTATAATATAATTAAATAACCAAGCCTTTGTGAAGCTCCTGAATTCCTTTAATTTAGCGGCTGCACAGAAGCTGAATTCAGAGCATTCATGGGTCTGTACTATCTCCCTGACTACTTGCCAGGTCTATTCATGCTGTTCTGAGTGCAGGAAGTTCTCACATTCATTCAGGACCGGGGGTGTGTATGAGGGCAGGGGGGTGGTGGATGGCAGGCACCCCTCCTCCCTTTCACCCCCTTACTCCCTCCCCCCACCAAGGGAAATGGTTATAAGGAAGAATCTTCAGTGATTCCCTGGGACCAATTTACCAACTGTTAATCTGTGAGTAAATAATGGGAACAGTTTATACACTTGACAGCTCTTGAGAAGGAGCACAGAATCATGGGAAGTTCACAGCCCACAGCCCGGAGATAGCTGAACACTGCATTAGAGTTTGTCTGAACAGGGATAGACTAGTACTTTTTTTTGTTAGCGCRTATAATCTAATGTATTCTTCTAATGTATTCTGAAGTATGAATTTAAGGAAAACTTTACTCTAGTATGTGCTAGCTGGCTGCTTATACTTAACTTGCTCTGGTTAAATAATTTGTTTCTCTGCTGGAATTGTAATGTCCTAGCTGGTATGTTCATGTTCTTTTACAGGCTGTTGCTAATGCTTTCTTAAGGAGAGGTGGAGAAAGTGTATTTACTGCCCRGTGAGAGGGAAGTAGGTGACAGAAGCTTTCCCTTTGGACAAGGGAAGGGCAGAGAGGAGAGAAAGATGGAATAAAACTGAGAAAGCAATGAATAAATCAAAGCTAGTAGACAGGAAGTGCAAAATGCTTTGCAAATTTAAGCATTCATTTCACTTCCCAGGAACTGTCCCACATGTCTAATCTGTGGTATGTAATCTTTATAACCAAATACCACAGTGATGGATGTAACTGACGTTTCTGAATGTGACTTCTGAATGTGAAATTTCTGCTGATGAAACTACTGCATCTTGGGAAATACATAGGTAGTAAATACAGCAGATAATCTGCAAGTTGCATTTTCACCAAATGAAAGGAACTGTGATAGTACAGCCTCTTCTGCAAGTTACATATTCACATCTAAACTTCAGTGTTTGGATCCTCTGTTGCAAAACTGAAAGAGGCGGGGAGGTGCTTGGCAGAACAGTGGGTATACATTGCTCTAACTTTGAGCAGGAAAGCCCACGGCTGAAAACCTGCTCGTGTAGACAAGGCAAGCTACGTTTAATGTGTTCCATCTGGGAACTGGATTGGAGGAGGGGAACCCAAAGTTCTCCTCTCYGGCACTTCGAATGCCCTGAAGTATGCTTTTACGTGTCGGGGTATGAAACTTGTAAGTCTGTGTACCCTTACAAATAACACTTTAAGCCTAGATTATCTTAAAGCGGTGTAATCACTTTTATACGATACTTCCTTTATTGGGTTGTGGTCATGCCATAGGACTTGATGATTCTCCTGTTACAAGCCTTAATTTGCTACTGTGGTGTTGACCTACAGCTTCCTGTTCTGAAAGCTGCAGTGGGTGTCTGCTGAGCAGTGTTCCTTTTCTGTAATTCCTACAGGGAGAGGCATTCCCCTCAGACTCTTAATATAGTTCAGTTTGTCCACAGAAAGAACTTCCGTGCTCTGCCCTTTTTCTCTTTCTGTCCTCAAATTTGCARCCTTTGGAAATCAATTTAAAATCCCTCATCATTAAATAATAAAGTTGTCATAAATGGAAGCTTACTGTGCTGTAGTTTCTAGAATGAAAGGTCTGTTAAGAACATATACTTACGGGTTATGGCACGCATTACTACATGTGTCACTGTGTGAAAGTAGTGCCAAATGTCTGAATTGTTCATGCAAAAATAAGGAAATGAGTGTAAAATACTGTCACTGAATAGCCTCTTCAGTCCTCATTTTTTCTTTAATTTAGAACTGTGAGTCTTGATTTCTGTTTTGCATTAAAAATAATGGTGCTGACTATCTATGGCAGCTTTTAAAACAGTTTACCATTTGGTAAGCTATAGGAGTGCTGTTAACAGCTTTGCTTTATATATAGATAGGCAAGCAGAAGGTTTTTAATCTCTTTAGAGTATCGAAGGCCATTAGTTAAACTGATTTTGTGAGACCAGTTTCCTAACAAGACTGAAAAGTATGTGGAGGTACGTATTTGCTTCAAGGGTCATTTTTTGTTGGTTTTTTTGCGGGGGTGGGAGGAGTAACTACCTGTGAAGGTCTTTAACAAAACAAAGATAAATAGCATCAGCTATTCTACACTTTTTTGAGTGGAGAAAGGGGATATGTCAATTGAGGGAGAGTTCACAGGGTAAATAAAACCGCTGTTGCCAGGCAGCCCAAGAAATGAGTTGGCATTACTTGAAAATAAGAGCAAATTATGTGTTGGATTCAGAGCAGAGTGGACAATGGAGAAGTGGAGAAAATGWAGAGAAATTGGAATGTTTTTAAACTAGCTTGTTTCTATTTTCAGAATAGAGTATTAAAGGAATGGTAGCTATCTTTTAAAAGCCTAACTATACTGAGTAGTAAAAGGRGAGATGGGCTGCAATGGAAGTGTAATTCCCCTCCCTTTTTTATTATTATAGCATGACATGTTAAGTTAATGACTGCTCTTACAAGATGAGGTGTTGAATCACTTAAAGATACTACTTATCCGCTGGGCCGTAAGAATTTTTAGTAGATGTATGCTTAAGAGTAACCCTTTTCTCCTGTAATACTAAGTTTTTATATGAGTGAGTTGAGCATTTGCAACAAGATGCTTGGTGCAAGATACGCTAGCGCTTTCAAATATCTCTCCCTATAGCATTCTGATATTCCCCCTGCCTTCCTAATCCAAGATCAGGCACTCATCACAGAGGTAACTTGCTGTCAAAGACTTACTGTGTGGATGAGATTTTATACATTAAAAAAAGTCTTTGCTATTAATTACTGTGTGGATGAGATTTTATACATTAAAAAAAGTCTTTGCTATTAATGAAACTTCATGCTTTTCTCCTCTCTCCATTGTTAGTGTAGTATCTGCTTTGTTGTAACATAGGCCTTTCTAATGTTAAACGTGTGTAAGTGTGTGTCTGTGTATATCTATTTAGCAGAATGTTTTAAGATAGTAATTAATACTCCAGCTGTCACGTGAATGGAAAGTATTTCTGCAAACATGTCTATATAATCTAGATACTTAAGAGGATAAAATTAGGCTTTGGAATTTCCCTCCAGTCCTGTTTARCTAGCTAACTCTTAGACACACTTTCATTATGGTGATAATCATTGCATCTGACATTGTTTTACTTCTAATGTTAGAGATGCAGTGTCCTCTGCAAAAGCCTAATGTGCAAACCAGTAGCAGTTGGTGCAAATGAGGATAGTCAGATAGAGGTTCTGTTGTTAATGTTCTAGCATCTGGCAGGTTTCTTCCATTTCTTTGTTTTCCTCACAAGTTGAAAGCTCTTGTGGTTGTTGCACAGCATCATTTCTTGAAAGTGCTTTAATATTTCTACTTCAAACTTCTGAAAGTTGGAAAAACACAGTATTAAAGATGGAATTTCAATTTGTTCATTTTTTTTTAATGTGCAACTTGTCTTCAATGTTTGCAGCTGTTTGTAACTAATGAGTATAAAATACACTGATTTAACTGGAACTCTAAACTTCTCCTAGGATTATTGTATTTGTACAGGCTGAAGCTTATAATCTTTCTTTTTGATAAAACAGTGCTGTTTCTTCTTTTGGTCTGCTTATGTTTGTAGAATAAACTGTGTTGGCAATCTTAGTGGATACACCCTATTGCCTGCAGTTGTTTATTTTTGTTTTATTATGCTTAACTTTTGCTTAAGTATCTTGAGGCTGACAGGCTTTCGTTTTCTACACTGCTGAGAATTGTGAATAACATTGCTTTAGCACATACATTTCTTCCACAGTTATGATCCTGTAATTGTGAGGGGCAACTGTGTGTGTGCTTCTCTCGTTTTTCATGTCTTTATTTCATTTCTTGCAGTTGTGTGCTGTTTTGGCAATCATAAAGCATCCCTCAAAAAAAGATAGCGCTATCTTCTTGAACAGTTGAACATTAGAAAAATTGATGTGACAAAATTGTGCTCTTTGGCTGCGTATGAATGAAGTGAGGTAACATGATGATTTGGGAGAACAGTTGCAGCCACAAGCAAGGTAGATTCCAGATGGCACTAGGAAAGCCTGACTATATGAAAGAAGTGTCTCTAGGCTATACARTCTCTAAATTTTTGGTGACTGTAAAATAAGCATTGAAATACTTTGCTTCGCAAGTGCTTGAGTGCAAAGTTCATTTTCTGCTGAAACTTCTTACCTGGTATATGTATAGTGCCTTTCTGCATTTAGTACAAGGATTCCTGCGTGCCACAGGAATGCTAACAGAAAGCTAACTTTTTGGCTGCACATAAAAGAAAACACATTGTGTTAGCACATTAGTYTTCAGCTGTCTCACCCTTTGCTGGTTGTATTTACACCAGTGCTCGTTTCCTCATGTTTAGTGCTGCCTCCTCTTGTGGAATTGCTCAATTTGCTCTGTGAGTTCCCCAGAGGCTTCTCYTGGAATTTTCTGTAGCATATTCAGTAAACTCTGGGCTTTCTTTCCTTCCTCTGATTTCTGTCCTGGAGGTGGGACACTGCTTGTGAAGTGGAAATTTTGATGTGCCTTTTTTTTTCCCTCCACATACAMTGACACTGTCACTACTGTCTCCTACTGTCATAGGAGTCTCAATGCCTTTTTGGTTTCTGTAATGCGCAGGTGGGCCTTTAGCATACTGAAATACTAGAAATGAAAACATTAACCTATCCTCTGAGGAAACCTGCAGACGAATTGACTGGGCACTATGCTGTGACACCACACAGTTGTCCGAGTTCAGTGTTCTTCCATTTGAACACTTTGTCCCGATCTAGACTTGTATTGTAAGTGTTGGTACAGAGGTTTGAGGTGGCCCTGATGTTGGAACTTTATTAAAAGTTTGTGTTAGCAGATTGCGAGGCTAGCTTATATAAAACTTTAGTGGCTCCAACTCTATTGTTTTGTTAAACTTCTTAGCTTCCTGTTGGCTTCTTACCCAGCATGTAATTAGTTGCGAGAAATCACTGGAGCTCTTTCCCKAGTCTTCAGTTTGCTCAGGAACCAAGTTATTGATTTAATGATTGGTCTGTCTTTCTTCCCCTCTGCCAAAAAGGTCACATTTGGGATCTTTGATCTTAAAGTGGAGAATTAAAACTGGAGAATTTTGGGATGTCAAATACAGGGAGAGGAATTGAGGAAAAAAAAACACTTCTGGATTCTAAAATAGAAAGGCAATAATGGAGACTTAAAAATGGAGAATTTTTGGATATCAAAAATGAGGGGGATTGAAAAAAACACTTCTGGATTCTAAAATAGAAAGGAAATAAGTCTTGTTTAAAAGTCTTTAAGTTTTGTTTTTAGCTAGGTTTCATAACAGTCTAGGCAAACAATACGAATCAAGTACACTATTCTAATTTTTGTACACTTTAAACCTTAATTAGGCCTCAGAGTGCTGCTTTCAAGATTGGAAGCAATTATTTAAGTTACCAATATTAAGTATTTGTGATTGTTGCTGTTTTACCATGGCTCTGTAATGTGGGCGTGTAGCATAGGCAACTGTAGCATTATTTTAACGGTATTGGGGGCAGACAAGTGAAGAATGCAGAGTACCCTGAAAGCAGATGTAGGACTTGGTGTTGATTGATCACTGCTCTGCTGTCATGATTGCTGTATTATTGGTAAAAGGCTTGGCAATAGCTGTTCTTAATTAAACAGATTGCCCTTTTTCTTGGGAACAGCTTGGTTTTTAGACAGTGAGGAGAGCTCTTGATTTTTGTTTCTTGTTTTGTTTCTGAGGAGAGATGGACTCTGCTGAACTACAGCTCTTAGTGACTGTAGGGAGCCTGTTGCTTTCTGCACAGCTTCAGGAAAATCTGACTCTTGTGTGCCGAGGGTTGCTCAGTGCTGGATGAAATCTATTTCCTTTCAAGAGATTGCTGTACTGAAGACAGTGCTCTGTTAAATTACTTCTAGAAAACTTCTTGAAGCCACAGCTTTCCAAAGGCCTGGTTTTAGGTAGGGCTTTTTGCTCAACTCTTCCAGATATCTACTAAAGGAAAACCACCACTATCTTGTGCTTATTAGACTGCTGGACATAGTTAATTAAAATGTATGTGATCCGTGACTTGAATAATCTTATGATCCTTATTTCTTTAAATAAATTCACAAGAGTGGGATAAGCCTTCTGAAAGAAGGATCTTTGGTTGTTACGAGTGGGTGTATGTAGAGATGCTGTGTGTGTGCATTGCAGTTGCAGTAAGATAGCTTTGCTTTGGAGCCACTCAAAAAGTGCTGCCTGTTGCTGAGCTTGGTGCAGCTGCTGTTATGCGTTTGCTTGGGTCTGACACCGATTGCTGGGGCTTGCAACTTGTAGAATTTCTTTCCATAGACTCTTCACTRGAGGACAGTGCTCAAATCTTGAAGGCGTGAGGTTAATACATGCTAATATCTGTTAGACATCAAGTCTGAAAAGCATTTTAGGTGTTCAGAGATGAAGCAGGCAGTGCTTCTTGTCATCTCCTCTGCGTTACCTGTATGTGTGGACATCTTTTGGATAGCTGAATGGTGTCTAATTGCACCCACTTGTGCATATGTCTTTTTTTTATTAGAAAGGTTATGCACAATGTGCGTTGTGCTGAGACTAAAATCAGTGACTGAAGCGATGCGACGTCTTGTTTCTGAAATATATTTAAAAAGTGAGGAGTTTGCTGGCTTTCTCTAGCAGTTGAGTTCTAACAGGCTTCTWACTAAGGCCGCCTTAAAAATAAATGTGTAAGGCCTTCTTAAAAATAAATGTGTAAATATTTACATGATACCTTTTTTTCAGTGAGTGTCCTCCTACATCTCCTGCTGTATACCATCCAAGCCACATGTTTCAGGCTATAGTTAGTAATGTATTGAAACTCTGCAGTTATTCTGTATTAAGTATGATAATGTGATTTAGCCCTAGCTGAGCAGAGATTTTCAATTTGAGGCTTCTTCATTTTTGTTAATTTTATTGCCTGGATGTTGAAGACCGACAAGGGTTATATGCAATTCTGTAGCTCCTGTAGAGTTACAAAGGGGCAAAACTTGAATGTGAAGTTCATAAYGTCCTTGCTTCTTGATACGTAAGGCCCTTCTGTCAGCCAGGCTTTTTATACAGGAGTCAAAGTTTTCGTAAAGGCTATGCAGATAAAAATATCCTTTCTAAAACAAAGGAAACTAGATCAGTGTGTTTTGAATAAAAGGAAGTTGTCCTCCTGCTTTTAGGAAACTCTCATCAAGGAGAAATTTGATCTTTCCTTCTCCCTCCAGGTGTTGTCACTTTGCACAGAAGTTTTGCTAGGTGAGTGATTATCTTTTGAAATACAATTAAGTCTGCAGAAGGCTTTCCTACTGCAGAATACTGAATAATTCTTTACAGTTAAAGATGACATTTTCAAACTTAAATGTAAATTATATATGAACTAGTGATGTGGAAGGATTTAAAATGAAGAAGGCTGCATTCCTATACACACAAGTTGAAGGTTAAGCCTGGATGCCCTAACTTTTTTAAAGACTTAAGTTATAGAAATAAACAAAACAGTTCAGCCTACTCTTCTCTAAAGTAGCACTGTTGGTGCAGATCAGAAAATTGTTTTAGGGTATTTTGCACAGCAGTGGTAACATCATGTTGACATGTCTGCTGACATTGTTGGGATCCATGAAGCAAAGATGTCTCTGTTAAATCTTTTGGAGTTCTGTATTTCAGCTAGGACATGCTGTAATATCCCCATAAAAGTATATATTGTAGCATGCAACTATTAGGCTGTCATCTGTGGATCACCAAGACAGATCAATAGGTTTGACTTCTATGGCTTTAACTTTGAACTAGAAGAAGATAAAATTTTACCAGTAGTTTGATTTGGGTGATACTTGTGGTACAGGAATGTTTTAAAAKGATTAAAAGTCTTGTTCACCTTGTTGTTATCTTTCTAAGGTTTATCATAAATTCAGCATGCTGAATTTAAGTTGACTGGTTACAAAGTGGTGTTGCTGTAGAATATAATTCTGTAACCTCTTTTGCAGCAGCTTTTTTGACATGCAAATGAAATTCTTGCATGGAGAATTCACTTCTAGAATGGAAAGTGTTGGCTCTCGGAGAATTTTAAAATATGAATTAAAAATAAGTTGTTATACTAATCAGATATGCTTACTCAAATTTAAATCACTGATGATTTAAAGCTTTTCTTCTTTCTCTGTTGATATTAAAACTGCTATGTTGGGGTACCTGTGCCAGCACAGTTGCATATATTCTGTGCTCCGAGTTCACTGGAAGCATGGTGAGATGGAGAACAGGCTACTCAGGGTAACCATGTCACTTGCTCAGTAGGGAGAGTTATATGGATTCAGACACTAGTTTGAAACAAGCTGAGTTTGTTGTTTGTTTAAAAGACCCTTCCAGACCTTCATTGCTCTGCCTGAAACCTTCCTCCAAGCTATAGCTGCAGTGAATTGGGGGTGGACTGTTACCAGCTTGTTCTTGTGCCAAAGTTTTTTAGACACCAGGAAGGAAGGAAGAGGACTTAAGCATAAATTACATCCTTTTTTTTTTTTTTTTTTTCCAAAAAAAAAGTGTGTGGGAGTGTTGCATTGCACATTTATCCTCACTCAACTCTGTGAGCTCCATTGTAAAGCCTGCAAGCAAGCGCTTTCCTAGGATAGCAAGGTATTTATGGTAAGGGAAAGGAGTTGGCTGCTGTGTGGAACCCTCCAGAACTGCTGCATATTGTGCTAGGTCCAGGCCTCTTTTCTGAGTGTGGGTAACAATGACAGAAAAGGAACATTTGAAGTAACTGGAAAATGAACTAATGAAGTTGGGGGTTGTTTTCTTTGTTACTTTTGAGGTTAGCCAAATGGAGGCTTAGGAAGAGTTGATCTAAATTCAGATGATTGGATTGAACACAAACCAAAACTCTAGTGCTCTTACCCCATCTAATAAAACATTGTTTCAGCCATTTCTGAATTTCGATGAAACTAATTGTAAGCAAAATAAATGTGATTTGATTCTCAAAGCAGATATTCCTTAGGAACATGTTTAAGTCATGTCTCAGCCACTTTTTGTAAAGAGATCTTCAGAATTAGCCTGCCTTTGAGACAAATGGGCTATGCAGTAGAAAAACAGGCATACATATGTTTGGGCCTATTATGCTCTCTAGGAGATGCAAAGGGCTGATAGAGGAGGTTAGCTACTTCCTAGTATTTAATATCTTTCCCATTTAAGAACTCTAATTTCAGGTTTTCCTTTTCTACTGGAGAAAAATTGAAGCTGGAATTACTCTGTTGTTGGGTCTCAGTTTTACCCCATTAAGTGCAGCCTGCTTACTAGGTTGGGATTTGCAAACYGTTTCTTACGGAAAGAACATCTTCAAGAGGATGATACTACTTTCTATTCACTAGTGGAAAACATCTCTTTTTGGGAGAGGGATGGAGGATTATTTTTCTTCTATTTTTTTAAGAAGGAGAGTTGACTTCAGTGGTTATCAGGAAAATAAAGGGACCTTGGGAAGTCTCTTGCTCAGCCTCTTAGTCAAAGCAGGGTTGTCCACAAGGTTAGACCAGGTTGCTCAGGGCTTTGTTTAGTCAGGTCTTGAAAACCTCTAAGAGGGAGACTGCCCTTTTGGGCAACCTCCTCTGTTACCTGACTGTCCTCAGGGTAAAAGAGCTTTTCCTTATGTTCATTCTGAACCTCTCATGTTTCAACTTGTGCCTGTTGCCTATCATCCTGCTAGTGTGCACTGCAGTGAAGAGTCTGGCTTCATCTTCTTGACAGCCTCCTTGTAGATATGGAAAGGAAGGTTGCTGTTAAGTTCCCCCCAGAAGCTGTGTCTTCTCCAGACTGAACAGACTGAACAAGCTTAATTCTGTCAACTTTCCCTTACAGAGTAAGTGTCCCCTTGGCTATCTTAGTGGCCCTCTGCTGAATTCACTCTGGTTTATCAATGTCTTTCCTGTACTGGGGGGCCTAAAACTGGATGCAGTATTCTAGATGCAGTTTAACCAGCCCTCATTGCAGGGGGTTAATCCCTTCCCTTCATCTACTGGCTATTTTAATGCAGCCCATGATAYTGGCTGTCTGGGCTGCCAGGGCACACCACTGGCTCATATTCAATTTGTGCCTGCCAAGGCCCCCGGGTCCTTTTCAGCAGGGTTGTTCTTCAGCCAGTCTGTTCCCAGCCTGCATTGTTGCATGGGATTCTTTCCTAGGTGCAGGACTTCTTAAATTGTTTGTTTATTCTTTTTACTCTGAGGGTTAGTGCACACTGAAACAGGTTACCCAGAGAGGTTGTAGAGTCTCCATCGTTGGAAATACTCAAACGCCATCTGACCAGGGTCCTGGGCAAACTCTTCTTAGTAACCTTGCAGGAGCAGGGGGTTTGGACTAGATGCTCTCCAAAGGTCCCTTCCAACTTCAACTATTATGTGATTCTGTGACAAGAGTGAACTCTATTGCTTCCTTGAGGTCATTGGTAAAAATGTTAGACAGGAGAGGTTCCAGGATAGACTACCCCACATTACCAGGGTCTAAGTAGCGTACAGCTTACTAGCTGCTGTTCTCTGAGCCTGAATATCCAACCAGTGGTCCACCCATCCAGTCTGCAGCGTCCTGACTTGATGCAAGGTATTGTGGGAGATGGCATAAAAAGCCTTGCTAAAGGAGAAGTAACTGATATACTCTGCTCCTCCTCTCATCTACAAATATTGTCATTTCATTATAGAAGGCAATCAGATTGAGGTATGACCTACCCTTGGTTTTCAAAGAGGACTAGTTCTGTGATTTTTCCTGGGACTGAGATGAGCCTGAGCAGTTTATAGTTCCTCAGGTTGACCTTCTGGCCTTTTTTGAAGAGGAATGTGACACTTGCTTTTCGCCCATTATGGGAGATACCTACCCTTCTTTGTGACCTTTCGAAGATGATGTTAGCCCTGCAAAGATATCAGCTAATTTTCTCAATCGCTTTGTTAAATGCAGTGTCTTGAGTCTCATGGACTTACATGGGTCAGGTTCTCTCAAGTAATCTTGACTTGATCCTCATCTCCTGTTCCTGGTAGTTCTTTTCCTTGAAGCCTTTTGTCATGCACAGAGGTCTGAAATACCTTCTCACTGAAAGCTGACACAAAGGTGGCATTAGGTCTGTGTCTCTTCTCACTGAGGCCTTTCTAGTTCCAGAGACCCACATTTTCTTTGTTCAGTCTTCTACTTTTTATGTAGCAATATACCTCCTTTTGCTGCTGTTAATGCAGCCTTACAAGTCTCGATTCCAGTTCAGTTTTGGCTTCCCTAACACTGTTTCTGCATGCCTGGGCAGTGTTTCTAAATTCCTTTTTTATAGCCTGTCACTGTTGCTACCTTATGTATATTGCATTGCACTGGAGCTCTGTCAAGACTTCCCTGCTTAAATAAGCCACGTATTTTAAAATAAGTCTGCTTGTTTTCCTGCGTATTGGAGTAGACCCCTCTTGCACTTGGAGGGTGCTGTCCTTAAAACCCTGCCAGCTTTCCTGAGCTCCCATGCTTGTCAGGGTGGCCTCCTATGGGATCCCACCTACCAGTTTCTTGAATAAGCCAAAATCTGAGGTCCAGGGTCTGTACTTTGCTAATCTCTCACTCCCCTCAGGATCTAGAACGCCAGTGTTTCATGGTCACCACAGTCAAGGCTACTGCTGATTTCCATGTGCCTAAGCAGCTCTTCTTGTTAGTGAATAGCAGATTGAGCTGTGTCTCACCAATGRTTGGTCTCTCTAGTAGCTGTATTAAGAAATTATTCCTAATTCCCTCCAGAAATCACCTTGGCTGCTTGCATCCTACTGTGTTCCCCTTCCAATAGATGTTAAGGAGGTTAATGAACGTCTATGATCCAAAGACTTCAGGTTTGTTTAAAGAAAGTTTTGTCCACTTTCTCCCTCTGATCAGGTGATCTGTAATGCACTGCACTCCACAGTGTTATCCTCGCTAGCCTCTCCTCGGATTCTGACTCACAAGCTCTCAAATAAACAACCACCTGTCAAGTAAGAGCTCTGTACATTTGAGTCTCTGTTTTGCATAGAAGGTAGCCCCCCCCGTCTTCCTTGATGTGCTTGTGTCTATTGCAGCACTCCATCCTCAACAACCTCAGCTGTGCAGCCAGATGTTGGCCTGCAAGATCTCTCTACTTCTTCCCTAAGCCTTTCTCCTGCATTGGCAGGATTGAGGAGACAACATCTGGACCACCATGACCTTGACTCTTGGCCCCCCGCCGTGTATGTATCAGGAGTGATTAGACAAGGTCTCCTCTGGAAATACCACTGCCTGCCTAAATATGTAGTGGAGAGTAGTACTCTGAGGGCTGGACGAGCTTCAGCAATATCTGAAATTCAGGCTTCCAGCAAGCAACGAACCTCCTTAGACAGCATCTTGGTTTTGTAAATAGACTTACTATTTGCATGACCATAATTTAGGCTGGATTTATTGTACTATGAGTTTCCATGCCTATGCTTTCAGTAATATGTGAAAGCCTGAATAGATTACATATTACTTATATTGCATAAATGTAATAACTTATTTGTATGCCCTTCATGTGTTAAATAATTTAGAGCATRTGTGACTGGTTTGGTGGAAAATTGATTCAATATTTTCTCTGTGCTGTTTCTCTAAGTGAACTGAAGTCTTTGACTTTTTAAGTAGCGGATTTGAAGATGGATTTTTAAACTAAAAGTAAACATTAACTGTTCTTTGTCAGTACTTCAAATAGCCAGCTTAACATAGGAATGTGTGTTGAAACTTCCATGAAGTAGCTGAATCTGGGAAGTTGAATTTTATTTTGTGGGTGTTTCTGATGCCCCCTTTAGAACAAACACCATAGAAAGCATTTGAGTATCATATGTGCTTGTAGAATATTTCTGGTTTAGCTTCATACTGTAGTAGGTTTATTATATTCTTTTAATAGTTCTCTTCTCTGTTTTGTTTTTTGTTTTGCTTTTTTTGCTATACCTACAGGAAGCAATTGGTAATAATCTTATGTTTTACTTATTCCTGTCTCTCCTGTGTTCCCCAATGTGGTTTGATGGCTCTTGTGTAACTTTTTTCTCTTGATTATTTTTGAAGACTCTAATCAGCCTTTTAATTTTCAGTGGCTGGGGGAGGAGACAGGTAGCTTACAAAATGTCTTAACAGGTGAGTGTCATGGGGAAAAAAAATCTCCCTGCTATCCACTGCATCTGTATCAGCAGCATGGTTTTGATGTCTTAGACAATGTCTAGCCACTAAATCAAAGTGTGTCAGAACTGTGCTAGGAAGAAGAGTYGGGTAACTTCTTAATTGTGATGATAGAAAGGGAATGTACACAACACTGAGAGTATTGTTTATGGGGGAACAAAAATTTAAGTATAAAATTAAGATGTTAGTCTGATATGTTTTGTTGTTTTACTAATGCTCTCTTGCATGCAAAGAGTTCATATCTCTGACCTTTTGAGGTACTCAGGAGCACTTGACTGTTCTGTTACTGCAGAGGCAGCCTTTTATGAAGAGTAAGTTATATTCAGAAAAAGGAACTTAGGTTCCCCTGGATGTTTGACTTACGATAGGGGTGCTAGAGCCTTGGCCTTTTTGAAAAGGGGACAGGGTTCATTTTGCACAGATATTTCTATAGGTGTTAATACTTTATGTGGCTTTTGGCTTTTATGTTATACCACAGTTTGTCTCTATTTGGTTTACTAGGTATTTGCTATCTGTAGCAGGTGATAGGTTTGGTGGCATAGACAAATGCATTGTCTACAGATAGAGATTCATTTTCCTTGTGAACAAAGGTGAAGATTTGACTGTCTCACACAAACACAGAGAACGAGTTTAACTTGAGAACAAAATATTGCCAGGTCACGGTCTTTAAAGAGTGTATGTGGTGTCATATTGGTTTAACAAAGTTGGTAGTGCTTTTGGACTTGCATTTTCACTTTTTTTCTCTCTCCTGCCAGTCCAGTGTTTTGTCGTGAATTAAACACTTTTAAAAGTATCAGGATTTACCTATCATCTTGCAGAATGCTTTCTTCTATTCAAGCAAGGCAAGGAGAAGGTGCTTCATTGTTCTGAGAGGTTTTTTTCTTTTTAACCTGGATGTTCCGGACGCTGATTGGTGGAAGTTAGCCTCACAGATGTGGTTTGTAAATGTAGAAAATGGTGTGCTGCAAGAAGGCAAAACTCTGTGGAAACCAAAAGAAACCTCTATACTAAGGTGAAACTTCCTTGTTCTTTTGAGTCACCTCTGCTTCACTTTGTAAGCAAACTGTGCCATTATAGCTGTTTTGAACAGGGGTCACTGAAGTGTTTGATCTCTGTTAGCATCAAATTTGCACACGTTCCTTCCATTAGGAGTAAGCAGGCTCTTTTTTGTTCTTTACTTTGCTGATCCCAAAGGGCTTTATGCAGCACGACTCTGTACTTCTGCAGTGTTATGAGTAGAGAGACTGAACTGCATGTAGTGTAGCTGGGACAGCTGGGAAGACTTGTTCTTCCAATACGGGTTATCTCTTGCTCTAAACTCTCTTTCTGTGGAAAAGATGCCTAGGGCTGTTTCAGTCCTCCTATCAGCTCTGAGTGATTTTGTGCTTCTACCTAGATACTCTTTATTGAAAGATAAAATAAGGCTTCTAAGGATATCTGGGTACTTAGTTTTTCGGCTAGCAGGTATCTCACAGTAAAGCTCTCTCTAAGGAGACCTCAAATTAATTCTTGTTCAAAGACAGATAAATTGAGAAGTGTTCCACTGTCCTGTTTCTGCTGGATTTGTTTGGTACTTAAAATGTTATTTTTTGTTAGTATTGAAACAGATCGGGTGTGTCTTTGAGGCCATCAGTTCAAGTGTGGRCTCAGAAATATCCCCAACCAAACTGGGGCTGTTAAATTTCTGGTAGTCTTGCAAAATATTATGTTAAGGGAGGGGGAACTTAAATTGGCAGATGAGTGATGCTTTTGGCCAGTTGAAAGGAGGAGTTTATTGTGTAGAGGTTGTATGGAAAAATTCTGGAGTTGGGAGGAAGTAAATGTTGTGATCAAAGTGTGTGTGTGTGAGAGAGAAATAAGCAGGATGATGGGTTTGTGAATGGAGAGGTAGACTTACTTTTCAACTGACTCCTTACAAATCAGCTGTGTATGTAGATGGAAGCTCTCTAAATATAATGCAGAAAGAAGGGGAGGCAGATTTGGACAGACACTTGTGAGGTTTTTCCAAGCATAGAAAGCAAGAGGAAAACCAGTTGTATCTATGGAGCTGAGGGAATGCAGGATGCTGGATGGGGCAGATCTGGATATGAGGTATATTTGAAAAGCCTTAAGTACTGACCAGTGGTGAGGCTTCTGACCTGGTGTATGCGTTTAAGTACTATTTAATGTTCAAAAGAAAAATCTTAACCTAGATTATGAAAGAAAGATTGCATGGAGGAAAATCTCTTTCTAGATTGCCACTATTGTTGATGATTTGGAAATGAACTGTCTTGTGAATTAAGAGTTAAAGTTCACTAGCAGTTCTGCATGGAAAATATACCTTCCTTTCCAAAATAGTTTGCATGTGTTTGAATGTGTAACACTTCCTTCAAGCTGTTTTAAGCAAAACTTTGCATGTTAGTGGATTAATTTATTGATATTTTTAGAATATGGTATTCTGCCTTCAAAGTAATTAACTATTCCAGAGTTGAAGAACAAATATGTCAAAGAGATTTGAATTAACTTTGTGGAATATTGGCAAACCTTACAGAAGCGTTCTGGTTTCATTCTACTACTTTTGGACAAGTAGTTGGAACTGCAGGGTTCATTCTCCAGCAGACAACTGTTGTAGGTCTTCTCTTATTCTGCAGCTGCTTTGCTGAAGTAAAGGAATTGAGAAGTATCCTGTGTCATTTGTATGTTGAAGAACACCATGGCTCCATCCATACCTGCAGCATTTCCTGTGGAGCTCTTGTTCTCCATTTTTAGTAGTAAAAATATACACAAGAGATGTTTTTTTAATAACAGAAGCTTGAAGTGGAGAATCTAGGTAAGTCACTTGGCATTCTCAAGAGAAAACACCACATCTTGTGAAGCTGATGTTTGGCTGCTTTAGGTGACCCTGTTGAGGTGCTTTGTAATACACAGGATTAGTAGAGAATTGGCATTCACTTTGATGACTTAATTCTGTGAATTGTCCTTGTTAGAAATGGAGAGTAAACTAGGGAGATTACAGTATAATAATCTGTTTCCTTCAAAGAAGTTACTTTTGATTTGTGCTCACAGATGATCTAAACTCTCTTTAAAACAGCTTGCCATCTCTAATAAGAGGTTATTGAGTCTTTGAGGACCTCTCTAGGATTTGTCTTAACTGAGATAACATGATGAGGGCATTCAACTCCTTGAGCTGTGATAACAGTATCTTAGATAAACCAGTAGCATTTTCAGCAACTACTAAAATGGGATTAAAAAATGCAATGCTAGTGATAGTTGGTTTCCATTCTGAAAATTGAGTAGTAATGATGTCTAATTCAAATAAAGGTGAACTTAGTCTGTCTTAAAAACACTTGAAAATGCACAACTTGAAGAGCTTGTGTGCCTGAAAATGTCTATTTTTTCTGGCTAAACATTTGATCCAAAAAAAGTCTACCTGCATATGTTGTCTTACAGCACACACAGCTAACTCTACAGCTGTCGGACTGTCAGGAAATTTACTGGAGTTGCTTCTGACCGACTGTTGTGACTAAACAAAAATCAAACTTAATAGTTATTTAAGACTAAGTACATAAATCTCTTTAATTTAGCTTCTCTTTTTTTTTTWATTAATGATTTCTGAATAAGAGTARGAGACARCCTGCGTATTCTATCTGAAGAGGTCCAGATGAGTGACCCCTGATAGAAGGCACCTAAAGTACTGATGGTGGTTTAATCCAATTAACAGCTATTCCAAAGTGATAAGACAATATTACTGCACATACAGATTAAGCTCTAATACTATAAATTTTCATTAGATTTACATGAGCAATACTTACCTTTAAATACAATAAAACCTTCCCTTTGACTGGAACTCTAATGTCTGAGAAGATTTGTAATTCATCCTGCAACATAGCCTTATGATTGTTTATATTGCTTGACTTTTTGTAATGTCTCAGCAAAAGCTGAAGTGTCGGGTTTATCTGATACTGCCTTTAACTTAAACAATTCAATCAGAAAGTTACTATAAACTTAAAATGGGGAGCCCTGGCTACCTGACATTAATGGGTTAACACTTGAATATGCTCCATTGATTTGTGAGCTCAGGAAATTCCAGGACCACAAGAGATTGAAACAAAGTCTGCTTCTTTATTTTTAAAAAAAGTGTGTATAATACACACACACACACACACGTACATTTGTGTATATACGTGTATGTGCATGTGTGTGTATATATGTATATATAAGCATTTTTTGGAAGCATCATTGCACAGATTTTAAGCCTTTGTGAGGATACTTAAGCTTGTCTGCTTAGTGGTAAACATAATTGATTCACCTTCTCATTGCACAGAACATAACTCAATTATGGTAAGAACAAGCAGTGTCTCCAGAGATATGAGCCTGAGTGGATATGTGAGATTCTGGCCTTCATCCAGCAAATGATGCYATGACTTTTTACTTCTGATGCTTTAAATCTTTTATTAGAGTACTTATGCATGAATAAAAGGAAACRGGGAGGAGGGGGAACTGAGTGGTATCTGCTCAGTTTAGCAGTCCAGAGAAGACATTGCTGCTGGTTAAAAATGTAATGTGGAAAATTGTGGGGTTTGGTCTGTGCCTTTTCAGGATGCTTACTTATCTCTGCTGGGTATGCAGACAATCAAGGTATTTATTATATTTTATTTTTTAATTAATGCATGACCTCTACATTGGGGCCTTTTCTACTGTTGAACCTTGACTGGGAACCTTGTTTCGTGTATGCCCCCCCACCTCTATGAATCTAAATACATTAACATATGTTTAACAAAATGGCTTTATTGCAAGAGTCCATTAATAAACTTAGTACTCTCTCCTTTCAAAGCATGTCAGCTGCAGCTGCGTAGGGGTAAGGTGTTCGGGGTTTTTTGTTCTGCTTACGTTCTCCTTTCATGTTACTCCCTAATAGGAATTGGCTTTTGAGAGTATTTACTGAGGAATACAGCACTAAAGCTTGTGTCAGAATGAAGTGTGAATCTTTCAGGCAGAGCAACTGCTGTTTTTCTCCACAATGCTTCTGTTTCTTTTGGGGCTCTTCATCCAGTTTCTCTTGGGGCTTTTTATCCACTTAGTCTGCTGAAGGTAGCAGAGTTATCGGAGCATAACCTGAAGCAAACCCAGATCCCAGCAGATTTTTTTTTTTTGTAAATAAGTAAAAAGAGGATGGGTTTTTTGGGGGGAGGGAATAAGCCACGTGGGCTAATGTGGTGTTTGTAGATTTCCTGACTCTTTTATGGCTTGCACGTAGGGATAATTTAGTACTTACACTCTGAATTAGTCTTGTATCTTGTGTGCCCTTTTTGGCTTCTGGATGGATTCTAGGCCCTGGGTAGAGGAAGGGCAGTGAAGAGGTGTGAATCCTGTCCTGAAAACTGAAAAGGACCTAAAATTTGTGGCAAATAGCAAGTTGAATGCGAGGCAGTAGTGCACTCYTGCTGTGAATAATGGGCACTTCATAATGGGCGACATTAAGAACATCTTTAGCAGAGTGAAGGATGTCCCTCTGTGTGGTGCTGAAGAGGCTGTACCTGGTATTCTGTATCTAACTTTGGACTCACAGTTAATGAGGAATATGGAGAAACTGTTTTCCTTGACCTGCTGGCTGCACTCTTCTAACATGGGCCAGTGTGCAGTTGGCCTCTCTTGTCACAAGGGTGGCACTCAGCTGACTTATGCTCAGATTGATTACCTGGACTCCCATGTCCTCTTCTGCAAAGCGGTTTCCTGCCGGTTGTATTCATGTATAGGGTTATTCTATTTTGTGTACAGGACTTTGTGTTTACCTTAGAACTTCATGAGGTTCCTATTAGCCTGGTGTTTTTTCTTTCCCCCAGCCTCTTGAGGAGTCTCAGAGCAGCTTTGCCCTTGAGTGTACAAACTACTCTTTCCCTAACTTGGAGTTTTCCCGTGAACTTTGGGAGAGTGYGTATCGTTCATTGTACAGGTCATTAACAAAGACATTAAATATTCCACAAGGCTATTCCACTAGTATATGACCACTCACTGACCTTTGTGCTATTGATCACAACCTCTGATCCTGATGGTACAACACCTTATTGTCCCTTATTGACACCTATTGTCTCTCAGCTAGCTGTGAGAATGCTGTGAGAGATGCCATGAAAGGCTTTGCTAAAGTCAGTAAGCAATATGCATGGCTTTCCCTTTGTCTCTGCACCCACTCAGTCTCATTGTGGAAGGCAGTCAGGTTAGTCACCTGCAAATCAACCTTGGCAGAACTGTGCTGGCTATTCCCAGTCACTTTCTTGTCTTTCATGCACCCAGAAATGGCTTCCAGGAGGATTGGCTCTGWAATGGCTGAGGGTTGTGGTGGTTCTTGCAGATGTGTGAGATGTTTGCCATTCCAACAGGATGRTTGGGCTAGCAACATCCAGAGGTCCGTTTCAGCTGACACCTCTGGTCTATGTCAGTGGAGTTGCCAGTAGACCTGGCACTGCCTGTTGCTGTTTATGCTACTGGTACCTAGAACCTCTGAGAATTTGACACTTCTGGTCTCCAGATCTGAGCATTATTTCACTTGTGTGGTGCCATTCTTGGACTTTTTTATTTTTTAGATGTAGTTGTTCTGAAGACTCAAAATAGCAATACTCTTGGGCATCTAATTTTATCAGTGTTTGTCTTTGGTTCACTGAGAAGGTAATCCTTGCACAGATTTAGTTTGGAACTATAGTTCTCATAAAAATTCTTGGGGCTAYGTTACTGCTAAGCGCAGAATAAGGTTGGTTTGAACCTACAATAAAACATACAGAAAGTGGACTTGATTAAAGATCTTTCATCTGTGTATATTGCTGCAAATGCTGACTTACCTTAGATAAAAGTATGATACTTGTTTTGGAAAAAAATCCTGGTAAGAGCTGTAGCTGCAAGTGGTTTGGCTCTGATTCTTCATAGGAAGAATCAGATACAGGCAATTGTCTCCTGAAGCTATGACTGTTCTCTGTGGGCAGTAAATTGTGAAAGGAGTGACTTAGGTTATCTCAGGACTTCTGTGAGAAGGGTCCTGAGGAAGTCTGGCTCCAGTTTAAAAAAAAAAAAAAAAAAAAAAGTGTTTAAAGTGTTTTTAGTGAAGGGGATAAAAAGGAATAATTATCTATTATCAGAGCAGTTGTTGATAGCAGGCTGTTGAGATGTATAAGCGCTGGGAAGGGTAATAAGATTTTTCTGTGTCTGAGTTGAAACTTCTCAGATGGTGAAATTAGCCTTGACAAATGGTATTGTGCTTTTTGACTGTTAAGGATTTGTAGGCTTGCTTAAACTTGTGTGCATTTGTGAGTATATGGAAAATTTGGTTCTTTTGTGCATGTACATCTGGCTTCAGGGGTCAAACTTTTAAAATTAGCATGACTAATTTGAACAGTGTGAGTCTAGTGTGTTTGTACTATTATGGTTGAACTTGTAATTACATGTTCAACCCAATGTGCCTGCATGTCCTTCTGAAAACGTGCTGCTGCTCTGTAAGAGTTGAAACAACTATTTGTATTTAGCTGGTTGCATTCCTGTAGCCAGTGTGTAACTTAATAAATAAATTACACTTACTTCAGTAAATTAAGTAGAGCAGTTAAATAATCTTGTAATTTAGAACAGAATTTGTGTAGAAAAGCACTTAGGAATTTTGTGCATGTTTGTGTAATAGAGGAAATGGATGAACATTTATTAGAAGTATAATGCTTGAGTTTCTTAGAAACTCTGGGTAAGAGGTTATCCAGGGATGTGTTGACTAGATATTACTGAAATTCTCATTGTTTGTCATCATCTGAAGATAGGATGTTAGTCCTATGTGTTTCCTGTAGTATGGGATAGATGCTGCTTTTTCATGTTTCCCTTGTAGTTCCTCAATGTTGTGGGACAGCAGTCCTTCACAGAAGTTTAGATGTGCAAGTAATGGGGGGACTGGCAGCTCACAGTAGCTTAAATAGTAATTTTCTATCTTGCTCAGGTAAACAAGGTAGCTATTAAAATGCCACGTGCCATTTCAAAAGGCTCAGTCTGGTGCTTTCTAAAATCRTATCTGGCGTTTTTGGATGACAGCTTTTCACAATTTAAACTCTCGCTTACTAAGTGAATCTGGGGGTGTTCTTAAAACAAAGTGGATGTTGTGTGAGGTCTGTGAGTGTGAGTGAAAAATCTTTGATCTTAGAGAAATCTAAATTGTCCCAACTTAAAGATGCATTGAGAGCAAAAGAAGCTGAACTTCTCAACTGCGAAGGATGTGGGAGAGTATTGCCTGTTGCTTTGTAAAATCTTTTGAGATTAAACTTTAATGTGAAGGATTTTGTGAGGTACCTGAAAAGTTCTGTAAATGCAGGCTCTTACTACTTCAGTTCTGTTGGTCGTAGATTTGAGTTCATAATTGTTYTTGTTTTCTGGTGCTAGAGATAGATGGGGTGTTCTTAACCAGGTTGTGCCTCTCTTCTGTCAGACCTGTAGACTTTTTTTTTATTAGGAGTAGAGTAAGTAATTTAAATGTTTTTTCTGCAGCTTACTCTTAACCAGCTACATCTAGTGTTGCTTGGATGAATATACACTCAACGAATAGATTCCCAGATAGTTAAATTGAGTTGTGGAAAGGGCCTAGTTGTAGTACTCTGTGTAGTGAGTTGGGTTTTTTGTTTTGTTTTGTTTTTTTCCTTTCTCCTCCYGTGTTATTTTTTGTGGATGGTACTTGTACTTGCAGTTCTTTCTCAGGCATTTTTGTGCTGTCTGTTCTGCTTGTGATAGGCTTAGATAAATGCTAGATTGTAACGCTGATCATAACAAACAACTATTGTACTCTGCTCTTCAGAATGAATGTCTGCTGTGTGCTGTAATTAGTAGGGCAAAAGAGGACACTTGAGTTCTTAAAGTAAGCCGTTTTCTGCTTCTTTCTTTTGCATCCCTTTCATTACCTCTCAAGGATAACTGTCTTCCAGACTGTAGAGCCGAGTGTTTGTGTTGCATCATCTTATGCACAGGAATATGAGACAGGTTGATTCCAGTTTATTCTGCTTAGTTTGTCTAGCAGAGGCCTTCGTGTAGTGGGATCCTCATGCAAGTTTGTTGGAGGAGGACGGGGGGTTGCATGTAGTAAGCTAATAAAATMAAAAACAAAACAAAAAAGCCCCCTACCTTTTACTGTGGCCTGGACCTGAGTGAGTAAGTACTCCAGTCTAAAGGGGTCTATTTCTCAGTGCCTTCTTTACTGATTTCTGGTTTCAGCCAGAATTGCAGAAAGTCTGTGTGACTGCTTAAACACAGTAGGTATAGGCCAGCCTTTTGCAGCTCTTAAGACGTKAGAAGGTGATCTTGCAAGACTTCTCCATCAGGACAGTTGAAATGATCATCAAGTCTTGGGCTTCTTATCTTCAATGGATGTTTTTAGTCACTATTTCCTTAGTAACTCTATCAAACAGCATGAYAGAATGATATTCTCGGAAGCAGTCTTCACTAAAGGCATTCCTTTGTTACCTTAAATCTTAGGCATTCATTTATATACTAGTTTGAGTTGAAGAAAGATAAGAAGTGCGGTATGGATGGTGGGGAATTGATTCTTGAGAGCATTCACATTGGCCATTTGATAGCTGGGAATTGGAGGTCTCCTTTCTAGTGTTCTGTTTTCTTCCTTAGCTGTTACCCCCTGCAAGAACTAACAGGYATCCAGATGGCATGACGGATGCCTTACACAGACCAGAAACGAATATTTAGTCACCCTTCCAAATGATAAATGTGTAGTCTACTGAGCAGATTTTTAAAGCAAGTAGCTCAGCTTCCTGAGAATTTCACAGCTTCCAAGTCTTTGCCTCTTTGAGGGAGGAAGGGAGGGTTTGAGCTTTAGGCTTTGCAGCTGATCGCTTGCAGTAATCTGGTTCTTGCTCTCAAATTTGGGGTGGTCAAGTCAAGCTGTGGGTCTGATTCTAAAATATTGCTTAGTGGTTGGGAACATCTGACCCTCAGTGCCTGAATCTTTTGATCCTAGTTTATTTGCAGGGCGTTGACGACCCAGGAGCTGACTTGGAGGTAAAAGAATAGTGTTTTTTTGTTTGGTTGKTTTTTTTTAATCTGGAAATGTTCTTGCAAATAAGACAATTTGTCATCTTAGGATACTTTGTAAYAGGGTGAAAACAGTGGGTATGTACTCTTCTGGTTGAGATTTGCAGTCATAGCAGCACTGAAATGCCAATTAGTTATCCTTAGTCTAAGTAAATAACAATTGGGGTGGTAATTCTGTTTCTTGAGAAACAGATACAGTCTTATTGAAGACTGATTAAAAGGCTTTCTAGTCTCTGCTAGTTGGAGGTTYGAAGGCTCACAACTAAGCCGATTTAATAGGTGATCGTATGCTCTCAAGCAGTTTCCTGGTTCTTCAGAACATTATCTTCTGTTTTCCTCCACAAACAGAGGAATTACTGGGATTTACAGAGACAGTAGTTCATTTTTTATTACTTCCTTGATATATCTGWGTGCAGGGAAGCATCATCATTGTCACATGAGGATGCTCATAGGAATACATGCTGTGGGGCATTCTGCCTGTCCCCAAGTGCTATGAAAGGGCCGTGAGGGAGAACRTGGGGCGATTGTGCTGGACAAGGTCTCTTCCCTCCCCGTGGGCTGTCACTGTCGAGTTGTGTGAAGTCTATTCTGAGAGGAATTGAAGGTATTATGTTAGGGCAGTTCTGTTCTAATGCCTCTTGTAGACATTTTGCTGTTCAGCTCTTCGTGATCAGCATTTAAGGGTAGATGAGAGATGTCCTTGCAGGTACTGGTGTATCTGAGCTCTACGTACTGCCCAAAGAAGAGCACACTGAAGGCTTTGTTTGCTACTTCTTCAGCTCAAAAGATGGTTCTGCTCTTATTTTAGGTAGTCAAAGGTTGATTCTTCTCTCTTYAGGACCTATTGTTAAGTACTTTTTTCTTTTTCGATTGGGTTTCTTCCATTGATTTCATCCAATAAATTAAAAGAGAAATTGGAGAATAATTTTTAGTAAATACAGCCATGATGTCTGGATTTACATCCTCTGCAGCAAATAGCTAAGAAAGCAAAGAAAATACCAGGGTCTTTGACACGTGAAATGACTAATACTTTTCTGTTTCTATGACTTGTACAATATAGTCAAAACTGGTGGTGCTCCTGYGTTTGTTTGTCAGGCAACTTTCCATTAAAACACAAACTGGTGCAGTTGCTAGTAAGTTGTCAAACTGTTTGGGCTTACATTTTCCATACAGAGTGTCTGCTTTGTGCTGAATTACTTTTAGGAAACCTCAAGCAAAATACTTAAGCCATTTTCAGGAAAGATTAAGGGAAATAAATTCTGCTCCTATGGAAGAGATAGGGGTGTGTGTGTGTGGTGGGAGGAGGAGAGTTAACAGCTTTAGTGCTTTTTTATTCTGGAGAAATAGAAATGTACCAGACAAACGCTCATTTTGCTCTTTCTGTGAAAATCTCCAAATATTTGCTCAGCTTTTCAAGTTACTGAAAATCTTGCTGTGTGTGTACTCAGAGGAAACTTAGTTTGGAAGCTGCCTTCTGGGAAGATAACAGCTGTAGGAAACATTCAGATTCCAGCCCCTGAGATGCTAAAGGGCTTTCTGTGGTTGCACACAGGATCCAAAAAAGCACTGCTTTTTTCTAGGATACAAGAAGTGAAAACCAGGATATCCTTTGTTTTCTTTCTTCACTGCCTGCCCCTGTCCCAGTTTAAAAGCCAGCACTGGGGAGTTATACATGTTGACTTGCTTGCAAAAGGGGATAAGAAACAATTTTGGCATTGCCTCTAGATTAGAGACTTTTCTTCTGTAGTGACTATTCTGTTGCCAGACTGTTTGGCAGGTTGCAGAACTTCATTTCCCAAATGTGTATATCCTATTCCTGTATTTTCATCTTTACTTGAATGTTCAGCAAAGGTTTTGAGGTGTAACCAATTTCCTTGGATGGAATGTCTTTTAGTGCTGTGTTTTGYCCATATTGGAATCTCATTAACTGTTGTGCATATTTTGAGGTTAGGAAGTGACTTACACTTCTCACAGGCCTCAAACAGTGTCAAAATGATAAAATCTTGCTCTTGTTATAGCTGTTGGGGTCCATAGAGTAACAGATCTTCTGTTCTAAAACAAGATGAAGAGTCCCTGCATGATTTCTGGCCAAATACTTGCATGCAGTCTTACAAAATGAGATCGAGCTTGATGTTCGTTATGAAAAAGATTCCCTTGGTGTTATTCGAAGACTAGAATTAAGTTTAGTTTTATTTACCAGGAAAAAAAATCAATTATAGGCAAAAAATAGTCAATTGCAGGCTTTAGATTAATTTTTAATAAGATTTTTTTTCCTAAGTTAGGCCATTTCAGTTAGGCTATTCTTGGAGTTTTTAATATTGCTGGAATTTCAACTAGTGATCCTTCAGTTATGTCTAAAGATTTTCCTGTAGGGTCTATAGACTGTAAGTGTCTTAAGATTTGGGGGAGGAAGGAGAGGAATTGTRTTGCCATCTCAATTTTCAAGCACAGAACAGTTGATTCCAGCACAATGTAAGACAGGTGGCCCTGAGAAAGACAAAACGTGGTTTTCTGTGTAGTTTATAGTGTAGTACTTTTGCTCAGCAGAACTTTTGTGAGTAAGATTCTTCATACACAAACCTATAAAAATACTAGTGTCTTACTCRCAGAATGAGTGGATTACACTCCAGAATATAGCTACACTCTTCTTGACACTTAAAATGAGCAGATTATAGGGTTCTGTTTTTGTTAAATAATTGTGTGGTTTCTCTTCAGATGTAGCTGCTATAATTTAGAAAGTGGAATATGATTGCTGTGAGAAATTGAGTCACAAAATCCTGGAARACAGAGGTATGCTGGGAAAAATCACTCCTTTCAGCCTCTCTGGAGCTCTTCAGTGAGAAGAGTTGTATCTGTGCCTTGGAGTTTTTAGTAATGTGTGCTCTTTCCTATTTAGYAGTATAAAGAGTATGGGGAACTCTGGTGCCTTTCCTATTTAGGTTTGCAAAGGCTAATGACAGGTTTTAAAATTTAATTGCAAAGTCATGTCTGCCTGTTCTTAAAGAACTCTCTAAGCTGCTGGGATAGAGTTTTCTTCTGTACAAGACAGTTTTGCCAACAGTGGCATATTGACTGCTATGCAGAGAGTCCTCAAGATTATATTTTATGAGGAGGGTGAGAGAAACTTGGAAAAGTCTCAGCAAAATCTTTAGCATGAAATGGAGAGAATCTGTGTGAACTCCTCCAGATTTTCTCCCTGTTGTTAGCATTTAAGGTTAATTTTTATTCCATGTCCATCATAGTTGCTGCAGCTTGTTGTGACACAATATCAAGACCAGATTTTACGGAACCTACCAAAATAACTCAGCCAATATTGGACAAATTTTTAAGTTTGCTTTTAGCTTGTGTTCTATTTTGTATTGAGGAGGCTGCTAATTTGGAGAAGCAGGGCGGGGGGAGGAACTACAGTGATCTGACCTGGTTTGGAAACTTGAGCGGATAACTTCTAGGCCTGAAAATGCTGTGAGTTAAATAGATGCATGTAATTACAAAGTGAAAGAGGAATACCAAGTATATTTCACAAGCAGAACCATGATGTGATGAAAATACAGCTGCTCCAAAGCTTGCTTGTGGTTTCAGCCATAGAATCATAGACTCATCAGTAAGGTTGGAAGGGACCTCTGGAGATCATCTAGTCCAAACCCCCTGCTCACACAGGGTCACCTACAGCATGGTAGACAGGATTGTGTCCAGGCGGGCCTTGAAGATCTCCAGAGAAGGAGACTCCACARCCTCTCTGGGCAACCTGGTCCAGTGCTCTGTCACCCTCACAGGGAAGAAATTCCCCCTCACGGTCAGGCGAAACTTCCTCTGCTTCAATTTCTGCCCACTGCCTCTTGTCCTGTCACATGGGGCAACTGAAGGGAGTTTGTCCCTGTCCCCTTGACACCCTCCCTTCAGGTACTTGTACACATTGATCAGATCCCCCCTCAGTCTTCTCTCCCCCAGGCTGAAGAGGCCCAGCTCTCGCAGCTGTTCCCCATAGGGCAGGTGCTCCAGCCGTCTGATCATCTTTGTAGCCCTACGCTGGACTCTCTCCAGGAGCTCCRTGTCTCTCTTGTCCTGGGGAGCCCAGAACTTTACCCTTCTTTTAGTAAGGGAAGGGTAAAGTTTTAGAAATAAGGACTTATCTCATTAGCAGTTCTGCTTTTGACCAAAGTCCTTATTTCTAAARCTTTRCCCTTCTTTTAGTAAGGGAGAGGAGCACTCAGAATATGGAGTATTATACTGTTTGCTAGTCCTCTTTCAGTTGTACAAGAAATTTTCCAGGAAAAGTGACTGAAGACAGCTTCCTGTAGTTGAAGCCAGAGAGTTTATAGGCGTTGTGCAACTAAGCGTGCTCCTGTGCTGTGTGCTGCTTTTCTTTTTTCTTTTTTTTTTCTTTTTTTAAAATGTCTCTTTATTTTGCATTCAGCCCAGCTATGAACTGGTAGAACTGATTGTTACATCTTGCCAAGGGATTTCCCAAAGCGGGTGACAAGAGGTGATACGCACTTTTTCTTGCTTTGATTTATTAAACARTGGATCTCTAGTTGACTCTTCTAATGTTAACTTTTAATAGAGGCTTCTGTGCTTTGATAATCTATGTGGATTCCTTGATTGTGTGGCAGACTTTTTTTCACRTAAGTCATGAAATCAGTTAGTAGAAAATCTTCTGCAGCCTTATGTGAAAGGCTTTGGTATGTCACTGACTGACTTCTAAAATTTTCATAAATAAATGCTCGTAAATAGAAAACTGGTCGCTAGTATGTGGTAGGCAGAGTTGGAACAGTCACTAGTACTGGTGCTATTTACTGATCTGGGGAGTATCCCCTTATCAGCCCCAACACCTCTAAGAGTAGTTCTCACCAGGGATCCTGGACCAGCAAAGCTTCTGCTACTTCTACAGAAATTCTCGRTGAGGTGGGCTGCACTGATTAGCCTGTACCCTGCTGTCTCTCTGAGCTGGGCTGGCTTTTTGGCAGATGGGGAGAGGCATGTTTCTATGCGCGTGTATCTGTGCCTACTCCTGAGCTGTGAGTAACAGCACATACATCATCATGGGCAAAACTGAAGGGGAAGGAACAGGCTTTTTAGTAGTGTCTCTTGTATTGTAGCTTTTAGTGAAGGAAAACCTGAATAGACTGTATAAAAGCAAATCAGTATAAAAGCAGTGCAGCTGACTTTCTGTATAGCTTACTTGCTTTTAAACATGCATAATTTGACTTATCTCTTGCAAATAACAAAGTTTTGTGTTGCAGAACTAGCAAGAATCTTCCAAGTCAAATTCATGTCCGCTATTTATAATGATCAGTGTTCTTCAGTGCACATGACACTGTAGAGATAGCATGTGGAGAAAACAAAGGTTGACAGTTGTAGCTGGAAAACTAGCGTAACTTCTGGTGTTTCTTCATGACAGCTGGGACTCTAAAAAGGAGGAAAGCTGCGGTGAAGGGTGTGGAAGAAAACAGATGGGAAAGATGGAAGGGAATATGAATAAGCATACAAATTGCTGAGAAGAGTTTTTTTTTTTTGTTTGTTTGTTTTTGACCTGTGCTAAACATACCTGATTCTCAGAGCATGGAGCTACACTACCTGTGAAAGCAGTTCTTACTATCTGGATGCAACCCTGTCTACCATGCTCTAGGTGACCCTGCTGAGCAGGGAGGTTGGACTAGATGATCTCCAGAGGTCCCTTCCAACCTTACTGATTCTGTGATTCTATTTTGGGGCAGTATTTGTTAACACTGCTTTAATTTAGGTGTCTTGTGTCTCACGTGACCTCTTTGTAGAGGCTTCTAAGTTGCAGTGCTTTGCTGGACAAGGAAAAGAGGTAACAGCCTTTCTCCTCTCAGTCTAGAAATAATGAAAGCAGTTGTTACTTATTTTCAATGCTGTCCTTTCAAAAGAGAGAAGTAATCCAGTCCGCCTGAAATACTGTGTTTTTAAGCACTTTTTTGATTGTTGCCAGCAAAAGACTTCTGTTGATGAGGAAATCTCGTCCAGACTGAAAATGAATGATCCAAAGTCTGTTACTGAAGAGACTCCGACTATTTCTGTCAGCAGAGGTATCATTGCTGCGCTGTGTCAGAAAAGCCTATAAAGTCTGAGCCACATCAAAGCTGTAAATCAGTTGGTAAAAGCTCTTAGTGSTACACTGATACTGAAAGCCTTGTCAACTCCATCATATGCAAAGCAATTGCCATCTTAGTGTGTGTTGGAAAGAGCAAATTGGAATGTAATCTTTAGAGAGTTGAAAGCATTTTTTCAATAACAGCATATCTGACATTTTAAGAACTTCATTTTAATGTGGTGTTTGTCTAGAGCAAGGCTTTGCTGTTTTTATTTTAAACAATCTTCTGTTTCTCCTTTGCAGATAAATTAAAAGGGTGCAAGAACTAGATATACAGTCTTGCATATAAATAGTCACCAGGAAGATACCATTGCTATCAGAGCCATAGAATCATAGAATCAGTAAGGTTGGAAGGGACCTCTGGAGATCATCTAGTCCAACCTCCCTGCTCAGCAGGGTCACCTAGAGCATGGTAGATGGGGTTGCATTCAGGTGGGCCTTGAAGATCTCCAGAGAAGGAGACTCCACAACCTCTCTGGGCAACCTGGTCCAGTGCTCCGTCACTCTCACAGGGAAGAAATTCCCCCTC
>NW_028186435.1:48471-74670 GCF_003343005.1 Rhea americana
CCTCGACCTGCTGGCAACAGTCTTCCCAATGCACCCCAGGAGACCATTGGCCTTCTTGGCCACAAGGGCACATTGCTGGCTCATGGCTCAACCTGCCATCCACCAGCACTCCCAGGTCCTTCTCTGCAGAGCTGCTCTCCAGCAGGTCAGCCCCCAGCTTGTCCTGGTGCCTAGGGTTATTTTTCCGTAGGTGCAGGACTCTGCACTTGCCCGTGTTGAACCTCATGAGGTTCCTTTCTGCCCCGCTCTCCAGGTCTCTCTGTATGGTAGCACAGCAATTTCCAGCTTTCTTGAAATTATTGCATAAGTTATACTAAAAATGTTACTATTGCAGTCAGCATTTGAAACATAGAAAACAAAGTAAAGCCTGCAACATCCATTTTTTTTTGTTCTGTATGTATTGTGATAATTTGTGATAATGAACATTTTTGTCCACTTTATGCAGGCTCTACAGAAGACTGCACAAATTGGGTTATATTGTCAAACAGACTGTATGTTGAACTCATACTTTATTTGTGATAGCAATTCAAGATGCTGGGACTGCAAGAAGAGCGTGGCTTGGTAGTTAATTTTATAGACTTGCTTCTTATCCTTATTTTCCCTCAAGGTACTTACCAAGTTACTTAAATCACGTTTTTTGCAGACAGCCACTTGTTTGTTCCTTGCTTTCTAGATTTCTCTCTCTCTCTCTCTCTCTTTTTTTTTTAAATCTTGATGCACTTCTGCAAGTTGAGATATTGATTCTTAAGTCAGTGGGAGTAGTAAAACTTCGCTGTCTGAAGGAGGGAGCTGAGGAATGAGAGAAGAGCTCCTGCTTCTGCTGCTGACTCATTGTGGCCTCAGGCGAGGCTGTGTTTCATCTTAACCATCTGCAGAATGAGGAGGAAGGTACTTGTCTAGTGGTGGTAATTGCTAGCATATGAAACAGTTGATGTGGTATTGGAGAAATGGAGTGCTTGGTGCATCCGTGGAGTAAACATGGCAGAGTTTGCTAACTGGAAGAAGGAAAAATAGTTTTATCTCATTTTCAGGGCAAGATCCCCTTTTTCTGAGATTAGCACTTCACGCAGGTAAAATCCGCTATATTTTAGAAGCGAGGACACTTTTGTAGGTTGGAAGACTCTTGCAGGGCAGCCTTTCTTTTCTGATCTTTTCCTCGTGTGCTTGTGTTAAGTCTTAGCTGATAGTTTTAAAGAACCTGAAGACCTGACTGTACATGCTGAATGTTTTAAACTACTCGACACAGCGCATGACTGTTCGTGTGTGGTTCCCCCATCCCCTTTTTCTTTYTTAATCTGTGTGTGGCAATTTTTGCAGGTCTGGTGACTTCTGTTGATACTTAGTAAAATTTGTGGTGATCTCATTGAGTGCACAACACAGTAAGATGGTTAAATAATGGGAAATAATAAATGTAATGCTTATGGAAAACAAGGAACCATATGGTAGATGCAAAACATAGTGAGAGACTGTTTCTTCATATATTGAGTCCTCACGGTGCCTAAGTAGTAGGAAACAACTYTTTCCTTGCAGTTGCTGTTAGGATTAACTCAGTTAGTGTAAAGCTTTTTTTTTGTGACTACTGCTTTCGCCATCCGCATAACAATGCTCTGACCAGAGATGATGATTTCCAATCTGTTTTCAGGAAGCTAGCAGCTGGTGGGAAATAGTAGGCCACACCATAGTATATTTCTAATGTGAATCAATATTCCAGATCCTAGCAATGACAATGCACTTGCTCAAAGATTGCTTCTTTGGCAAATTCAGAAAATTGCAGTTGCTTGGAAAAAACTTTTCTCCCAGAACAGGTGAAAACGTGGACAACACCTTTAGGTAAGGTAAAGGAAAGTGTGAAGCAGTTTGTGTGCTTCACTTGTAGTTTCAGTTTCTTAAAATGTATTTGGCATGTGACTGAGGTCAAGGGGTAAGAACAGTACATACAAGCTGGATTGATTTTTGCCTGACCATTATTTTGGTAGTTCCAAGATTTGTGAAGATCCAAGTTTGTCATGTTCTTCACAGGATTCTGGAGGCATGCTGGGGAAGAGGCAGCATGCAAAAAGCAAGCTGTTTGGGACAGACTTGCCTTTTGCATGTTTTGCCTTTGTGGGTGTAACTTTGCTGCCTGTGTTTAGATAGTACTTCGCATAGTGGGTTCCTGTGGCACGACTAGAATTCCTAGGTGTTACACAGAGAGAGGTAAGGACACAGAAACAGTTGAAGCAGATGGCCTAGCTGAGAACTGTCAGAACAGAGAAGGCAGGAGCAATGCGGTAAGAGCATGATGGATAAGAGCAGTGAAATACCTCAAATAATACCTTGCCAGTGTGCGTTTTTCCTCCTCCAAAGAGATCAGAAGGGTTCTGAGCTGGTCTGCAGTGGCTTTTTTGAAGTTACATAATGGTCTGGGATTCCAAACGTAGACGGAACATCCTTCTAAACCCTGTTGACGTCTTATTCACAATCACAGCGGTTTTGAAGAACAGACCATGCACACCGCCCCCCCCCCCAAAAAAAAAAAAAGTATTTCAATAAATTTAGCCTTTGTGGCTTAGACTATTGTTTCTTAGCTTCACAAATGGAAAAGTGCGAGACTTTCCTTAAGCTGTTTGAGGTTTATTTTATGTTCCTGGTGTTATTGTGTGCTTTTAACTTGCAATGTATCTGATATAATAGAGCTAAGGAAGGAAGGAAGATTGACTATAAGTTCCATTACAGTAATGGGAGGTGGTGCACTGATTCCAAAATAATTATAATCTGCAATGCTCTGTGTTGGCTGGTGGATACCCAAATACTTTTAATTTAAATAATGAAAAAAATGCTTTCGTGATAGCTGAAAAGGACTGGATTCTTTCTTGCAGTGGGGTTTGAAACCAGAGGTGGTACTGCTGTCTTCTACATCTTGGAATAAGAAACAAAGGACGTTGTATGCTGGCTAGGTAAGAAGATGAATAAGGAGATTAGGTGTTTTGAATTTTGACGGTGTATCTGTGTGTTATCTTGTCCATAATGATTTTTATCTCTGTATTTTTTGAGAAGCTGCAAAAGGGGAGAATATTAAAATTAGGGATCAGCTTTTTAATTAAACAGAGCGTTAAGTTCAAATCTTATCGTAGGGAAAAGATTTTTGAAGTGCAAAATCAGAATCAGCCATGCAAGTAGGGCACATACCATAATACTGTTTCCAGTTTCAGAATGACCTCCCAGATTCATTCCTTTGCRTTGCTTTATGTAGGTGATTGCTGTTGTCATTACAGTTTGTAATGATGTAGACTCTCGGAAGGAGACAATTATTAACAAAGCACATCTGGATGCTTATACTTTTACAGTTGGTAGAACCAAAAAGATGCTTTTGTGATGGTAAGATGCGCTTGGGAAAATGTACATGTCTATACAATAAATTTTTTCAGTATCGGTGTTAAAAATCACTGTGACAACATACGCTGTTTCTTTGGCTGGTGATGACTTTTAGGTTAAGTTTTTGAAAGCCCAGCCTTTCAGGATCTGCAGAGTGCTTGGACGCAAACACTATTTTTGTATTAACAAGATTTGCTATCTCTTTGGCTCCCTGCTGATAAGAAAGGTTCTCTACCKTGACGTTTCAAGAAAGAAATTATCAACTATGTGGCAGAAAGAACTTGCTGTCATCTAGTCTAGCTTCTTGTTTTAACTGTTGTACTCCTTTAAATGATTTTTCTTTTTTTTTTTTTTTTGAAAGACTTGTTTTGTTAGAAAAATTCTTAGTACCCAATCAAAATTGCAGTTGGATAGGGAGGAATGTACTTCTATATTCCATAGRGTACTTAAGGGTTTAAACTGATTTCCTCATTCAATGGCATGCATTTTGCTTTGTTTTCTAGTCTAGCTATACTAGGTTCAACTTCCGTCAYTGGATCTTCCTACGTTTTGCCAGACTTGACTGTAATTGTTAAATCGTTTATCCCCAGGATAGAGAAGACTTGAAGACTAAGTTTAAATTGCCCCTTTCACCTTTTAGTAGCCTAAGCAAGCTCTCATTGAATTTCACTTAAAGATTTGTCTTCCCGTCTTCTCATTTTTGCATCTTTTTCTTGACTCTGATCTCATTTCAATCCTTGAGCTGTGGATTCCAGAACTGACTGTAGTATTTCACTAGCAGTTGCAGCAATAATACAACACTTTTAATCCTATTTGCTATTGTCTATTTATATTCTCAAGGATATAGTTAGCCCCTTTGATTTAGTGTTGCATGGAGCTTTTCAGGTTCAAGTGAGAAGACAGACCAGACTCATGTGCCCCAAACTGTTATACTGGGATGTGAGAGACCTGTAAGTCTGACCTGTTGTTGAGAGACTACGATGTGTTTCTGAGGTTAGCTATTGCATGTACATTCTTCACTGATTTCCACCTCCTCCCCCCCCCCTGCAACTGCCTGGAACTAACTTCAGGTTTTTCTGTTCTAAATAGCTTTAAAGCATCTCATTTACTGGCTGATGGTCAGCCTTCATTCTTTATCCAAAGAGATCTGAATTTCATCTAGACTTGTTAATTGCTTTCTGGAAGCCAGGGTCTCTACATAGCCCCCAGCTGATTAGTTCTTCTGTAGACAGTGCATTTCTCTTCTTGGCCGGACAGTATTCAGGCCTTTAAAAGATCAATTCCTTGCACCTCTTCCTGAATTCATACTCGTGTCACTGGAAACACTTTCCTTAGGACAGGTTGTCACTGCCTGAGAAGGTGGCACTTTCCGAGGTGCTTGTTAGCTAACCTGGGAAGTTGCTGGGGAAGTAATTACATGTGGGCCGGATGTGTTAGAGCTGGCTTGGGTATACTTGGCTCTGATGCTTGTCAAAGGGGTCAGCTGGTCTGTCACACAAACTTACCTGATTGTGCCTGTGGATCGGTGTATAGTTTGCTCCTGTCTTGCTTATTTGACTGATCTCGACAGCTCTGTTGATGACCAGTCCTCTGTTGTTTGTTTTTTCCTCTGACTTATTTCCCTTCTTGTTGTGGTCACTGAGGCCATCCCCTACTGAACCTCTCTAGAATTGCTCACCTTGAATTTCCTGCATATTTTATGGCCTTTTGACTAGTTTATTTTATATTGTCTCACTGCACAATAGGCAGAAAACAGTGTCAGGAGGCTGCTACGAGTCTCTTATTTTAGCAGAAATATATACATTTATAAACTTATCCCCCTAGAAACACTGGTTTTTTACATCCATTTTAGTTAACATGTTGATTTGGTATGATCTCCCCCCCCTCCCATCTCCAAAACCAGCATGTTTGGAGACCTATTGATTTCAGCCTTAAATATCTGGTTGATTTGGTTAAAATCATGGGGCAACAGCAGCTTGCTTTCAGTCTCTAAGAAATTTCCTGACACCTGTAGATTTACTCAAAATCAATAATGATATTAGTCCAGAAAGCTCAGCCAGCTCTTTACAAATCTTTTGGATGTGACTGATTTAGAGCTGTTTTGGGGGGGGGAGGTTCTTTTCTTTTTTTTTTTTAAGTATGAAATGTAGTATAGCTTTTCTTCAGCAAGTAATATTTAACATATGTGCAATTGTGTTGATAACCCATTTCCATCCTCTGATATGGARTCCTCTAAGAGTGTAATATTATTGCAGAGATTCCTGAGAGATTTGATTCTGTTGACCACAGTCTGACTGGCATTCTTCTGCTTCCGCTGCAGAGTGTGTCTTTTCTTCACAGTTCTAACTTTTTTCTCTATAACATCCTTCTTTCTCAGCTGTTTTGGCTTTTCACAGCTGCTTTAACTTCTGACGTGTTTTTCTTATGCATGTGAAGGGGATTCTAATAAAATACTCTTAGCTCTCTATTATTGTATGCTTATATTAAGATCTTCTAGCTGATGTGCCATCATTTCTCAGTGCCACAGCTGGTCTTTTTGAAGGATCAAATACTTCCTTTGTTCACKTGAATTTTTCCAGTTCCTGTGTAGTAAATGTAAACAAGTCATCATCATTTGCACCTAAGCCTATCACTGATGTTTTAACTTGTTAGTCATTCCTCTTTACCTTTATACTACTTAATCTCAACAAATAAAGTTTAATCATAAACTTGCTCCATAAACCAGCTTTAGCTGGTGTCAGGATAGTTCCCCAGGTCTGGAAGAGGTTAATCTGTCTGTATAGTTTTGAAGCTGTGGTGTCCATAGCTGAACAGCAGGCAGCACATAGTTGCTTAGCATTGCTTTTGTGTATTTGCTTTGTGCGTTCCCCCCCCCCCCCCCCAAAAAAAAAAAAAAAAAAAAAAAAAAAAAAAAAAACCCTCCTAGCTGACATTTTAGGCACTGAAACAAATGAACACCTAGTCGATAACGTGGATAGATTAACTATGGATTATTGACTTGGAGCAAGAGAACAGTTAAATGTGAGAAGTTTGTTCAAAGGGGGAAAAACGCATGCTATTCTTATTTCTCTGATTTCTCAGAGGCATGAGATTGCTGCTAATTCAATGGCATCATAATAGCTGTAAAATGGGAGTGAAGAGGAAGAACCTTTGGAGCAAAGGTATTAATTTAGGGTTTGTAGGGAAGAGAAAAGGCTTCTCAAAAGCTTTTCAGTCTAAACTGGCTTATCCAATAACCAGTTAGAAGTGTTTTATCTGCCTAACTGTTAATGGAGAAAAAATTGATACATAGGCAAGTTGACATTTAATAACATCTGCTACAGAAGTGCTTGTGAGTTTTTGAGTGCTTGTGAGGATTGAGTTCCTGCAATGTTAAGCATGGTACAAAATATTAATTACTGCCTTTGAGATCTTTGTACAGACAAGACAAAAAGGTAGCTCGAGCAAGCATAAACAAGCAGAATTGTAAAGGTGGTGATTATGCAGCTGCTTTACCTTCTGGACTTGATTGAGTGTGGGTAATTTAATGGAAAGAAGTGAAGGCAAGCTACTGAGGAGCAGAAGAGATGGATGGGAGTCATATTGCAGTCAGTTATGGAGGAATTTGATTTGGAAAGAGTGGAGAAGATGTCATCACTAATTAAGAATCAAACTGGAGTCTGTCAGTATATTAGGAGGAGAGTTGGAGGAGGAGGATAAGAGAGCATCAGACTAACTGATGAGGCCAATGGCTTTATTACAGCCTGAAGAGACTGCACTGTAAGGTATGTGCCTTCTCTCCTTTGGACTGTGAAAGCTATTTCCCAGCATYGTTTACGCTTCAGTTTGAGTTGTGACAATGTAAATGTTTGCAGTAATTAGGAAAAACTAATCCTTTATGAGAAGCAGAGGCAATGATTATGCTATTTACAACAGGAGGTTATCCTTACGCACTTCCTGGTGTGATTAAAAGCAGTTGATTATTCGTATGAGTCTCCCTCCAACCCTTCCTTCATTCCATCGTTCTTTTGATATTTGAGAAATAAATACCTTATTCCCTGCTTGTTTCACAAATGGCAAATTTGTGGCAAGGATGTTTCTGAAGAGCTTGCGTTAAATGGCAGAGGTTGATCAATGTGGAGTTGGGCCAGTGTCTAATAACTAATAACTGACTTGCTGACGGACTGAAAATTAAATTTTCCCTTCCTTCTGCCTCTTCATCAAGCTGCTGTGAACCTTGAAGCACCAAAGCTCTGTGGGACATGGAGATTTCCCTGGAGCATTTCTTCTTTGTACGGGCGGGCCAGCATTTGAATCCTAATGGTCGCTTTGGTGGTGATTGTGAATCATTATTGCTTTACTAGTGATGGAACACTACTCTCCTGTGATCTACCTATAATAAGATGAATCACTAAAATGTTATCTAATTGCTATTGAAATGTCTTAAGGTAATTTTATTTAACTTATTTGTTCCAAAAGGGATGCTAATATTTATCATCCGTAACTTACAAAATATCTAGTCACTACAACATCGCTTGCTGTAGATGCAGACACTGAACTTCAGAGAAATAACACCTGCCCTTTCTGACCACATTGGGCTAAGTCTGTTTTGTATACCTAACAAGGCAACTCTTCAGAGTGACCAGACTAGTTAGTGTCATTTGCTTTTCAATAGGTTTGTAGGTCAGGCATGATACTTCTCCCTGTTTATATGAATATATTATGTAGAAGTCTACATCTTTGATGGGAGGTGAGGTCTGAGCCTTTAAAACTAAATACTACTGTGTTTTGGGTAGAGCAGACTTCTACATGTAACCTTGCTGTCCTGCCAGAAAACTGACATCTGTATCTGGTACTCTGTATCTTAGTTGCACCTTCTCTCCTTGATCAATGATGGAGGAAGGGAGACAATTTCAAATGTTCCCTTTGTAGTTGTCCAGAATAGACTAAAAATGAGGTAGCAGCTCAGTGCCAGGGAAAGCAGGCAAGCAAGGGCTTGACTACCAAAAGCAGTGAATCTTTGTACTTTAATAGCCTTGCCCTTCCATACTATTGCTCATGCTTGCACCTTAGGATGTGGGGGATAATGAACAATGTGGGGGATGGCGTTGCGAGAGTTTTTTCAGGCATATTGCCTTCAGGGAAGTTACCAATTCAGGTTCACCCCGTTCTCGCAGCACAGAAGTGTGCTGTGGTGCTAACAAAGCAGTAGTGCTACAGGGTAGAAAAGGTGTCTAGTATCTAACACTGGAGTCCTTCAGTATGCATAAAAGCTAGCCCCCTTTTTTTTCTCTGATGCAGTATTTTTGTTTTTCTTCATTCTTTTCCTGTACTGTGTGCACCTTGAAAAGAAGGAATTAAAAGAGTATAATTGGCCCCAAATTTTGAATGCAACTGTAACTCAATTGCAGGAGTGTTGTTCTGTTTGCACTTAGCTAAATACTTGAAAATAAACTTAACTAGGAATGGGATGGGAGTAGGGGGCTGTGTCTGTTCAATCTATCTCTTTGACATAGGGCTTGAAATTCTACAGCTCCAGAAAGTTTGAGAGCAAGCAACCTAAGGGCTCAAATAATAAATTACAAATTGAGGAACAATATTTTTAAGACTTTTGTGAGTCTTGGGGGAGCAAGTTGCATGCCTCAGGTTTGACAGTATTAATGAAAGCTTTCAACTCTTTTATGGATACTGATTTTTAATTTTTTTAAGTTGATAAACTTGTCATTGGTTAGGGAGAATATTTGTAAATCATATGTGAATCCAGTGATAGTTTTTTCCCTAATCACAGCAATTTGACAAAGAAATTGTTATTTAGGTGGAAGAGAAAATCCTTCATTTGATTTTTAAGGACACTTGAACAGACATCAGGTTCTGGGGTGGTTGATGGAGGAGAGGGAGCACTTTTAAGACTTACTCCCCCTTCCCCCCCCCCCCAAAAAAAAACCCAATAAATTATAATACTTTCATTTATTTGTGCATAACATTCAAAACTGAAAACTTTAGAAACTTATCTTTTAAAAAACTTCTGTAAACTGATTCGTGCAGAATGATGAGCATGAAGTAAGGTGACTCTACCAGTAGAGGAAGTTGTCAAAGCTATTGCCTATCCACTTAGATTAGGATAAGAAAACTGTTTTGAGATTACAGTGAAAATGAAGAACTTAATATTTTTGCTCTTTTTTCTGCATTTTGTTAGCTTTTATTTTTTTTTTTGTCTTATTAGAGAGCAAAGAATGACAGCTTTCCTGCTGCCACCTCCTTTCCAGTGGAGTGTCTCTCCAACCTGAAAACTGGACTCTAAGAAAAGCACTTGTAACAAACTTCTTACCATTGGTCCTTCTGTTGTGCTTGAAGTTGAAACAACTAAAACAGAATTGCAGACCATACAGTTCTGCTCCTGGATGACCTAAATAAAAATAAATAAATGTAACACCCCACAATACAAGTGTCTGTCATTTTGGGGACTGTTAATCTGACTGTATACTACAGACTACTGCTTTTTCCCCACTTCCATTTTTGTACTGAGATCAATAAGCTCTAAATTCTTTGTGAGAAGTTTTAAATGAAAGCCAACTCAGAGCAAATATAGAACAAACAAATGCAGAAGGGAGCATGAAGATGCCACCTCTAACCTCGCACGTGGAATGGAATGTGTCTGTTTACAGAAGCGTAAAAATAACCACGTCAGGACACATTTTGCTTAGACGGGAGTGTGTGTCCAACTTTTTTCTCTTATCTTCCATCTTTTTTTTATTTTTGAGTACATGAGCTTTACACTGTCCATGTTTAATCTGAGTGTTTATTAATCTGAGAATATAAACTGAAATTTAAGTATCTGATACTTAACTGAAAGAGCCAAATGGTGTCAGGCATCTGTGAGCTATCTAGTGGAGTAGATAAACGGTTATATTTAACTTTCATGACCTTGCTTTTCAGTGACTTTTCTAACTGTTGTTGTTTTTTTCTCCTGGTAGATTGACACAATAGCGCGCTTTCTGGCACAGCATTTATCAGGGCACTAAACCTATGGGCAAAGAGCCCTTTGAGTATTCAAAAAGCAGGGTACAAGCTCATTTTAGAGCACTTGTGTAAYGTAACTTTCTGCTGCTCAGAGTGGCCTCTAAGCTCAGCAACYTTTCTACTTTGGAGAATGGTTTGACAAATATTTAAATTAGCAAGCTGTGGTGGAGAATATCAGTTGGGAGGGATATTTGTTTGAAGAGAGCCAACATGAAGACTTGTTGCTAAGGAATAGAGACCTGTGTTGGAATTGGGGTCTGGAATGTACTGGCTTTAATGTTATTACATTCAGTGGTGCTTTGTTTCACAGGCAAGCATCTTGTTGGACAAGTTTTCCCCTAGAAATAATAATATAATGAAGAATTGTGGTTTGCTGATTCCTTTTTTGAAGCACCGTCTTGTATAGATTTTCTGATCTTCTTGTATTCTAAATAAGTCATTTAAATCTGAAATAACTTTGTGGAAGTGCTTGTTTGGAGACCAGTGTGCACTTTGTTCATGCCGTAAGCAGTATTTTGGCATGAGAAAGGTTCAGATTTAGCCCATGTGGTTTGGGTATGCTATGTGCAACTGGTTTTTATTCTTTACATTTTGAGTTTGTTGCCAGACCTTAAAGATACTACTTCAGCTGTAGAAAACTGTAAGAGATTTAGATATTGACATGCAAATGAGTGTATGACTCATCAGATACAGCTCCAGAATTTCTTGCCTAGTGTTTTCCTGCTACATGCCCAATTAGTGGAAGCTTCTTCTGTATCTTCTCCTAGTGTTACCATGTCTAACCATAATTTCCATCACTTTTGCAGACTGATTGTGGCATTACTATTTTGTACTGTGGGAGGAATTAAGTTAAATTTTGTGTAGTGATTATAGTTTGTTTGGGGATTTAGATCAAATGTATTCTGTTCATTTGTTTGCTACCTGACCTATTGTTATATACTTGAATTTTTACATGTGAAGAGGTCCCCTGCAAAGCTTGGATATCACAAGATGGGAAGGAGTTGGACATGGTGTTGAGTTGTGAAGAATTCAGTAAGCAATAGTAACTTAGAAAACCTCAAAAGAAATGCTCTTTCATAGCCAGATAGTTTCATGATTTGGCCAACAACACAGTGCAACAAAGATGTAGTGTCACTACTGTGAGTGGTAAAGGGAAAGGGACACAGGATGGAAAAGAGTTGCAGAAATAGAGGTGGGAGAGATCAGAATACCTTGAGATGATCTTGTTGCTGAACCAGACACGTTGATGTAGAGAAACTCTGGGCTGAGGAGGAACCTCAGAGGCTTGATATCTTGTAGTCAGAGTRTGGAGGCAGTGTGCAAGGTAGTCATGTAGGAAATGAATTGGCAGAGGCTTGTTTGTTTGTTTGTTCTATTTCAGTATTGCTGAAGTTAGCTATCTCCTTCAACTTTGCAATTGTTGGTAAGTAAAATGCTGCCAGTAGCTGGGCATTTCATGGAGGTCAGGCATGAGTAACAAGAAGCAACCTCTCTGTTAGTAATTCTTTGGGACAGGAGAAGTAGGCATGGGAAAGTGTTTCAGAAGTGAGTTTGGGTGATAGCAGCTCTGTGCTGGAACCATTTGAAGTGCTCATTATTAAAGAGCAAGAGCCAGACATAAGTCACTTATCCACACAGCCTATGTGATTGCTTGCCTGGGCATAAATACAGGCAATTGGGGCAATTTCCAAAAGTCATGTTAACGTTGTTGATGATGCTCTACTGAGACCTAGCTTATGTGCTTAACTGAAATATTGTGCAAAGATTAATATGATACTATAATATCGCTGTTGAGGAAACAATCGTACAGCTGATACAGCAATCCAGACTGCCTAACAGATACAGTAGCATAAGTATACACTCACTTGCTTCTCAGAATGTGAATGCATGTTGTTTTGAAAAACTAGAATATTTTCTATCTGCAATGGTTGATGCCRAGTATGTCAAACGCTTATTCCTGTTGTAATGAGGAGCTAGTCTTACATCCTATTGCATTAACATGAAACTACCTACAGTATTAGTTGACTGCTTCAGAAATCTGTATTTCTGTAAGTGTGTTAAGAACATATCAGTTCTAGAACAATTTTAAAGCGAACTTTCTCCCTTACATAGGAAGCTGAATTAGATTGACAGTGCTGTGGATACTTGTTAGGCTGCTGAATGGTTAATTTGTTATCACAGAAGTTTTTAATTTTTTTTCTTCCTTTCACTTAGTGAAAGTGACCTCTAGGTCAAGAGAGATGGCATTGTGGTTCACACCAAAACTTTCTTACCTTGTATGTGCAGGGTGTCTCATTGCTATTGATGTTTTTGATGTTTGCATCTAAGTGATGCCACTGATTTGGTGTATATTGWTGTCACTTCCCTTGAGTTGCTTCTGTCTACATTCTAAAATAAGAATTGTGGAAGAAAAGTTAGAAGACAAAGCATCTGAAATCTTTCTTCTAACAGATCTTCGGTAGGAAGGCTGAGAAAGGAGAACAGACTTGTGTTTTAAATTGCACTTTAATTTTAGACAAAAAAAAATAGATCGCAGTGGAGATGCAGTTGTGGGGCTTTTGTTTTCACTGGTAAGTTGGTCCTACTGTTCTGTACCCTTTAGGTGGTGTGAGTACAACCATGAATGTCCTTGCATGCAGCAATCCTTTTGTTGCTTTAATGATAAAGACCCTGAGAAATCTAGAAGATTAAATATGTTCAGCCTGTCCCTGATCATAGTGTTTCACTGCTGGATTTTGGCTGTAAATGGGGAAACAACAGGCTATGGGACTTGAATGGGGTTTTAGATTATTTGAAAACATCCTCTAAGTCTTTTCAGTCTATAGAAGTCTTTTCAGTCCATAGAAGCTATGTTTTTTAACATCAAACTCAATAGTAAAATTAAGCTGAAATTGGAAAATGCCATATTCATTCTTTTGAAAGATTCTGAAGAAAAGGTAAATAGAGATCAGTGACCCAAACTCAACAAAATTTTAGTTGTATTTGCATCAGAGTAGCCTATTTCCCGATGTGTAGCATTCACTTGGGACATAAATAAGGACAGTATGTATTTAAATTCTTAAAATTTCTACTTACAACTGATGTAAACAAATGAGTTTTGGGGTTGCAACATTATTAATCTGGCTCAGCTGAGAATTTAGTTTCCTCTGCAGTATGGACCAGTTATCCTCTGCGTAGACAGCGTTTGCTGAAGCCAACTTCAAGATGGCTCAAAAAATAGTTTTAGAGTTGCCCTAACCCCTTAAAATGATAAAAATTGATCATTTCTAGTCACCAAAATGTTTTTAGGAGCATTGTTTTAAGTTATTGCTGAGACTCACTACTAYTCCTCTGGCTTGAGTATTTGCATATGCTTGGGGACAAAATGATGGTTTGTGGATGTTGTGGAAGAACGTATATTCAGGAAACTATAGCCAAAGATCTCTATTTGAAGCACTTCAGACTTGCAGGTGGTTCCTTTTTGCTTGTGCTTGACTGAATAAGTTTATTTTTGTATTGTAACTCAAATGTACTTATCTAGTCCTTAAAATAATGTGCTTTGAGGCTGTACTCTCATGTAAGCCATAAACTTGGGATAAGTGTGAGCATTACATGCAGGCTGTTTTTGATAAGGAAAAGTGAATTTGTTTACACAGCTGCTTTGAAGTTCTGTTGCGAATGTACTTCATGCTATATTTTGAGGTAGCTTGCTTTAGGAAGAGAAACAGTATCTGAGCTGGGTCTTAGCTGCAGAAGTTTGTCAGTGTCAAGGCCATGCAGGAGAAGGGCTTATCTGTCTCTAAGTGACAGATATGTTTTCTACTCCTCAAAACTACAAAATRTGCTGTGGAATGTCATCTGTGCTGCCTGAAGTAAAAGCATCTTTCTTCTGAGCATGGAGCTCCTCTGTTTAATGCTTGAGTCTTTCATTGTCTTTTCTAGAGCAAATGAGTCAGTAGCTATGCAAGTAAGATGGACTTGTTCCCTTGAAATTCCTGGTCAAGATATGTACGTGGGTAAACTGACTTAGGCTTTCTAAGTTTGTGTAACTTTGTCTTTTTATGTAGGCTTTGCAAGAGACATAGGCAATCAGTCTCAAGGAGAACTTTATTTTAAAGCAGATGATTCTTCTCATTTTCTCACTTCCTTGTAACAGTTTAATCTCTACTCCTATATACTTGAACAAAACAGCACATTAGTATGTCTCATAGAACAGACTTTCCAAATAGGGCTTTATCTGTATGCTTTTCTGATAACTGAAATTGTGTGGTTTATTATCTGTTGTCTGAGCGCTACTTCTCTCATCGTGGCATGCATCTCCCATTGCACGTGGTAGAAGGTTGCTGACTCCTGCATGCTTAAGAGCTTTTGCCCTCCTGGTGATCATGCAGGACAGTAGCAACATGATCTCAAACAACGAAACTTTTGCTGTTCAGGAGTTAGAGATACAAAGCAAGAAAGCTAWTCTAAAGCACATATAGAAGCATTTGTCAAGTTTCTCTAAGTCTGAAGCAATATTCTCATGTGTTGTAAAACTGTAGCAGCTTTACGGTATGTTACAGTGAGTGACTGACCTAGTGCTGAAAAAAGTAAAAAAGGAAACACAGGGCAATCGTGGCTATGAAGGGTACTGTGATAAATTTGTTTGTGTAATACTATTTTTTTTTGTCTTGGTGTCACGTGGCCTGACATAGCATTTGTATTCTAGGTGCTAGGCTGTGTCCAGTGGCATGTGCAAAGTACTTTTATGTGGTTACAAGAATGGAACATACCAAAAGGAGTGATCCAGAAATAGTCCAGGCTGCTCACAGAATCGGTATTTGAGATGCCTGTCTGCTATATTATCTGTAAAGAAATTGTGATATCTGTAGGTCTTTGTGCTCTGAGGAAAGAATTGTGTGTGATGTTCCTTTAAGTTAGTTAACAGTTGAGGGCAGGATAATCTTTCCCATGAAGTCTAAAAATTTTTATGGTATTTTGTTCTCAATTTAARAATTCTTTTTATTAAAAGTGGTGGGGTTTTTTGTTGTTTTTTAAATAATTGCAGCTATTGCGATTCACTATTTGTGTTGTATATCAACCTGGATGAAGTTACTGAATGTGTAGATGGGTGCTCTTAAGTTGAGGAGCCTTATACTTTAAGGGAAGAACAGAAAACTTATCTCTTGCAGTATGCAAGTTATGAAATGAGATAATATTTACTCCTGTAGTCTTGAATCGGTGTCTAACAAAATCTAATGTTACCTGTTCTGTCCTGAAATTCTCAATCCTAAGTGGAAAGAGCGAGCCCTAAGTATGTAAGTATGCAAGTTCTGTTTTGGTTTTAATACCACCAGAAAGGGGTATCCTGAAAGTTGTATGTCTTGTTTCTTACGCATTTAGTCCTTTTTAAAAGAGGCCAAGTGATGCTGAATCAAAATGCAGATCTTGAAGGTAGAACACTACTTCCAGGGTTTTTGAGGGTCAGTGACTTCTATGYTTATGTATAGAGATGTTGGGAGCAGCACTGAATGCTCTACAGGGTGGAACTCACTAGAAGAGCATTGCTTTGTTCAAAATGTTGTTTAGTGTTAGCTATTCAGTAGCCTTTTTCTTTGAACAGCTTTTTCTTCAGTAAAAACTGAAGTGGGAACAGTGGGAGGAAATACCTTCTTGAGGACTGGAACAAGAGTAGAACTAATTCCTCTAAAGCCAGCAGGAATTCTTTGGGGAAGGTAAATCTCTATAGACAGTGTAGGCTCTTAAGTATGTGTTTCATTGCATCTGCCAGAAGACATGGTGGCCTTGAGAGGAAATTCTTACAGTAATATTGTTGAAAATATTGTTTGCCTCAAATGAGCAAGGATAGGAATGACTTGGTTAAATTTGGTAATGCAGCCTGGCCCAGAGCCAAGCATGTTATTAACTGGTTGCAGGAGCATGATTCTCTCCTGACGGTATCGGATAGTGCATCAACACAGACCTAATCTGCCTTTTTTTTAAAAAAAAATGTGCAATATATAACATTATGGGACCCAGGTTTAGGATCCCAGATTTGATACTACTGCACTATAAGCAACAATGCTTTTTTTTATTTTTCTTTTTTTTTTTATTTTTATGTAACATGTATGTCCTGTTTCCAACTCTTAATTCTATCTGGCCTAAATACTGTAACTTGCCATCCAGTAAGCACATCCATAACCAGCATGGTTCCTCACAGCAAACAAGCCYCAGGCTAACTTTGTTGCTTGTTTTCTATGGAAAACTTTCCATCTTAAATATATTGAAATAGATTCTTAACAGAAGAAGTCTGATAATGTATTCACTAGCTCAGGGAAGCAGCTTGCTTTCTTTAAATACAAACAAAATGCAGGCAGTATATATTTTTGAAGGCCTTTTTTCATGATTCGGTTCACTTGTCCTAGTTACCAAAGATCCACTTAATAGTGTGTGTTTGAGATGTGCAATGATATATATTAGTATTTATTCTGCTTCTTCTCCACTTAACATCCTTGTCCCATTATTCTGTCCCTGCTCTCCTCCTATTGTTAAATAACTTGAATCTGTCAGATTGAATAAATGGAAATCTTGTCCGCTGGAGAATCACTGTTTCATCAGCAGATATAAATGACCCACAGTTTCCAGAAAATGGAGCAGCATATTGTTGCTGCCCTTATCTTTTTAGGCTGCCCCTCTTTACAAACCCACTAAAATTGAGATGGAGTGGTGAGAGCTAAGGCTTATGGTCTCCATGGGCTGCATCTTTGTGTTTTGAGTGAGTACGCAGCTGGGTGAGCCTAGTGCCTGTGGGCTGTACTTTGACCACTCATGTGTTCATGTATCATGGATGATATTAAAATAAATTGTTTTAACCACTGATTGCTGTGGACATGCTGAAGTAGCCTGTTGTATTTTGCAAATACGATTTGGAGCTAATGAAGCACATCAGAGAGGAGCAGCTTTTTATATAATGCTGTTGCTTCAGCACTAACGTGACTAATCTATTTGGACAAGTAACGATGAACTTCTGAATGGGTTATTGCATGATGCTTGAGTWACTCGTTTAGAAACAGCAACCTTTGCGTTAGCACGATAATCTCCTTTTTAAGAGAACAAGTAGCTGGGTTCTCTTCAAAAGCATACTATTTTTGTTTCAGAACAGTGGGATGAGAAGCCTTGGGGCAGTGCACTAATAAAAAGTGTGTGTGTGGGGGGGAAGAACCAATCAACTTCATTATAACTCCAGGTTAGAAAATATTTGRAGCATCATCAGTGGACAGAGAAGAGAAGGGAAGACAGGATTGGGGATGCGTAGTGATACAAGAGGTGTGTTGGGGAARAGATAATACCACTATTGCCCACCTACAGAGAGTTTTGCATCTTGCATTTGAAAAGTTTAGATATATGGTAACTTACTTTTAAACTAGGAAATTGAAAAAAGTCGTAAGTTCCAGTGTAGCTGGGTTTCCCCAGAGTTAATATAAATCTGGGTTAGTGCCAGACTGATGAATCCAGTGGTTAGCTATTTCTGTATTTTGTAGATTCACAGGCTATTTTTACCTTTCTAAGCGTGTACTTCTGGTGCTACTCTCCTAGCATATTACGCAACATAGAAGGCTGAATCTCTGATAACAGGATTAGACTGAATATGTGTCTGTGGGGTTTTTTTTCCTCTACAAATTTGCTGTAATGTTGTTGGCCTTTCTGCTTTAAAACTTTACTTTTGAYGTGCTACTGTGCAATGCTAGCTCACTCTGAAGGAAGAGGGATCMAGTAGCTTACACATAGATATGATCAAGTCTCTTCTTTACATAAATTTTGATAAATTGAAGCTACCTTTTGTCAGTAAGACTGCTACAGTTGCTTTATGCCAGTTYTATTGAAACTGGGGAGATCTTTGAAATTTTCATAACGAGACTCTGTACCAGAAGCAGACTTGTGTTAGATRGGAAGTGTGCAGCATAAAGGAGCCTGTAGCATTCATGGTTTTTTTTTTCTCTGCTTGATACGGCCTTTATTTTTTGTCAGAAGCAACAAGAAGCTGTCTGTCGTGGTGGATAAGTCCTACATTTAAATATCATCTTCTGTTTTTCAGTACTATGTCTAGGAGAAATGGCCTTAAATATATTTTTTGTTTCTGTTTCATTTCTATTAAATTTAGCAATGTCTTGGACCATTGCTACCTGTAGTCTAAGGAGGAAGCTAGAAGAGTAGACCAAATCCTGTGGATYTGGCCATATTCAACAGAAATCTTATTGTTTAAGACTTGTGTAGCTAGAGCTGAAGGTGCCTTGGTAAGGAGCTGTGTGCTTTGAAAAGACAGACTTTGAGTGCACTTTTTTCATCCTTGCAATCTTTTGGCCAGATCCATCTCTAAAACTGCTGCTGAACCATTTTTTAACCTTTCAGCAGACTACTTTGATGGAAGAGTTATAACCCTATCTGAGGCATCTCTGGGAAGATTATATTTAGTCATGGGGAAAATATCTGTTGCAACCATTTCCAAGAAATGTAAGAGTAATCCTGAGCTACTGTACAGAGGTTGTCATTGTGGCAGTACCTAGTTAGGGCTATTAAGTTTGCARATAGATTCTGAAGAGATTCTGACTTTGTGTATTGAATTCTATTTACTTTGCTCCCAAACAGATTTTCCCTTAATGAGATCGGATGAACACAGTTGCTCTGCCTGCAGCTTGTATAGAATGCTTTAAAAAACATTTTGTCTGTGTGCTTTGTTTCTGAAATGTTAAATAAAGCATAAAATTTAGGAGGCAAGAAAAGCTGGGGATAGCAGTTTGCATTTCAATTCAGTATCCTGAGGCCTAGCATAGCGCGTGCAGATCATTTCCACGCTCTCTGCAAGTGAACTTTACTAAGGAACGTTTACTAAGGGAACAATTTGCTTGACATGCTTTGAATCCTGTGTGGTGATACCATGATAGATTCAGAATGTCCTTTTGTATTAGCTTAAAATGTATTGGAAAGGAGTAACTTTTGTTTATTACTGGCTACTTCTATTCAAAAAATCCCTATTGTATAGTTTCAAATATTGTCTACACTCTTATTTTAAAAAGACTGGGTTATGTAGTCTTGACTGTTTAAACTGAGGTGAGAAGTTAAGAATCTATTACCAAGATCTCTTTTAGCTTAGATTTTGACAGAAAGAACTTCTTCAATTAAGAAGCAAAGAAGTTAATCCAAAAAAGTTATATGTTTGGTCTAATGATCAGGTTCYGGGTAGATTGAGTTTATTTTTCAAAGGTGGTCATAGGTTGTTTTTAAACAGCTTGAAATTCTTGGACTCTGATCATCTGATGATTCAGTGAGACAAAACCTCAGTGACAGATTTTTAACTCATCACCTCCTTGAAGCTGAGCTCTCCAGGTCCAAGTCAGAAGTTCATTCAAAAAATATTTTTGGAGGTGAATGGTCAGTTTTCTCTCTTTAGCAAGTCTGGCTGGCTTGCTGTGCGTATTTCAAAGTAGCAGAATATATTAGCCTTCTTTCCTCAGAGGTAGCTTACAAATGTTAGTGCCTTTTTTCCAAAGCAAAGAAGCATGAATCAATGCTGAAGTCAGGTTACAAAGACAATAGTTTTTGCTACTTAAAGGGCAGAATTCACCAAGTCAAAGCAATGGCAGAAACATTTATGAAAAAAAAATTAACTAAAAGTAGTTGTAGGAAAAAAGTTTCTCTGCCTCCTTTTACAATGAGAGCAAAACCTATGGGAATCATTTTTGTTCAAATATGGAGTTATACAAATATTTGAGTACAACTACTATGCTTGTTCAAAGCCTCTCATTTCTGAACAGTCAAGACAACTGTACCTTCTTGTGGGAAAAGACAAAATAATTAACATGTGAGCCAAAAATGGTTTTAAACTCATTTCATGGATTCTCACTTTACCTTAACAATTGTAATGACAAATAGTTCAGTGGAGCAGCAAGACAAAGCGTGTCTAAACAGCTTTTTTATACTTTGAGTATGCAAAATGCAAATTGGATGAGGTAAACTATAAAATTCCTATCTTGTAATTACGTTCCAGGTCATTGGTTTACTTTGCTTCAAAAACCAGCAGGAGACCAGTACAAAAACATATATATACATATATATATATATATATATAAAAATATATATAAAAAACATATATATATATATTTTTTTTTTGCGTAGGACTGGGCAAGACAAACTGGGGACTCAAGAAATGCATTTCACTTTTCTGCACTGGAGAGGCAATGCTCCCTCCTTTGCTCCCTCCATACTTCTGCTGAACCGTTGCAGGCATTCCAGGGATGAGCTCCTGTTTRTAAGTCCAGATGTGACAGCGATGCTAAAATCCTTCAACTGATGTCTGCTGAAGCAGAAAACAACTATTTGTCTCCACCAAAATATTTCCTTTTAGCTGCGTCACCAAGCACTTGGTTCTTCAAAATCCTGTAGGATCGGTTCTACTGATGGTGGCAGTAACAGCTCCCTACTTGGTGCTTGTACTGGAGATGGCATGCTTTAGGGCCTAAATCCTTCTCCCTGTACCCATACATCCATACATATCTGCACACCCTCACACCCCTACGTGAAGATGGCAGTAGCAGTTCCAAGCTCAGTTATAATAGAGAAGGAATTCTATTGCTATCTAAATAAYTGCTGACTGAGCAGCTGATCCCCATTTTCTTGGGGAAGCAAGACCCCTGGTCAGCAAAATTTGGCCTGTTGCCTAATGCTGTGAGACATGTTTGCTGATGCCCATGCAACAAACTCTCAAACCTAAATCRGCAGATTGATGAACCAGCTCTGGTGACTTAAACAAGTTGAATCTAGCAGAATTTCATGAGTAGTTTCATCAGCCTTCTGGCCAATCAGGCTTAATTTCAGTTGCTACTGATAAAATTATTTTGTCTRGTCCTCCTCTTGGAGTGTCTTTCCCAAGTGTACTCTCTCTTCTGGTAAGCCAATGTATGTTCTCAAAAATATTTTCTTCTCTGTTTACTTCCTTCTGTAAGATCCCTCAGCTTTAAGGGAAGCTGTTTTCGAGCATGTATCTYTTTTTTGTGTGTGTGTGTGCATATCCAGAATAGTAATGAAGTACAAGAGAAAATTTGTTTGAATTGTTCATCCTTTAATATTGTGGCAAAACTTGGCACTGAATAATTTTATGGTGTTTCATTGTTCTTTAGTCAACTGTGATCTAACTRCAAGAAATCTTTCGATCCTTAAAACACCAGAAAATTAGGTTGTGTATTAATCAGTTCACTTGACAGTACCATATAGCAAATTACCATTGTACCATTAATACAAACACTACTGATCTGAAATAAAATAGAATGTTACCAACTTGGATATTCACCATATGTTTGGCATTTTGTACCCAACATACTTTCTTTGTGCAAAGTAAACCATTCAAATGTGATTAATTTTAATGTTCTCTTTGCTCCTAATAATAAACTTCACCGGATAGATCTTTATTTTTGTTTCTACAGTATTATAAATGAAACTAAAGCACTGACAATCCACAAAGGAGTAACAAACAGCTTGCAAGTATAATATATTCTTGACCTCTTCCTTCCCTTCCCTTTCTTTGGGGTGGAGATGAAGATATTTGGAACATAAATAGATAGTGTCGTGGCACCCCCTCCCCCCCCCAAAAAAAAAAGTCTTTAGGACTCTATTCTCCTATGTCCAAGGAAGGTAAATGGACAGAGTAATCAAAGACGGCATTTGGAGGAGAATTATTTTCAAAATTTATCCAAAGACTTCTAAAACTTAATCCTGTGAATGTGAGTGTGTGTGAATGCGATATCATCATTAGCTTTTCCTGTGAGTTTTCTAACAAAGTGCTTCATACGTGTTAGAGGGATAAATACTAGTGGTGATTCTGAAGAATGGCTTTGTGTTGTAGATGTGTTGCTATATTCCGTAATAGAACAGAGCTCTGAAAAAGGGAGGAAAGAAGAGGTCCTTGRTGCCTGTTCTCTTGTGCCCTCTTTGCTCAGTTTACTGGAGTGGCAGCTGAGACAGCGCAGGGGAGTCTTTCTGCTGTGAGCTAGTGTGGTTGTAAAGTACAAACCATTTGCATTCCACTGCATCAGAGCAACCTACAAAATGATTTTCAGTAAAACAAATGTAATGTGATTTGAGCCCAGGGGCTTGAATATGAGATGGCATGGAAAGATTGCCAAGGCTTGTCTGTGTGTCAGACTGTTACCCTCTATTGCTCTTTCATCTGGGCACTAATGATACCGAGGGCAAATTGGAAACCGTTGGAAACCCAAACAGGATTTCAGAGCTCTGAGGATCATGGTCAGGGGTCTGAGAGCCCAGGTAATTTTCTCCTGAATCTTTCCAGTGAAGAGGAAGGGATGGGAGGAGGAGTAGATGGGTTTTCCAGGTTAATAGCTGGCTGCACCGCTCATGTTGGCAACAGRGTTTTAGTTTCTACAGCCATGGGACGCTGTCTAAAGATAGACAACTGATGAGGAGAGATGGGATCCACCTCAGTAAGTAGGGCACACGTCTTTGCCAGCAGGTAGGCCAGCCTTGTAAGGAGGGCTTTAAACTAGGAAAGATGGGGGAAGGGGAGGGTTAGACACAGGATGGTCAGCAAAATGTGATTCAAGTCAGGATGCTTCCAGTGGATGCATGCTGCTGGGCAAGTGCATACAGGACATAATTATGGAGCATCCTCTTTTACCACTTCTGGGAAATATACATGCACRATTACCTCTATGAAATGCTCATACACTAATGCATGTGGCATGGARAATAAACAGGAATAATTAGAAATCTGTGTGTGGTTGCAGGGCCATGAGCTCGTTACAGTTACAGAGACATGGTGGGATAGCTCACATGACTGGAATGCTGTCATGAATGGCTATGTCCTTTTTTTTAGGAAAGACAGGCCAGGAAGGTGAGGTGGTGTAGATACATTCCAGTTGTTCTTTCACATAAAGAGTATCAAGCTCTGCTCTGAGAGGGGTGTATAAAGAATGATTTGAGAGCCTATAGGTAGGGATTAAAGGGCAGGCTAACATGGGTGATACTGTTGTGGGTGTTTGCTACAGGCCACCTGATCAGGAAGAGGAAGTYGATGAGGTCTTCTACAGACAGCTGGAACTAGCCTCACAACTRCAGGYCCTGGTTCTCATGGGGGSCTTCAACCACCTTGATATSAGCTGGAAAGACAATGCAGCTAGGCACAAACAGTCCAGGAGGTTCCTGCAGAGCATTGATGATAACTTTCTGACACAGGTGGCAGAGAAGCCAACAAGTAGAGGTGTGCTGCTGGACCTTGTCCTAACCAACAAAGAAGGACTGATTAAAACTGTGAGGGTTGGGGGCAGCCTYGACCGCAGGATGGTGAAACTCAGAATCCTGCAACGAAGAAGTAGGGCAATAAGTAAGATCACWACCCTGGGCTTCAGGAGAGCAAACTTTATCCTCTTCAGGGACTTACTTGGAGAAATCCCATGGGCTAGGGCGCTAGAAGGAAGGGGGGGAGGTCCAGGACAGCTGGTTAATATTCAAGGATCACATCCTCCAAGCTCAAGATTGGTGCATCCCTATGAGTAAGAAGTCAAGCAAAGGTGGCAGGAGACCTGCATGGATAAGCAAGGAGCTCCTGGTAAAACTAAGAAGAAGAAAGTACACAGAGGCCACTTGGGAGGATTATAAGAATGTTATCAGAGTATGCAGAGATATGACAAGGAAGGCTAAGGCCCATTTGCAATTGAGTCTGGCAAGGGWTGTCAAGGTCAAGARGAGATTCTTCAAATACATCAGTAGCAAGAAGATSACTAAGGAAAAYGTGGGCCCACTGCTGAATGGGGTAGGGACYCTAGTGATGAAAGCTACAGAGAAGGCAGAGTTACTGAATGCCTTCTTTGCTTCAGTCTTTACTGCTAAGAGCAGCCCTCAGGAATCCCAGAACCTGGAGRTGAGCAAGAAACYCTGGAGAAAGGAAGACTCCTTTGGTCGTGGAGGATTGGGTTAGAGATCTTTTGGGGCAAACTTGATATYCACAAATCCGTGTGCCCTGATGGGATGCACCCATGGGTACTGAGGGAGCCGGTGGATGTTGTTGCTAGGCAGCTCTCTATCATCTTTGAAAGATCATAGAGAACTGGAGAGGTGCATAAAGGCTGAAAGAAAGCCAATGTCACTCCAGTCTTCAAAAAGGGCAAGAAGGAGGACCCAGGCAACTATAGGCTGCTCAGCCTCACCTTCATCCCTGGAAAGGTGATGGAACAGCTCATTCTGCATGTCATCTCCAGACATATGGAGGAAAAGAAGGTGATCAAGAATAGCCAGCATGGATTCACCAAGGGGAAATCCTGCTTAACCAATCTGAGAGCCTTCTCTGATGGAATGACTAGCTGAGTAGATGAGGGGAGAGCAGTGGACGTTGTGTACCTTGACTTCAGCAAGGCTTTTGACACTGTCTCCCATAACATCCTCCTAGAGAAGCTCAGGAAGTGTGGATGAGATGAGTGGGCAGTGAGGTGGATTGAGAACTGGCTGAGGGCAGAGCTCAGAGGGTCGTCATCAGTGACGTGGAGTCCAGCTGGAGGCCTGTGGCTAGTGGCGTCCCCCAGGGCTCAGTCCTGGGTCCCATCCTGTTCAACTTATTCATCAATGACCTGGATGAGGGGACAGAGTGCCTCCTCASCAAGTTTGCAGATGATACCAAGCTGGGAGGAGTGGCTGACACTCCTGAGGGCTGTGCTGCCATTCAGAGAGACCTGGAGAGGCTGGAGAGCTGGGTAGAGAGGAACCTCACGAGGTTCAACAAGGGCAAGTGCAGAGTCCTGCACCTACAGAAAAATAACCCTCGGCACCAGTACAGGCTGGGGGCTAACCTTCTGGAGAGCAGCTCTGCAGAGAAAGACCTGGGAGTACTGGTGGATGACAGGTTGACCATGAGCCAGCAATGTGCCCTTGTGGCCAAGAAGGCCAATGGTTTGGGGGTTMGGTTTAGCTCAGTTGGTCAGGGCATGGTGCTGCTAATGCCAAGGTCAYGGGTTCAATCACTGTATGGGCTATGCTGAGGGTTAGACTAGATGATCTCCAGAGGTCCCTTCTAACATTACCATTCTATGATCCTGGGGTGYATTGGGAAGACTGTTGCCAGCAGGTCGAGGGAGTTGATCCTGCCCCTCTACTCAGCCATGGTGAGGCTTCATCTTGAATACTGYGTCCAGTTCTGGGCTCCCCAGTACAAGAGAGACATAGAGGTACTGTTAGAGTTCAGTGGAGAGCTGCTAATATGATTATGGGCCTGGAGCATTTCTCTTACAAGGAAATGCTACAAGAGCTAGGCCTGTTCAGCCTGGAGAAGAGTTATCTCCTCTGAAGAGAGAGCGGATCTTACCAATGTGTATAAGTATTTAAAGGGAGGGTGTCAGGGGGGTGGGACTAGACTCTTTTCAGTGGTGCCTAGCAACATGATGAAAGGCAGTAGCCACAAACTGCAACGCAAGTAGTTCCATCTGAATATGAGGAAAAACCTCTTTACTGTGAGGATGACAGAGCACTGGAACTGGCTGCCCAGAGAGATTGTGGAATCTCCTTCTCTAGAGATGTTCACAACTCCCCTGGATGCGATCCTGTGCAAAGYGCTCTAGGTGACGCTGCTTGAGCAGGGGGTTTGGGCTAGACGATCTCCAGAGGTCCCTCCAACCTCAACCATTCTGTGATTCTTTGATGTGATCTGTTACTTTATAGAGACYCAAAGACTTAAAAGATGGGATAGATTGGGTGGATCAAAATAGTGATCTTGAATAAACTAAATCTTGTGTGTTCTGGTTTTTTTTTTCCTGCTTACATTTTTTTTTACAGTTTTGGTTGAGATTAATACCTGTTGAATTCAAGCAATACGTGCACTTTTGCATATAC